>NW_028327172.1:98131411-98438494 GCF_987537825.1 Furipterus horrens
CAGGCCTCATACACTGACATGGGATAATGTGGGCAAGACCATACGTAAACAAAAGCAAGCTGAAAACAATGTGTGTGCTTCGAACCTACTTTGTAAGGGCAAAATTACATATACTTCTATATGTGCATATAAAAATGTATGTGTATACACATATATACATACATATATGTATATACATACACATATACACACAATAACAAAAAACATGTTTTAAAATTACTTGAAGAGAGAACATAGTTGTTTGCTTTTAAACTTCCACATTCACATTTGTATACTCAAATAAAGATGCACTAAATTATCTTTTACCTTTAGCTACTGAATTACCCACAACATAGAATTACAATAAAAAGTTCAAGTTAACAGTTCATTTTTCCAATTTAAGGTAATGTTAAGTATGGTTCTTAAAGGAAAGTACAGGGGAGAGGAGGCAAAAGATATTAATGGTAAGTTACAATACAGATTCCTGGACCCCACCCCAGAGCTACTGACTCAGACTGAGGGCTGGAAGTCAGCAAATCCATATCCTTGAGAAGTCCTCCAAGAGAATCTCTCACGAAGCCATGCCTAAGTTAGTCAAATGGAATAATCGTGTTAGGGAGGGGGGGCTAATCATGTTAGTATAAAACCAGTTTACTTTGTATACTTCGTGTGCGCCTGCCCCTGACTGGCTGTGCGCCTGACTGCAGACTCATGAATAAACACCTCACGTTGCTACTCAAGTCTTGTGTTCCGGTGTTTTATTGTGTTTCTCACATGGGGGTCAACAAAGAAAAGGTAACCCTGAACTTCCGGCCAAGATGGAAGTGTAGGTAGACACACTGCATCTACCTCTACAACTAAGAAGGAATACAACTCTCTCAAAACTAGAGACATCCAGAAGTTCCAGAAAATCGAGCTGCATGGAAGTCCAACAAAGATATAAAGAAGAAATACTCATCCAGACGGGTATGAGGGGCGGAGCAGGGGCAGAGGACCTGGTGTGGTGGCGGTGGCAGCAGCAGGCCAGCGGAAACCTCAGTCACATGTTTTTAAAAATATTGAGGGACATGTAGGAAGTGCTCCCAGGACCAGACGAGACCGCACAGCTCAAGGTTTTAGCACCAGGGAAAACAGAGTCTCATTGCTTCTAACTGTGCAAACCAGTGAGGGTTGGGGTGAAGGAAGAAAACTGTCGGTCTCTTGGTAGAGTCTGCTTACTTAAAGAGCCCCCAAGGTTCTAGAACGTCTGCAGACCCACCTAGTCTGGGTACGACAGCCAGGGCAACAGCTAGAGAGGCGCCAGTTCCATATGGAAGTGGGAGAAGTGCCTGGAAAAGGGGCGAGTACTGAGAAAGCGGCATTGTTCCCTCTCAAATCCCTCCCCCACATATAGCGCTACAATGTGGTGAAATGGGTTGCCCCGTACTGACTAATACCTAAGGCTCCGCCCCTTACAACATAACAGGTGCTACAGTTCTACCTAAGACACAGAGGCAAACACACACAGGAGCCTGTCAAGATGAGGAGACAAAGAAGTATGGCCCAAAAGAGGGAATGGATCAAGGTTCCAGTGGGAGAACTAAGCGACGACGAGATAGCTAACCTAACAGATGCAGAGTTCAAAACAGATATGCTTAAGTACAGCAAACGCATAAGGGAAGAAGTAAAGGCTATGCTAAATGAAGCGAAGGAAAATCCACACAAAACCAATGGTGAAGGGAAGGAAACTGCGGTTCAAATCAATGATTTGGAACACAAGGAAGAAAAAAACAGTCAACTAGTACAGAATGAGGAAACAAGAATTGAAAAAAATGAGGAGAGGCTTAGGAACCTCTGGGACAACTTTAAACATACCAGCATCCGAATCACAGGGGTGCCAGAAGGAGAAGAGTAAGAGCAAGAAATTGATAACTTATATGAGAAAGTAATAAAGGAAAACTCCCCAAATTTGGTGAAGGAAATAGACATACAAGTCCAGGAAGCAGAATGAGTTCCAAACAAGCTAGACCCAAGGAGAACCAAATCAAGACACATCATGATTAAAATGCAAAAGGTTCAAGATAAAGAGAAAATCCTAAAAGCATCAGGAGAAAAGCAGAGCTACAAAGGGGTGCCTATAGGACTATCAGCTGATTTCTCAGAGGACACTTTGCAGGCAAGAAGGGACTGGCAAGGAGTATTCAATGTGATGAAAAGCAAGGACCTACAACCAAGATTACTCTATCCAGCAAAGCTATCATTTAGAATGGAAGGGCAGATGAAGTCCTTCCCAGACAACGTGAAGCTAAAGGAGTTCATATCGCCAAACCATTATTATATGAAATGTCAAAGGGACTTATTTAAGAAAAAGAAGATCAAAATTATGAACATTAAAATGACAACAAACTCAAAACTACCAACAACGGAATCTAAAAAATAAAAAACAAAATCCAATGAAGCAAACCAGAACAGGAACAGAATCATAGGTATGGGGATCATTTGGAGGGTTATCAGCTGAAAGGGGGAAGGGGGAGAAATTGGGAAATGGTGTAGAGATTAAGAAACGTAATTGGTTGATACAAAACAGACAGGGAGAAGTTGAGAATAATATAGGAAAGGATCAAGCCAAAGAACTTATATGCACAACCCTTGGATATGAACTAAGGAGGGTGGGATTGCTGGAGGGAAGGGGGCTACTGCGCAGAGGGGAGCAAAGGGGGAAAAAAATTGGGACTACTGTAACAACATAATCAATAAAATATATCTTTTTTAAAAAGTAAAACTAAAAAACCAAAAAGAAAAGATTCCCCTAACCATCATTCCCTAGCCACTTAGAATACATCATTCTGCCCTCTTTTCACCCCAAGCAAGCTGTGGATGACCTAATCAACTGAAATAACAACTTTCATTTCTAAAACACTTTTATACACACAGAATCAGACTGACCTCTAAAATGTGGCTTATAAAAAAAGCTTTAAGCTTCCCAATCCTCCTCACTATCTGCAATGAGATCATAACCTACAGCCTTTACATAAGATTTGGAGCTACTCGTTTGAAATAAATTTCCACCTAAAGCTTTTCACAACCTCTTAACTGTATATTTCAGAACCTATGTTCCAGCCTTTTCCCCATCACTTGCCCTGTCACTGCCTATATTAAGCCCTGCATAACTATAGCCCTACCCCTCATGCCCAGTGTTCCAGTGCCTGGAGACCCACCTTAACCTCCAGGCTAACTCTCCCCATCCATCAGGACTACTCAGTCATCTGCTTCTTTAAGAGTTTTACCTGACCAGAACACCCTAAGACAAGTTAGAGGTTATCTCCAATTCTACAATACGGAAAATAGCACTCAGATGTCAACTTTGAGCTATTTAAGCTGTTAATATTTTATTTTTAAACATGCTAAAATAATACTACAAAACCTTTTGTTGACCCTACTTTACCATCTAGTTACTATATCAGTTCTTTGATCCTCTTTACAACAAAATTTTTAAAAGATTTGTCACAGATTCTTCTCTCATAACCCCATGCCAACCAGGCTTCCTCCCCACCACACTCCCAAAACTGTCCACCAACAGCATCCATGTTGGTTAATGCAATGGTCTGTACACAAAACTTATCTTCCTGATATATCACAGGATTTAACACCACTGACCATTCCCTCCTCCTTGAAATACTCTATAAACTTGGCTTATAATCCTTCAACTATCTGACTAAGGATTGTTTAATTATGAGATTCAGTTGTTGAGGGGACCTGATTCACTGGTCAGTTATGCCAAATAGCCATGACAACACCATGCCAAAGCACATTATCAAGTTGGCATTTATTGAATGCCATGCCATAATACACACTGAATGGAAGGAAACAACCATTTGGAGAGAAGAAACCAAGAGGGAAATAATAAGTAATCCCAAATGAACATACTACACACAAAAAAATCTGAGCAGGCCACATAAAAATGACCTCCTCCCACAAGAGTATAAAAACTAGGGAGGACATTTTTGCCACTGAGAAATACAGTCCTTGCAACAACAGTCTCTTGGGAGATTTTTAACTGGCAGCTTTCACTAACACAATTTTCTCTCAACAGACAAAGGACTTGCTGTATTTTCAAGGAAATTGTCAACTATCCATCAGGGAAAACTGTTTTTTACACAACTTAGAGCATAACTTGTTGACTGCACTTTGTGGTAGTTTACACTAAAAAGTTTGAAATAATAGTACAATCATTGCTGTACTGGCTACAGAAATTTAGAAATATAGTTGAACAAAAAAAGTAAAGTTACTTTTAAAAATGCCAAAACACTAATTCTATAATCAGTATACGTGTCTTGGGGTAAAAAAACTAACATGATGTTAGCAAAACAGTCAGTCGAGCACCAGGGAGTCTCCCCATTGGCCAAAATGGTGGCAGGGGGAGGTTCTTACACTGAGTGCTGAAAGCTTGAAAGATGAATGGATAGGATCTGAGCACATGAAAAGCTAGCAAGATAACTGGATAGTAGAAAAAAAGAAGCCCTCCCCTCCCTATCTCTGGAAGAACAGCAGGCTTGGACAGAAAGAGGAGATGGTCTTTGAGACGGGAGCCCATCATTCTCCCAGGTTGTGTGACACCTGAATAAGACCTCTTTCCTTTTGCACCAGCATCTGCCTCACAAGTTTGGCTCTTGTGGCAGCAGGCAGCCAAACCTCTTCTGTTTGGTTACAATGACACAACACTCTATTTATAAAAGAATGTTTCTCACTTAGGATATGTACATTTAAAATAACCAAAGATTTGAACACTAACAATAATTTTACATTATGATGAACAAAAATCCATCAAACATGAACAATAAATGAGGAAAGAAGTTCATTCATCACATAGCTGGAGAGAAGTCTACCAAGAAGCAAATGTCCCAGTCAGCCAAGGTTCCCCAAAGATGGACAGAGCTCAGAGAGGGGATCTGGAGACAAAACCACCCAAGAACACTGCTCCTCACCCAGAAAAAGAAGAGGGGCTGGGAAAGGGTGGAGGGAAGATTTCTAAGACCTCCTGAGAAGGAACCACAGGGATGTGATGAGCTGCAGGTAAGAAGGAATGCTGATGTCCACACTACTGCAAAACACAGGAGACAACAGTACAGGAAGAGCTCTAATGCAAAATAACCCCTATTCCACCCTCAAGAAAGCTCTCATATTCCATAAAGGCAATCCTCAGATTACCCAGCAAGATAATGTGCTTTTGTGAGTTGTGAACTGGGAAAAACTTAAATGACCCCATGTGGGGAAAATGGAGTCAGTCAGGCTCCCTCACTCGGATGTCCAAACATGAGCAGCTTAGAGATAATAACTAGACTCGCATGCACAGAGCACTCGCAGTTATATAAGCATTGATATGTCATATTTTGGAAGCAGCCGGCTTTGTCTATGCATAGTATATAGGAGGGGTGGGACTCCCACTGGTGGGAGCAAGCAAGCACGAATGCTAAATGTCCCAGTACCCAGAATAAAACTGGCATTTCAGATATTCCCTCGATTCCACATCTTTTCTTCCAGTAGCCTGAATGGAAGCTAAACCTGCCCTATCTCAAGCATCTGCAGAACACCCTGCAAGAAAGCAATGGGACAACTCCAAAATGTGAGGCTTTTAACAACACAACTACACAAATCCTTTAAAAAAAATAAATAAGTACGGTTCCAGCCAACATGGAGGCACAGGTAGACACACTGCATCTCCCTCAAAAACTAAGAAGGAAACCAACTATCTGAAAATTGGAGACAACCAAAGTTCCAGAAAATCTAGCTGCATGGGAGTACACCAAAAAAGATATGAAGAAGAAATAGTCATCCTGACAGGCAGGAGGGGCGAAGCTGGGGCAGAAAGGGCATGGTGTGGTCGTGGCGGCAGCAGCGGCAGCAGCGGCAGCGGCAGCAGCGGCAGCGGCAGCAGCGGCAGCGGCAGCAGCGGCAGCAGCAACAGCAGCAGCCAGGGGCAGTGGTTACTGAGATTGTGGCCAGTGGGCGAAAATCGCAGTCACACATCAAAAAAAAGTAGGGAGGGACACGTGGGGAGCACTCCCAGCACCAGACCAGATCATGCAGGTCGTAGTTCCAGCACCAGGGAAAATAAAGCCTCATTGCTTCTGACTGTGAAAACCACTGGGGTTGGGGCAGAGTAAGACACTGCCGGTCTCTCAGCAGAGTCCACTTCCTTAGAGGGCCCCTACAATACTAGAATATTCACAGACCCACCCACTCTGGGAACGACAGCCAGGGTACCAGGTAGAGAGGCGCCAGTCCCATACGGGAAGCAGGAGAGGGAAGCAGGAGAAGTGCTTGCAAAAGGGGAGAGTCTTGAGCAAGTGGCACTGTTCCCTCTAAGAACCCTCCCCCACACACAGTGCCACAAAGTGGTGAAACCAGTCACCCAGTACTGAAAAATACCTAAGGCTTCACCCCTTAAATGTACAGGTGTGACAGCTCTACCTAAGACACAGAGGCAAACACAGGAGTCTATCAAGTTGAGGAGGCAGAGAAGTATGGCCCAAAAGAGGGAACAGATCAAGGTTCCAGAGGGAGAACTAAGTGACGAGGAGATAATCAACCTACCAGATGCAGAATTCAAAACACTAGTAATAAAGATGCTCACAGACTTGACAGACATGCGTAAGTAAGGCAAACACATAAGGGAAAAAATGAAGGCTATGCTAAGTGAAATGAAGGAAAATCCACATGAAACCAATGGTAAAGGGAAGGAAACAGAGGTTCAAATCAATGACCTGGAACATAAGGGAGAAAAAAAGTCAACCAGTACAGAATGATGAAACAAGAATTGATAAAGACAAGGAGAGGGTTAGGAACCTCTGGGACAACTTTAAATGTGCCAACATCCGAATCACAGGGGTGCCAGAAGGAGAAGAGAAGAGCAAGAAACCAAAAACTTATGTATAAAAAAATGAAGGAGAAATTCCCAAATTTGGCGAAGAAAAGAGACATAGAAGCCCAGGAAGCACAGAGTCCCAAACAAGTTAGACCCAAAAAGGACCAAAGTAAGACACATCATAATTAAACACCAAAGGTTAAAGATAGAGAGAATCTTAAAAGCAGCAAGAGAAAAGCAGAAAGTTACCTACAAAAGGCTGTAAGACTATCAGCTGATTTCTCAAAAGAAACTTTACAGGTAAGAAAAGACTGGCAAGAAGTACTCAAAGTGATGAAAAGCAAGTACCTACAAACAAGATTACTCTATCCAGCAAGGCACATAAAGTGCTTTCCAGACAAGGTAAAGCTAAAGGAGTTCATCATCACCAATACCTTATTATATGAAATGCATATTAATTGAGAAAAAGAAGATCAAAAGTATGAACATTAAAATGACCAACAAACTATAAACAACAGAGCATAAAAAAATAAAAACAAAAACAAACTAAGCAAACAACCAGAATAGCAACAGAACCACAGGTATGGAGATCATTTGGAGGGTTATCAGCTGGGAGGAGGAAGAGGGGAAAAGTGAGATTAAGAAGCATAACTGGTAAGTACAAAATAGACAGGGAAGTTAGGAAAAGGTGAAGCTGTTTATATATAGCTATGTTGGCTATCTAGTTTCACCAGTTTATGGTGATTTATTTTTCTGTAGTTCAGGAATTTTTCAATAGAAAATATTTTTTATTTGTCATATAAAAAACAATTAACTGGGGAACTATACCAGATCAAAGTGCATAAGCCTTGACTTAATCTATTTAACCTCAACTATTTGCTGAGGTTAAAATAAAAAGTATGAAAGACATGGTGAAGACAGTTTGGCAATATTTAATATGGATATGATATTAGATAATGCTAGGAAACTATTCTTAATTTTCCTAGGTATGATAATAGTTCTGTGACTATGCAAAAGAATGTCCTTATTATTAGGGGATGTATGCTAAAGTATTTCAAAGTGTCATGAAGTCCTTTAAAATATCATAGACTGGGTGTATGTGTGTTTGTGTGTGTACAGGAGTGTATAAGGGTGAGGGGGGCAGAAGCAGATTTACAGTTCATATGGAAAACATACAATAATTAATGATAATACAAAAATAAACTGTTTTACATACTCACAACTATAAACCTGCTTTTGCCCAACTGTGTGTGTGTGTGTGTGTGTGTGTGTGTGTGAGTGAGTAAATATCTGTCATTCAGAGTGCAACCAGGAAAATACAATTCATCCCAACTATTTTAAGCACAGGGTAATTAATAGAAAAAGCGAGTTACAAAGATTTGAGAGCTGAGATTCAAACAAGGATGGCAGTGGGGTGGGGGCAGATCAGTCATAGAAGAAGTTACAACCACCTCTTTTGGCTAAGAGCCCATGGTTGGGTTGCTGTGGCAGAACCTTGTCCTTCAGGTCAGGACCTGGACTTTGGAAAGAGACGGGACCAGCAAAGACATAGTCAAAAGCAAAGAGGAAGAAGAATCTACTCCAAGACTATCTCATCATAAGCCTCCCACTTCCCATTTTACCTCCTACTGGTTAAATCCAACCACACGTCAACTGACACAGCTATATTTTGTACAATCCTCTCAACCAATGTTGGAGTTTTTCAACAGAAACAATTAGCAAAACAGATTAATTTAAAACAAATTTAATGACCCAGCAGTCATAACAGTACAGTAAGACAGCATTCTCACATGCTGCTCCTGAGTTCTAAATTGTCACACACATTCTGACTGGGGCCCAGGGGATGAAGGGTTATAGAAAGGTAGAATATGATACCATGTGTCAAAATGCTTAAGAATGAACACAGCCACTGACCCAGGAACTTAAAATATGTGTATGCCCATTCAAGGTGTATATATTAAATCAGATGTTTTAATAACACATACCAACAATAAGAAACTGGTTGAACAGATCAAATCAGTGAAACATTGTACAGAAATTGAAACATTGTGCACAGATCTATGTAAGATGTTATGTTTAGTTTGAAGACAGTGCTACCTATAGGCATCAACACACAACCTACAGTCACTGTCTATATTTTCTGATTTTCCACTATGAACATATGATTATTTTTAAATTTTATAATCTTAAATAAATAATTAGTAAATACATGACTTCCTTTTTTCCCTTTCCTTCATCTCTTGTTCTTGATGTGATTATTTTCTAACTCATGTACTGCTTCTAGACTCTTTAATCTTTTCAATCCAGTCCTGTATGTTGCTGGTACATTCATATTCACAAAATACCCATTTCATACGTCAATATCCTGAAATATGAATCTTTTACAGTGACTCACTACATTTTGAAGATCAAATCCAACATCCTTGGCTAAGTACCTAACTAACACTCTTTGCAAGTCTGCTTTTCCTGGCTTTCCATGGCTCCCATCACATTTCTTCCATCCTCCCAGACAGGCTTCAAGCTGGGTCGTCAACTGTTCTATTTACTGAATAGTGCCTGAAACAGAGGAGATGCTCAATATTGGCTCTGTGCATTAATTAATCCTTATTTTTTTGTTATTGTTATTGAATCTATTCCACACATCTGGAACACTCTTATCCTTACAGTTCCAACTACCCAATTTGTATGTACCTTTCCAAATCCAGATTGAAACCACATCCTCTGTAAAATGTACTCCAACCCCAGAGTATTTATCTATACCACATGTTTGTCACTTAAGAGCCTATGTCCTTGTACATGCATGGTGTTCTGTTTATCTCTAGATAAGTTCCCCAAAGCCATGCACCATCCTCTGTGTTTTGTAGCACAGCCAAAAAAGTAAGCACCATGTTGTATAAATCATGTGTGAAAAAGAAAACAAAAGTAATAATTCTATTGGATAAAAAGAAAAAATGTATGTGAACAAGAGTTTCTCAGAGGCTATAATTAACAAACATAGGCTTATGTTCTCCTAACTCCAAAAGAAATGCCATGGGCATGCCATGCTATTTACCCCTATCCTCTACTACGAGAGCTAGCTCAAGAAATGCTGTGTGATCATTCTAGCTGGCATTCCATACAACATTTTAGAGGTGGGAAAAGAAACATCCAAGTATCTTTCTCTTGCAACAAAGAGGAACCCAAAGCCCAGAATAAAGACCTTCATTCTCATCCACAGAAGTTGAGTCTCCAGCATCACCAACCTTGAATGCCAGGCAAAAGTTAAGTTTAAGTTCGGATAAACCTGCCTATAACCTGAGAAAAAGAGGCAAGACAACAATTCACCATGGCAAACCCAGTTCTTCCTGCTCTAGTCCTAGTGGGAATGTGCAAGGGCCTGGGGTCTTTTAGCTAATGAGCCGAACGCAGTGACAGAAGGCTTTACTAAAGGAGGAGAAAATGTGAAGTAGTGCCTTTGGGGTAGATCCAAGCCAAAGGCCCTAAAATACAAGGTGGACCTACAGGATAGTCTGCTGCAGAACTCAAAATCTCTACACGCTTTATAACATCAGCTCCATGAAAGTAGGCACCTGGCACTGTACCCTCCTCCTGACCCTTTCCATCCTCACACCCTTCTCTACTAAGGAAAGGGAACAGTGTGGGGGGTGGGGGTGGCACCAGTTACAGAGGACTTCTTGTTTCCACTCACACTCACACATGACTGTTTTCACAAAAATCATGGCAGGTGAATGTTTTCAGCTCCATTTGTGGATGAACAGGAAACTTAATTTGTCTGAGATCGTTACACATGTGACTGAAGTTGAAGAGGAAAGGGAGTGTCATCCGCTCAGATATTATTCCAGCTTCTATAATAAACTCATGCTATGTCCTTTTGATGCATTTCCTATTGAAGGAGGATCAGCTTTGTCAGGGGTACAAATTTGAAGGAAAAAATATGGTTAAAGTACTATTTTTCTTTTTGCTTAAAGTGGAAAAAAAGAATAATGAAAAATATATCACCTACCAGTTAATGTATTTGACTAACTTGAGCATCAGAAAATAATGATTTATATCCTATTACATATCAAAGATGCACATACTTAAGAAGTATTCATTCCAGTCCTGCACCAGGCAGCCCTGGATTCGAACTGTAGAAAATACAATTTGTGAACATTAAAATATGGTCTCCAACACCTGAAGGTATAGCCCCACCCTACGGCCTCAGCAGTGCACAGAGCACACTGTGTGGCCATGACTTTAACTACTATGTGGTATGAGATCCTTTAAAGCCAACAAAAATGCTGAATATTTTTCTAGTACCTACAAAAGAAATAACCAATCCAGGAGATCCATAAGCTTAACCATCCAGCCTCATGAAAAAACCTGCCTGCAAACATTTATACTCTCCAATTAGCAAACAAGAGAGGCCAGGTCAGACCAAAAGGAATTTCTCTGACCTGGAAAGAAAACCTCACTGAAACATGATAAACTGCAAATAGCTCAGAATTTTAAAACAAAGCAACAAACACTTGACCCCCAAAGCAGCTCTCCACTCATACTATTTAATCCAAAACCACCTCCCAATTTTTCTTAAAGAAATTATCTCAAACTATTTAAAAATACACAAGTAAACCCTTATATGTGGCAATACTAAACATGACGGCATTAGACTTCTGGCCAAGATGGAGGCGTGGACTGACACGCTGCATGTACCTCCACAACTGGGAAGGAATGCAACTCCTTCGGAACTGGAAACAACCAGAGGTTCCAGAAAATCAGGCTGCATGGAAGTCCAGCAAACAAGGATATAGAGAAAAGATGATCATCCAGACTGGTGGGAGGAGTGCAGTTGGGGCGGAGAGGATGTGTGGCGGCAGCGGCGGCAGCGGCAGCGGCAGCGGCGGGGGTGGCAGCAGTGGCAGGCTGGTGGAAAGCGCAGTCATGAATTTTGAAGCTCAGGAGGAACACCTGGGGAGTGTTCCCAGCTCCTGACCAAACCTTGCAGCCCAGCACCGGGGAAGGTCAACCCTCATTGCTTCTGACTGTGCAGATCAGTGGGGGTTGGAGTGGAGGTGGAAACTGCCAGTGTTGGCAGAGTCCGCTTGTTTATAGGCCCCCACAGTCCTGGAAAGTCCGCAGACCCGCCCTCTCTGGGAACGACGGCCAGGGCAGCAGCTACAGGAGCGTCAGTCAGGTGTGGACGTGGGAGAGGTGCCTGGAAGGGGGGGCGAGTACTGGGCAGGTGTCATTGTTCCCTCTCTGACCTCTCCCCAACATACAGCACCATAACGTGGTGGAACAGGTCGCCTTGTACTGACGAATCCCTAAGGCTCTACCCCTTACAACATAACAGGAGCTACAGCTCTACCTGGGACACGGAGGAAAACAAACACAGGAGCCTGTCAGAATGAGGAGACAGAGAAGTATGGCCCAACAGGGGAAACTGGTCAAGGTTCCAGTGGGAGAACTAAGCAACAAGGAGACAGCCAACCTAACAGATGAGGAGATAATACAACGTAACACACGCAGAATTCAAAACACTAGTGATAAAGATGCTCACAGGCTTGATGGATATGCTTGAGTATGGCAAATGCATAAGGGAAGAAGTGAAGGCTATGCTAAGTGAAACAAAGGAAAATCCACACAAAACCAATGGTGAAGGGAAGAAAACCAGTTTTCAAATCAATGATTTGGAACATAAGGAAGAAAAAAACAGTCAACCAGTGCAGAATGAGGAAGCAAGAATTGAAAAAAATGAGGAAAACTTTCCAAATTTTGTGAAGGAGACACACAGGTCCGGGAAGCACGGAGGGCCCCAGGTGAGCTGGACCCAGAGGGGACCACACCAGGACGCATCATGACTGAGATGCCAAAGGTGAAAGATAAAGACAGAGTCCTGGGGGCAGCAAGAGAGAGGCGGAGAATTGCCTACAGGGGGGTGCCTATAGGACTATCAGCTGATTTCTCGGAGGACACTTTGCAGGCAGAAAGGGCCTGGTAAGTAGTATTCAATGTAATGAAAACCAATCTACAACCAAGATTACTCTCTCCAGCAAAGCTATCATTTGGAATGGAAGGGCAGATGAAGTGCTTCCCAGACAAGGTGAAGCTAAAAGAGTTCATCATCACCAAGCCATTATTATATGAAATGTCAAAAGAACTTAAGAGAAAGAAAAAGAAAGAATATTAAAATGACAACAAACTCACAACTATCAACAACGGAATCTAAAAAATAAAAACAAAACCCAACTAAGCAAACCAAAATAGGAACAGAATCATAGGTATGGGGATCATTTGGAGGGTTATCAGCTGGGAGCGGGGAGGGGAAGAAATGGGGAAATGGTGCAGGGACTAAGAAGCATAATTGGTTGGTACACAATAGACAGGGGGATGTTAAGAATAAAATAGGAAAGGGCGAAGCCGAAGACTTATATGCATGACCTATGGACATGAACTAAGGGAGGTGGGATTGCTGGAGGGAAGGGGGCTACTGGGCAGAGGGGAACAAAGAGGAAAAAATGGGAACTACTGTAACAACATAATCAATAAAATATACTTAAAATTTAAAAGAACAAAAAACCATGACTGCATTAGAAGAAATGTTCCTAAATTCATACAGCGGAGGAGACTATAAGAAATTAGTGAATTTTGACAGAGGACTTGCACCTATCTTGATTTCCTCTTTGGAAACCTGAGCAAACAGTGACCCAGCTGTACCCTCTGGCTCCTATATGCAAATCCAGCATATTCCACACTACATGGGGTCCAGCTGAGAGTTCCACAGCACCACAACAGCATAACATAAGTGCAGCCCAAGGCAGGGGACACCGCACAACCGTGTAGAACATAGCTCAGACCATAACCACTTGGGAGGGTGAAGGGGACTGTCCCAATATCTCCTCAGGACTGCTGATGCCAGAGGTGGGGCTCCCTTTTCCTCCCAGTACTCCTACCATTAGTTGGAGAAGGACCCATGACAGCATCTTCAGAAGATTTGCTGAAGACCAGAGCGCACCTGAGTCTTACTACCATGGATATCTCTGAAGGCACAGAACATGTGCCAGTCTTTAGGAAAGATTTTCAGCAAAGAAAGGAGTAATACAGACAGACAAAGGGCATACTCATATATATGTATTGGGTTGGTCAAAAAGTTCCATTTGGTTTTTTTCCATAAGATGGCTCTAGTAGCATTCCGTTGTCTTTAACTTGATTCAAAACAATTTTGTTAGATTTTGACAGCTGTCATATCAGCATGCATTAAAAAAATTTATCAAAATTGGTGAATTTTTGTGCAGCCTTTTTAATAGGAAGATGGAAGAAAATACGCAACATTTTCAGCGTATTATGCTATATTATTTCAAGAAAGGTAAAAATGCAAAAAAAGATTTGTGTAGTGTATGGAGCAGGTGCTGTGGCTGATGAAACAGGTTAAAAGTGGTTTGCAAAGTTTCTTGGTACTATTACATTTGGTCAAATAATTCTTTGCTCTGGGGCTGTCTTACGCATTGGAAGATGTTTAGCAGCACCTCTGGGCTCTACTCACTAGAAGCCAATAGTCAACACACTCAAAATATCCAAATCAATCAAGTTATAGGTGAAAATGAAAAATGTATCTTTAATTTTATGGAAAAAAACAAAACATATGGACTTTTTGGCCAACCCAATACATTTGGAAACACCAAGATATGAGCTAGTCATCTATGGGATCTCCTTGTCGCTGAACTTTTTGTTTCCACTTGTCTGCGCACCCTCCCGGTATGTCTTCCCCATCTCTTCACTTGGGAAATCTTACCCAAATTTCTATTCCTAACATCTATAACTTTGCAGTATCAGTCTGCATTCCCACTTTATCTTCTGCTCTACAACTCCGCAGCTCTTACAACAGTGTCTTGAAGATGTGCGTGCCTATGGGGCTGTGGAGATGACTCATTCATTCAAATACTTATGGAGCATGTGTATACATACAGAAGACACTGAACCAGTCACAAAAGTGACAGAAGTACATGGTCCTACCCTCCTACAATCTTTAATCAGGCATATGAAACCACAGTTCCTCTCTCTTAAACACAGCCCCACACCCCAAAGAATGCTTTGAATTATGTTACTGGTTATCTCAAGCCAAAGATCAATCTGTTTTCCTCTATTAACTTATTTGTTTCAAAATTTCTCTGCACATAACATTTTTACTGAAAGTCCCTAATGTGACTCAGGCTTTATCTGGGCCCATCTGGTCAATTTCAAATGCAACTGAAATGGGGATGGTTTAAATAAGGGCTCAAAGATACCTAATGAAAAATATGTAAAGGAAATTAGATACATTAATGCCATATAATTTATTAATTCCTTAAATATATGGTTAGTTCTCTGTCCTTATAGTTTTCCCTTATGACAGCGGTCCCCAACCTTTATGGCACCAGGGACTAGTTTTATGGAAGACAATTCTTCCATGGATGGCGGCGGGTGGGTAGATGACTTTATAGCCTGCCACCAGATGCAGCTTAATTGTCACTTGCCAATCACTGACAGGGTTTTGATATGAGTGTGCAAACAACTGACATTTTATGGTCTCTGTGTAGTCAAACCTCTCTGCTAATAATTATCTGTATTTGCAGCCACTCCCCAGCACTACCATCACTGCATCAGCTCCACCTCAGCTCACTGGGCATTAGATTCTCATAAGGAGCAAGCAACCTAGATCCTTCACATGCACAGTTCACAGTAGGGTTCACGCTCCTATGAGAATCTAATGCTCCCACTGATCTGACAGGAAAATGGAGCTCAGACAGTAATGGGGATGATGGGGAGCAGCTGTAAATACAGATGAGGTTTTACTTGATCACCAGCTGCTCACCTCCTGCTGTGTGGCCCGGTTCCTAACAGGCCATAGAGGGGTCCACAGCTTAGGGGTTGGGGACCTCTGGCCTTATATGGTATTTGACATTTACATACTTATGCGTTCAGTTTATTCCTTCTAAGAAATTATGGTACACGGTATCTCAAGGGAAAAAATATAAAGCACCACAATCTATGCACTAAAACAAAAAACATATCAATTACAGATCCCACGGTCTGTACTACTGCAATTCTGCAGCACACTTAAAAGTAAAGTTCCTGGTGACAGAAGTCCTGCATGGAAGCTAAGAAACAAATTAGCTCTGTGGGAATTCAGGCACAACGTAATTACACACCTATAATTAAATTGTGAAGTGGACTACGGCAAACAACAACAAAACTTGTTAACTATAAACTCATCAGAGGGGGTAGTAATGAAACGAAAGCGAAGCTAGTTTGTGAAGCATCAAAGAGTGCCAAAAGAGTAGAGGCAGCAAGAAAGCAGGGCCTCAATGACAAAGGCACCCAGTGGCACAGAGCCTGTCTATGAGCAGCCACAGAAAAGGGCAATAAAATGTCTCTCTGGGCTAAACGGCCTGACTCTTCACAAGTCATTTTCTCTTTGTAGGCACTGAGGCCTGTGTGCACAGTGAAGGGGTTAATTACCCCTGAAGGTCATATACTGCTCAGATAATCTATGATGTTATATCATGAAAATTAAACACACTCCAGGCTGCTTTCCTTTTCTAAGTGGAAACAAGGTAAATACTCCCATGACCACCATAATTTAATCTTAATACAAAATTAAAACTGCTTAACCTTTCCGACAACTTGCTCTGTTAAACATATTTGTAACCTGGCTGCTGTGGCTCAGTGGATTGAGCATCGGCCTGCAAGCCAAGTGTCACTGGTTTGATTCCCAGTCAGGGCACATGACTAGGTTGCACGTCAGGTCCCCAGTTGGGGACGCAAGTAAGAGGCAACCACACAGTGATGTTTCTCTCCCTCTTTCTCCTTTCCCCTCTCTCTCTAAAAATAAAATAAAAAAATAAAACAATTAAAAAAAAAAAAAAACATGTTTGTAAACATGTGTCCCTGCAGTAGCAGAGCTCCATGCAGCATAGCTTTCCAAACCAGAGTCTGGTGATAGTGTCAGAACCATGACATCACCTTCAGTGGAGAAGCACAGGCTCACAGGAGGCAAGGCTATGGCCTCATGTGGGTTACTGGAGGATCCTGTTGGCAGGACAGCCAAGGATGGGGGAAGACCACCTACATGGAGGTTCCTAATGACTGCAAAACAGTCTTCAGGCTTCCTGCACACTATGACAACCGGAGATTACAAGCTGGCACAGTGCATACAACTAGCCACCTAAGAACACCCAGTCTGCAAGTAACTGTTTGGGAATAATGTGGGTACAGCCAAGTCTGTGATAACAACGGTTCTCCAGACTTGAAAATCAACTTTGGGAGGTAACCCTTAGGTATATGGAAAGTTCACTAGCAGTATCAACTACAAAAACTAAATGCCAACCACCTAGTACAGAAATTACAAAAATTCAGAAAACACCAAAGACAAAGAACACTTCGTGAAAGAATTATCTCATTTCAATCAGGGTAACTCTTAGCACAAGGTGAGGAGGCCAAAACATGCGCGGCAAGTCTGAACAATGGGGAGCAAAGCAGGGACATGACACACGCTTTCACTGCACTCTCTCCGCAGCACCTTGGTAAGGCTGGGCTGGGCTGAGCTGAGCTGGCCAGAGCAGGATAGCAGGACCCCCGAACTGTGCTGGGGCAGGACTATGGCAGAGACCTTTAGGGCCTGTGTGACAAATGATGGCATTCCAGCCCTACCTAACCTAACATCACCTCAAGTGTTACATTTGTTCTAAACAGCAACAGAAGCAGCAAATGTAAACCCACAATTTGAGGTTTGAAGACAAAAAAGCATTTCAAAACACCCTCAAAACAATTTTTCAATTCTAAATTTTAACAATTATATGATTATCTTGATTCTCCCCCAATCCCCCTCAGTTTTAAAGTTAAATCCTTTCTGGATAAAACTCTCAACCCTCAACTTTGTTTAGCAGTTTTTTCAAACATTCCCTCAGATTATTACAGCAGCTCTTCCTGTTTATCAAAAGCCTAAAATAAAAATTAAGTCAACAGGACTGCACAAGGAAAACAAAACTCATCTGACAGCCGAGGCCACAAATGTAGTTAGCATAAGTGCAAGGAACAGCGACCCACCTTCTTCGAAGTGCCCGATGCCCTACAGCAGCCAGGCGCTCCCTGTAAAACCTCTCACCTTCTCCTCACTGCCAAGACAGATCAAGCCAACTTGAGATTTGGACAAAGAATTTAACTTCAGGTTCAAGACTTCAATTTTCACATCACAGCTAAGTAATAAACAGGATAGATATAGATATAAATATATAATTTAACTAGCATAAAATTAGCACATCCACATACATGAAACGATACCAGAGCCCATGCTTGCGAACAAAACCACGATGCCACAGGAGAGGAAAAGCACATGTAACAATATGTTTTGATGCAAAGCCTCCAGTTTCATTCCGGTACAGGCCTGCCCCAGTCATCTGGTATTTCCTGCACAAACTTGTCCCTAGTTTGGATGGACCAACAAATAAGGGGATTGGCAGCAAAATTTTAGTTAATAGTAAAAGGTGTGTTAAAAAAATATCTTTCTCTAGTAAATAAGTATAGTGTGGACTACTGACACTTGTTTTCTTTTTCTTTTTTCTTACCTTTGAAAAAGAAACTACCTTGGAAATAATGCCATTTTGCGTTGTGTCAAGAATTCTTCTCAACTGAAGTCATTAAAATGTTCTAAATTATTAATTAAATATTTTATTTATTTATTTTTACAGAGAAGAAAAAGGAGGGAGAAAGAAAGGGACAGAAACATCAATGTGTGGTTACCCCTCACACGCCCCCAACTAGGAGCCTGGCCCACAACCCAGGCATGTGCCCTGACTGCGAATCAAACTAGCCACCCTTTGGTTCACAGGCTGGTGCTCAAACCACTGAGCCACACCAGCCAGGGTAAAATGTTCCAAATTATTTAGTTAAGACAAAATCCATTGTATTATAACTAAACTAACTTGACTTTAATAATTGTCACTCTTGACTTCCAGCCAAGATGGAGGCCTAGACAGACACATTACATCTCCCTCCACAACTAAGAAGGAATACAACTACCTCAAAACTAGACACAACCAGAAGTTCCAGAAAATTGAGCTGCATGAGGTCCAACAAACAAAGATATAAAAAGGAAATACTCATCCAGACAGGAAGGAGGGGCGGAGCTGGGGCCAGAGAGGACACAGTATGGTGGTGGCAGCACTGGCAGGCCCTCGGAAAGCACAGTCACACGTCTTAAAAAGCAGGGAGGGACACCTGGGTAGTGCTCCCCGAACCAGACAAGACCTCACAGCTCACGGTTCCAGCACCGGGAAAAAAAAGCCTCAGTGCTTCTGACGGTGTAAACCAGTGGGGGTTGAGGCAGCGAAAAAAACTGCCAGTCTCTCAGTAGAGTCCACTTGTTTAAAGGGCACCCACGGTCATAGTACGTCCACAGACCCACCCACTATGGAAACAAAGGCCAGGGTAACAGCTAGAGAGGTGCTAGTCCCATACGGAAATGAGAGAAGTACCTTCAAAAGGCATGAGTGCTAAGCAAGCGGCATTGCTCCCTCTCGGACCCCTCCCTCAACATACAGCACCACAACGTGGTGAAATGGGTCTCCAGTACTGACGAATACCTAAGGCTCCGCCCCTTACAATATAAGAGGTGCAACAGCTCTACCTAAGACACACAGGCAAACAAACACAGGAGCCTGTCAAGATGAGGAGGCAGAGAAGTATGGCCCAAGAGAAGAGATGGATCAAGGTTCCAGTGGGAGAACTAAGCAACGATGAGATAGCCAACCTAACAGATGTAAAGTTCAAAACACTGGTGATAAAGGTGCTCATAGGCTTGACAGATATGCTTGAGTACAGCATGTGCATAAGGGAAGACGTGAAGGCTATGCTAAATGAAACGAAGGAAAATCCACAAAAAACCAACGGTGAAAGGAAAGACACCAGGGTTCAAATCAATGATTTGGAACATAAGGAAGAAAAAAACAGTCAACCAGTACAAAATGAGAAAACAAGAATTGAAAAAAATGAGAAGCGGCTTAGGAACATCTGGGACAACTTTACCAAACCATAGGGGTTCCAGAAGGAGAAGAGGAAGAGCAAGAAATTGAAAACTTCTGGGAAAAAATGAAAAAAAACTTCCTAAATTTGGTAAAGGAAACAGATATACAAGTCCAAGAAGCACAGAGTCCCAAACAAGCTAGACCCAAAGAGGACCACAGCAAGACACAACATAATTAAAATGCCAAAGGTTCAAGATAAGGAGAGAATCTTAAAAGCAGCAAGAGAAAAGCAGAGTTACCTACAAAGGGCTGCCTGTAAGACTATCAGCTGATTTCTCAAGAGAAACTTTACAGGCAAGAAGGGACTGGCAAGAAGTATTCAATGTGATGAAAAGTAAGGACCTACAACCAAGATTACTCTATCCAGAAAAGCTATCATTTAGAATGGAAGGGCACATAAAGTGCTTCCCAGACAAGGTAAAGCTAAAAGAGTTCATCATCACCAAGCCCTTACTATATGAAATGTCCAAGGGATTTACTTAAGAAAAAGAAGATCAAAACTATGAACATTAAAATGACAACAAACTCACAACTATCAACAACGGAATCTGAAAAATAAAAACAAAATCCAACTAAGCAAACCAGAATAGGAACAAAATCAAAGGTATGGGTAATCATCAGAGGATTATCAGCTGGGAGGGGGAAGGGGAAGAAATGGGGAAATGGCGCAGGGGTTAAGAAGCATAATTGGTTGGTACAAAATAGACAGGGGTAAGTTAAGAATAATATAGGAAAGGGTGAAGCCAAAGAACTTATATGCCCAACCTTGGACATGAACTAAGGGGTGTGAGATTTTTGGAGGGAAGGAGGGTAATGGGTGGAGGGGAGCAAAGGGGAAAAAAATTGGGACTACCTTAACAACATAATCAATAAAATATACTTTTAAAAAAGGATATTAGTAAAAAATAAATTATTGAAATTTGAATAAATTATATAATTTAAGTTAAAAAATAAGGATCAAAGTATTCTGGTTTAAGAGACAATATGAAGTAGGTATTATATCCACATGTAGGTATAGACTGGCAATCAGATTGTAACCCTTGGTACAAAGGAGAGCGAGATCTGGTAACAGCTTCCTGAGGGAGGAAATGGGTCGAGATCTTGCACCACGTAAGGTTCATGTATTGGCAGATGAGGGGTTTGTGAGAAGAGGTAAAAGCAGAAAAGGATATGTCATTTTAGTGACAGAACAACCAGATTCACTTCACTAGGAACAAGATTTTGAAACAAATGAGGCTGATGGGTGGCTGGAAATTGTTACTGTCGAATTTTCAAGATTGACAATCATTTTTTTCATCAGGAATAAAAAGGGTAGAAAAGATTTTCTCAGAACCTCACCATCCAACATGGAAGCTACTAATCACATGTGGCTATTGAACACCTGAAATGTGCTATATGTGAAATTCACACCAGATTTCAAAGATGTGGTACCAGAAAAACAGGAATGCAAAATATCTCATGAATACATTTTTATTGATTACACACTGAAATAATAATGATTGGGATATGATGGATTAAATAAAATGTATTGTTTAAAAAAAAAGAATTGTCACTCTTGTTTGATGAGAAGTCACAATATTATGAAGAAAAATATATACACTTTACTGACTAATTAAGAGAAAATTTGATAAAACTTTTTGCTGCATAATACTAGAAAGGCAATACAAAATCCTTAAAAAGTGATCGGTTTATTCTAAATGAACACCAAATATTCAAAGTACTCTTGAAAAAGCTCACCTAAGGGAATATGGTAGTGAAGCAAAATTGAGTTGGTTACATACCAGTATTAAGCAACATCACCCTCTTTACAAAGACCGTGACTACCTAAAGAAATCAAACCAGATTTGAGACTGTACTCTAAAAATAACAGAATTCTGGTCTTCAAATTAAGTTAGTTTTTTCCTCTATCTCCATGTTGTCTTTGAAAAGAATTAAACAATTGTGGAAAGAATAGAGTGCAAAGTAAACCATATTAAGAGAAAAATAATAGAGGCTAAAATACAGGAAGGCTTCAGAGGCACAGCAGATCAGCTGTGACAGTGACAGAAACTGGCCCTTCCCAAGCCCATCACCGCTGTGAGCATCCCCTCAGGGACAGTGGGCTGGCTTAAGAGGACAGTGAGGAAGGAGGCTCTCCCTGCTACTCACAGGGGAGCGAGGCATTGCTGCTCCTCACCTCAAATCACAGACATACTTAGTTTTGGATCAGCATCTCTTACAAGTTGTCAGAGTCCAAGCTTTTGCCAATTAGGACAAAACTAAAGAAGAAAGTCAGAGATCTAATCAGTAGGTTGATTTAGTACCTGACAGAAGATATAAATTAAACATTTGAGTACCACTACTAATCTGAGTTACATGAGAACAATGTATATATTTGGATTATACCAATACTTTCAATTAAGCATATATTAAATTGCAAATATACAAACTCTTAACTCTAAAAACACTGCCTTTATTATTTTCTAAATAGTAATAAGATTTCACACACTACCATCCTGTCATTCACCCTCATACTTTGCAATGGAAATCACCTACACAGATAACAAAGGACAGGTTACCTGCTCTGTTTTAACAGTAGATTAACTCAATGCTTTTGTACAAGGTCACTGTAAACTACAGCCCTAGGAAGCACCCAGCGAGGTGCTATGACTAGTCAGGACTGAAGAACAGGATAGCTGCTGAATCTCAACTGGGAGCCAAGGAACTTAAGCTTGATCTTCAACACAGTGCTCCCACCGTCATTCATCTCCCTCTTCATGTTGGGACACGTGGGGCCTCAAACTTCCTGTACAAACCTGCTACACAAATCTCCTTGACCAAGCTCTAAAAGCTGTCAAATTTCAAAAACTTTTAAATTCATATTGTTTGCCTTTGCATTGAGGATATCGCAAAGCACGTTTAAAACCCCCTTCCAAAACACAGAATCATCTCTCTAAAGCATGGCTATCACAATGTTGATTCTATATTCCCATTTGCAAAATACACACACTGACTTGAAGTGGTAGAGGATGCTCTTGATTCACACATATCTAATTAAACCTTCAAGGACAAGTCCTCAAAGACAGCTGAAGCACACACACACATATTTATTTATTCTCCCTTTCTCTTTCTCTTTTTCTCCCTCCTCCCTCTGGAGAAGTCATTGTTTCTGTCACAATTTTTTGAGGGGTTTATTTCCCCTTAAAGGAATATGGTACCTGCCTGTCACAGATAATTAACTTCTTTCAGCTCATTACTGTATCTCAATCTTTTAAAAACCAAAATGTAAAGACATCAATCATATCGTAGTAATTAATATCAGTTTTGATATGTCAGAAAACTTTCAAACTTCCCATTTTCCACAGCTCGTTCTCTGCTTGGGGGAAAAAACCAAACCACCTCATAAATTTTGCATTATTCTAGTACATTGTGTTCTAAAATATGCTCAAGTATTAATCACAGTGATGCAGCAGAGAGATCAGAGGTGCTCAGGCTTGATGACTCCACAGGGCCACAGGGCCAGGGATGGGGACCAGCTTTGTCCTGGGTGGCCTTCTTATGCTCTGGGCCTCACAACAGAGGGCGTCCTGTGGCTGAGAGTCACACTTTAGAGGTCCTTTGGCTCAAGTTCATGTTTCTACTTCTGCACTTAACACAGTGACGGATCTGTGACCAGTTAAAACCCAGAGCCACCAGCAGAGAGCACTGTATGAGCAGAGAGGTTAACACATTCTTAATTAAAACTTCATATCCAGGATGAGGACAGTTTAATCAGATATTAGAATAAACTCATGTGTTCATGAGAAACTGGCAATTTGTAAATGCTGTTAAATTAAGTCTATATTGTTTAAAATATTTTTCTATATAAAACACTTAAAAAATAAACCCAATGCAATGCAGTTATAAGTTGCATTGAGGTCTATGGCTTTTTTCGTGCAATTACAATGGCCTTCCAAATCATGCCTGCCCGTCTGTAAAAGCTTGTATGAACACCCACTCTCTTGTGATGACAGAGATAGTTATTTCCCTTCAGTTCTCTTACATGGTTAGCTTTTTTTTTTTTAATTTCACAGATTTCTAAATTTACTAATAAAAAATTAAATTATATCTAAGGAGCTGCCCTGCTCTTAGTCTCAATTAAATATTTAAAATTTGACTATCAGCACAGTAAACAAAACACAGAAAATACTACAGTGAAAATATATAATTTGTTACATTGGCCAGTTTGCATTAAACCCACAAGTCAGAAAATCGACCAGGCCATGAGATATTTTTGTTTTCCTCTTTACTGCTGTGCTGTATTATTGATCCTGAAGACAAAACACCACAGGGTGGAGTGGGAGCAGGGACGAGCTCAGGGTAAGTCAGCTTCACTGTGCTGTCAACGCAGCAGAGGTTTCCGCAGCTCCCCCTCATCACACTGTCTACTAAACGCTGTTGTGCAACCGCCCTCACAGCAGAAATGCAGATGCTTTACAATCCGCTTCACAAGTGTATGGCTGTGTCACTCAAGAATGTGAAGGAAGCATGAGTTCACTGAGCACAAGGAGTTAAAGAGTGAAAGCTCTGGACCCTACCTGAGCAAATTAACCTCTCTTGCTCTACCTTAGTTTCCTCCTCTGAGAAATGTGAATGACAAGAGTACTCAGGTCACAGAGGACTTGAAAGAATGAAATGCGTCAAAACCTTTAAAGCAGTTAAAATAGCTTAAGGCCTTTAGTACTAGTTACTGTTATTATTAGCCAAGATTTTCAAAACACCCCCTTCCCTAATTGTGTAAACTAGTATTTTACACTGTAAAATCCACTCTTTTGGGGGCACAACTACTTAGTGTCTAAGAATGGAATGAGGGTCTATACCAGTGATTCTCAATTCTGACTTCACCAGAAACCCCTGGTGAGTTTTATTAACTAGCAATAATCACCCCAATCCAGACCGATTTGTTAGAAACCCATGTGAGGTTAATGTGCAGCCAGCACTGGGAGCTCCACCTCCTATGCCAGGATTGGAGCTGAATGACAAGTTGCTTCACCAATGGGCAAACGCTATAGTATACCTTAAACATTTGCTTGTTAGGGATTGATTGTCTTAGGTTAGTACACTTTTAGTTTAAAAAACAAAAACAAAAAACCTTGTTCTATGCCATGTAGCAGCTAAAAATGTATCTAAGCATAAATTCCCCTAGACTAAGACTGGACCAAAGTTCTTTCCAGCTGATAGGGATCAGGTAGGTAACCCGCTGACACCGCGTGATTTCTGCCTGTGTTTGAACCATCAACAGTTAACTTTCTAAGGCAGATGCAGCATCACTTCCTCCAGCTCTACGTGAGGTGACACAGAAATGCAATGGTGTCTAGAACAAGCCCCTGTCTCTCAGATGCATACTAGAGGGCAACACTGCCTCTGAACTATCTCTCCCTGAGCACAGACCTAAAAGGGGCTTCTACCATACAATGCCTCAGACTCCAGGTGGTGGGCAGCTTTCCACGAGCTTCTGCAAACTGGGAATCAACTCTTGGCCAGTAACTAGCTGTTTGAGTTTGGCAATTAAAAGCTCTACCCATTTTCCATCTGTAATAAAGGGGCACTACAAGATCTAAGGGCTCCACTCCCCTTAAGATTGTACCAGCATGACAATCATGTTCAGCTTGAAGCAGCTAGAGGAGCTTGAGACCTTCGCCCATTGTCCTTTATAAGATTTATAAAGGGTCCTAATATCTGAGAGGGAGGGACTGTTATTTTTTATTGTTAAAATAATTAAGTAATCACTTATTTATTAAAAAAAGAAGAAGAATATATGAAAGGGTGAAACGGGAAAGCTTGTATGTACGAACCATGGGCATGGACTTGGGGGTGATTGCTGGGGCGGGGTGTTGGGTGGAGGGGAGTAAAGGGGAAAAAACTGGAACTATTGTAACAATATAATCAATAAAATACACTTAAAAAAAAAAAAAAAGATTGTACCAGCCTTTGAGCCAACAAAACCCAGACCACCCATTCCATTTCAAACAGTGTGGCAAACTACTCCATCATTCTGAGAAGTCAAGTTTAATAGTTGGGCACAAGAGTCCCATGCTCACATACATGCCTGTGGGAACCTAAAGAGCAAATGAAAAGGGCAGGATGGGTGGGTTCCCACACAACAGAGAGCAAAAAGCACACCTAAGGAGCAGCCGTCCCAGGGCGCAGGGCTGTGAGCCTCCCCCACGCCCGGAAGACCCCGGCCTCAGGAAAAGCTGCGGCCTCTCACGTTTTATGTGGCATCTTCCCATTTGCTCACTCTGGTGATGACAGAAAACACTGAAGCACAATGGCAGAGCCAGCCCCACAGGACCCCAAGCAGGTCCCTCCTCCCAGGTGCCTGCATCCTGAAAGTAAAAAGAACTACCTACAAGAGAGATTGCTGTGGTTTTTCTTATCAAAAACTACCCAAGTTTATAAATATGATGGTTTATGGGCAACTTGGAGCCGTTCAGATTTCTGTCTCTCCCTGGTCTCTCCTTTCTCCATTCCTGCCCCTATACACTACTGCCAGCATAAAATTCTTTCAGCCCTGTTGTTACTCTCTTGTTTGAGCATTACGTGTCTCCTATTGCAAATGACAGAAGTGTTCAACCCACCCCCCGCACACAAACATATGCCACACCACCCCACCCCTCCAAACTCATTCGCTACCATTTAATTGGGCACAGTTCATGAGTGCCTGACATCTGACAAATAATGTTCAACTATGTTAACACTGAGGCCCTCGCAATGCATTCTGGATCAAAGACCAAATTTATTCAGCCTCTATCTTATTAGACTCTAGGAATTTTGAGACTTCTCCATTTTCCTCAGTCTAGTTAAGAATTTATATAATTAATAAAAGGTTTCAGAAAAAGCTCTCAAACGTTATTCTCAAATATGTAACAAAATTATATAGTGCTTCAAATACAAGCAAATACCCCTCAGGAAACCTGAACTTTAAAACGCAGCAAATAAAACTTCTAAAAGATTCTAACACAGAATAAGTGTCACTCTAAACATTTTCACAGACTAGAAAAATAGTCACATTAGTAGCCAGCTAGTTTCCCATATTAAACATAACCTAAAAGATGAGTATAAAAGAAATTTCACTTTCATTTGTTCTAAAGCCACTCACCAGCTGACAGTAAATATGTCACACTGTTGCCTATTTTTAAGTGCTCCCACATCAGATGATGTCATTGAAGCCTAGAGTAAAATGTTTTTATTATCCAGCAGAATACAATCATTTATTTTATATATTTTTTAAACTGATTTTTAGAGAGAGGAAAGGAGGAAGAGAGGGGTACAGAAAGGGAGGGAGGAAGGGGGTGGGGAGAGAGACAGACAGACAGACATTAATTTGTTATTCCATTTCTTTATGCATTCATTGGTTGTTCCTTGTATGTGCCCTGAGTGGAGATCAAACCCACAAACCCTGGCGTATCAGGATGCCACTCTAACCAACTGAGGTACCCAACCAGGGCAACCATTTCTATAGTTTCCTTTTCTTTCTCATTATTTAGAAGCAGCAATCAAAGATTCCAAATTCTCATCAGGGACATTAAGTTCATTAACATTTCAAATAGTTCATCATATTTGGTATAATATTATAGGTTTCACATTAGACAAAATTATCAAATAATCTTCTTATGGAAATCCTTAAAATGCTGAAAGTAGCCTACTTTTTTAAAGACAGAATGCTATCAATTGATAATCTGAAGTTTTCTACATATAAAAGTATAGCTAAACATTCTCATATAGTATTAACTTGATTTCATACAGAAGGATCTCCTACAATAAGTCAATCTGACAACTGCATGTACACACACACAAAAAAAGATCTCGCTTAATTAAAAATACTCTAAGGAAGATGCACACAACAAATTACCTTCATTATGTAATGAACAGTCTCCTAGAGGAGCCAGAAAGCAATCTGACAGCAAGCAGCCCAAGGAGCTCGCTGTGCTCCCCTTCTGGCTGTGATCCATCCCCAGGAAGAGCTTAAACTTTTAAAAACTAAAGAAGGAAAAATCCTTCTGATGAAAACTGCATCCAACATCCCCCTTGCCTGTCTTTTGTCAAAATCAGGAGCTTTTCAGTATGTGTTTTGGAGATTTTTAAATAGGTTTTATGGCCCGAATCAGAACTAAAGAGCAATCTGTAAAGACTGTTAAAGAGTTTCTCAAAATGCTCAATAAAATAACTTCACAGGGCTATATCCTAATGTAAGTATTATCACTCATGGAGCATCTTATAACATACAGAAACATCATGGTTTATCTTATGATATGTGTAATATTTCTGATTCATGTATCACCTATAATCCTTTAGTTCGTCTCTTAAAAATTATGCTCTTTTTGAAAAATTAATGTGCAGGTGTGGGAATGCCAGACTGTTGAAACTGAGATTTTTCTGAGCATGAAAAATACACCAAAAGACAATAAAAAACTTCAGTTACCAAGATTTCCAAAAGATTTAATAAATATTGAAAAACTTTCAACTACTTTATAAATCAATGAATGGCTGAAATCAAATCTTCACAGAAGTGTCTCTTTTCCTTTTTATTTGCTCTAATGTATGCTGAATAACACAATATTATTAGTATTGAGGTCACTGATAATTTTTGGTTGCAGTTGTGGTTTGTCATGATTTTAAATCTATGGCAATTAAGTACCAGGAAAGTGCTTTTTAAAAATCCATTGTTTAGGGATTAGAGAAATTCAATTGGGTCAATGTTTCTAGAAAACAAAATTTAATTTATATTGCCAAATAGTTGTATTTACTTGATAGTCATTTGCTGGTCTAAGTTCTCTAAGGTAATGTGACAATCATTTTTGTCCTGCTATCCCAGCGTGTTGTATTCTACCTGCCTATCTCCAGCTATAAAATTCTATGTTAAGACAGAAAGGGCTCAAAGCAACAAAACTCTGAATTTATTTCAATAGGAAAATATACATTGCAGAAATTGTCATTTCACAGCCAAATTAGTTCATCCACCTATAAAATTATCATTCTTACAATATGCATATATATTACATAAAGACCTACTGCTGAAAAGGGGAATTTCGGTAAGACAAATCATATTTCCATCACTTTTTGGGTTTGCTCAAAGGAAGTGAGTGAATTTGCAATTCAAGAAAGGAACCAATTAGTACTCTTCCATCTATAGACTACAAATGCCTCCTGTTCTATTATTACAGCTTTGCAGTCAAATTTACATGGAAACTGACTCGCAGACTCCTCTCCCACATGAATACACCAGCAAAGTCACCGTGAACACAAAGGCCAGCATCACTCACACCTCAGCTCAGTGAAAAATGCCTTTTTGTTCTCAACCCAACTGGCCTTTCCTTTTCTAGCTAGAATAAAAGGCAAAAAGGGAACACTCACTCAGATAACCACATGCTGAATCATAAAACAGGTCTCAATAAGTTTCAAAGGAGTGAAATAATACAGCATATGTTCTTAGCCTCAACAATAAAGTTATTTGGAAAATCTCCAAATGTTTGGACATTTGAAAATAAAGGAACAGACTTCTTCACAAGGGACATTAGAAATATTTTGAACTCCCTCCCATCCAGCATCTTAACTCCTGCGGAGGAGACAGCAACATAAAGGCTCAGGGGTGGTCAGAGCCTGGGGCAGGGCACAGGCAATCCATGCACTATCCTGGGAAACAAAATGGTGTTCTGCCCTCACGGGAGAGAAATATTTTGAACTGAATAATAATAAAAACTCAACATATCACAATGTGTGGACTGCAGTTATAGTTTAACGGGAAATGTATAGCTCTAAATATTTAATTTGGAAAAATAAAGGATTAAAAACAATTATTTAGTTTCTACCTTAAGAAGCTTTAAAAAAAGACAAGCAAAGTAAACCAAAGTATGTAGGAAGAAAATAAAAATAAAGCTAAGTGAAAAATCAATGAAATAGAAAAGGGACAAACACCGAATATCGACCAAACCATAAGCTGGGTCCATAAAAATTAATAAAATTGATTAACCTCTAGCTAAACTAATCAAGAAAAAAGAGAAATCACAAATTATATCAGGAATGCAACAGGGACATTACTACAAATCATTTGGATATTAAAAGGATAATAACATTCATATTCTCCCTCATGAACACAGGCAAAAAAAATCCTTAACAAAGTAAACAGCAAATTAAATCCAGCAATATAAAAAGAAGCAGGCAGGGATTAAAAGGCATTCTGTCCACCACAGCTCTTAAAAGCTCCTTTCTCTCCCTCCCCAAAATCTAAGTTCTTTTTGTCTGTTTGTTCATTTTCTAAAGAAAAAATTAACTGGGTCCGGAAATTAAGTGAATTAAAGAGTTTGCAGATTGAAAACTTTCCCCTAACATACTGTGTTATACAGCTACAAATTTACATGATGCAGTAGGATTATTTTCTAAGCATAATTTGGATATCAAAAGTAGAGAAACTGAATTTAGAAAAATAAGATGAAGGCGAAGGCAATATTCAAAAGGCACTCCATGAGGTCTCCAGATTGGCTATGAAGGTACTAGCAGCCTAGGCAAGGAGAGGATCCTTTTGAGCACATACACTTAAGAAGAGAACCACAACTACATCTATTACCAGAAAGAAATTTCCCTTATGAATTCTCAAGAGAATGCTGTGTAAGACAAAGTAAACCATGTTCTCAAAATTATTCTTTCATAAATACAGCACTGAGTTTCAAAGGCATGCCTATTCTAACATCTCATTAAAAGGAAATGACCTAATGGCAAAAGCAATGCAGGAACAGACAGCTACATAACCATAATTTGATCTGGTTATCAGCTCTAGTTTTATAGGTTACACAACCTTGTTCCCCAAACTTAAGATTTTTACAGCTAAAAATTACCACAGGCAGAGTCTCCATATTGTAAAGATATCTATAGTTCCATGAATTATACATGATTATGATATCATAATAACAAACGGTGAGCTATTTCTCTATAACACTATTTTTTTCTCTGCTTTATCATGGCCTTCTGATCCAGAAGAATATCAAAACATTGATTATGACTGCTCATCATCTTTTAGGAACTCTTCTATAAATCAGGGCCGAGTTTTAAGCTGTATGTAATCTGGTATGACACCCTCCTCAGTTGCCCTATAAATTTCCCGCAACTCTTATTTGAAGAACTGTTCTTTTACCTTAGTCTTTCACATTAGTCCACTACACTAATCGCTAACACTGACAGCTGTTGAAGTTACACTTACTGCTCTGGTGCTGACTATAGTAGGTGCCACTCAGGCATCACACTACTTGAACTACCATTACAAGTTTCTTTCAAAGTAACACAAAAGCCTATAGTTCTATGTTATGTACAATTCAGGTTCTTTGTAAAACAACAAATTTTAGGCCATAAAAAAATATGAAGCAATCATTTTTCATTAAAATGAATGAACTTTAAGTAAATGCAAAGACTTTGGAGGTTGTCAGTAACAACTGAGAAAAGTTAAGGCTCAAAATCAAATCAAGATCTAAAACTTTACATCTCCTAACTACTAATTCAATATTTTTTTCAGCATGCCACAAATGTTTTGCCTGAATTTTTATTTTAAAATTAAACCACAGGAAAAGTAAATATACTGAATTTGCAAAAATTTATGAGAGGAGCAAAGAAGCAAATCTACTAAATTCAATGAGACAAGTAAAATGGGAAATAATCCCAAAACAGTTTTCTTGGTTCTCAGAATTGATAGGTTAAGAAATAAGGAAAAGGGGGGAGGGGTTTTTTGCAACATTGAATCTCAGAAAAAATGTAATCCTATTAATCCTTCCTTAAAAATTGGCTGCAGGGTATTTTCCCTGTCTCTAACTTGAGAGTCCCCACCAAGGAACTCTGAAGGTAAGCAACAAAACATACCACCACTGAGACAGCAAGCTTATAAACTATTCCACTACATAATAGTCACCCACAATATCAATAAAATTAAGAGTCAAGTCTGCAGCGTACCTCACATTTTTCTTCTCAAGAAAATGCAGTAGAGCTGTAAGGTGGAGGACATTCTACAGTAGAAGGTCTGAAGTAAACTACAAAGTCTTGTTCTCCCCTTCCTGGGTACAAAATATTTTTGAAGACTCTTTTGGAGTCTCTTGAAATTATTATGGAAATGTATATAAATTATGTCTAACTCTCACATTACACAGGGCACCAACTTTTTACATAATTCCTGTTGAGTTTTATTTTTCAGCTGATTTAGGCTTAAATAGGCATATTGATTTCAAAACTGCAGTTAGTTTTCTTCTATCACATCAGGTTTTTTCTGTACAGCTTATCTTAATGTGAACACTCTAGGCTGGAACCAGCCTGGATTGAGAAAAGCACTAGTGCTCTCCTATTGGCTGAGAGCAAACCTCCCTCAGTGCGGAGGGGTGGGGGACGACCCTGGAGACCAGTGACAGGTTCATACTTGCTTAGGCTATTCAGTTACACATGAGACAGTGTGGTGAGAGGTTGTGTGTCACTCTGTATACTGAATCGTATTCTGAAGTGTAGTCCAAGTTCTTGTCTCTATACAAGGAGTTAGCAGAATTTATTTTTTTATTTACATACATACTTATTTCCTTTCCTTCCGGTGTCTGCCTCTGCTATTTCTTGTGATAAGTGCCTAAACACCCCTGATGCGTTTTGTCATATCTGTGGCAGCTTCACCATTCCCAAAGGACAAACACCAGCTCATTTGTCAGGCAAGCCTATTTTGCATATTTTAAAGTAAAACTTGGGATCAAGATAAGTCTTGGGCCCCTCACAAGGTGTGCAAGCAGGGTGTTGAGAGTTTATGGATGTGGACGAATGCAACATGTGATAAATTGCCATTTGGTATTCCTATGGTTTGGCAAGAGCCCAGAGATCATTCAAGTGACTGTTACTTCTGTATAGCGAAAACGTCAGGATATAACAAGAAAAATAAATGTAAAATAGAGTATCCTAGTCTACCATCAGCCATACACCCAGTGCCTCATTCAGCTGAAATCCCAGTGCCAGTTTTCACTGAACTACCCTCTTTCAAAAAAACAGGAGTATGGTGAAGAACTAAGTGACAGCAACAATGAAGATTTTGAAACTGAAGATGACTCAGTTCGTAATGGACTTGATCAGCATGAGTTGAATGATTTGGCATGAGATTTGGGACTATCCAAAAACGCTTCAGAACTCCGAGCATCAAGAGCACACGAGAAAAACTTGCTTGAAAAAGGAGTGAAGGTATCCTACTTTCAATCAAGAGAAAGTGCATTTCTGCAGTACTTTCGAAGTGACGGTGGCTTCGTGTATTGCCATAACATACATGGTTTAATGGAGGAATTGGGAATTCCAATATATAACGCAACTGAATGGCGACTGTTCATCAATAGCTCGAGGAGGAGCTTGAAGTGTGTCCTCCTCCACGATGGCAATTTACTTGGTGCAGTCCCAACTGGCCATTCAGTTTGTTTTCGTGAAGAATATGAAGACATAAAGAGAGTCATTGATCTGCTGCAATATCACAAGCACAACTGGATCATTTGTGTTGACCTTAAAATGGTCTGCTTCCTTCTTGGTCAGCAACGCGGATACACCAAGTATCCCTGTTTTCTGTGTATGTGGGACAGCAGAGCTCATGAGAAGCATTGGGAGGAGTTGAATTGGCCTCCAAGATCTGACCTCAAACCTGGTGATCCAAACATTCTACATGAGCCACTTGTTGACAGAAAGAACATTTTATTCCCACCTCTGCACATAAAACCGGGTCTCATGAAGCAATCTGTTAAAGCTTTGCCAACTGAAGGAGACTGTTTCAGGTATCTCATTTTCACATTTCCTAGCCTGTCGTTTGAAAAGATAAAATACCTTAATATGTATGTTTGGTAGCAGAACTTTACTACTTGTACACAATTTGACTTACAGTAACAATATATAGCTTTTATATGAATAAAATAACCCTAAATAAACAGTATATTCAGGTACTTTTTTCTTTATTTTCCTTTGAATGTACATTTTGTATGATTTTGAGGACAAAGGGAGGGTATCCTGTACCTTAAAAAGTTGACATGATAGAGAAAAACTGGGGTCATTTTTGGATTCCGATGCCAAAAGTTAGTCAAAAACAAGCGTCAGATCTAACTCAACGAAAATTGTGTTCCCCAGTGTTATTATCGGTACCTGTCTTTAGTAACAAACCTGAGCCTTAGGGATAGATGGGCAAACATCCCAGCCAGCCCAGCCCTCCCCAGCAGCCCTCCGGCCCCAGGAGAGCCCAACCCCAAGCCCAGCATCCTGACTAGGGCTGCTCTGCAGCCCCGCCCTCAGCGCCAAGCCAGAGGCCCTACCGGAGTAGGAGTTCCTCTAAGGACAGCGGTTGTCAACCTGTGGGTCACAACCCCTTTGGGGATCAAACGACCCTTTCACAGGGGTCACCTAAGACCATTGAAAAACATATATAATTACATATTGTTTTTGTGATTAATCACTATGCTTTAATTATGTTCAATTTGTAACAATGAAAATACATCCTGCATATCAGATATTTATATTCATAACAATAGCAAAATTACAGTTATGAAGTAGCAATGAAAATAACTTTATGGTTGGGGGTCACCACAACATGAGGAACTGTATTAAAGGGTCACGGCATTAGGAAGGTTGAGAACCACTGCTCTAGGAAGACCCTGGTCTAGTTCCTGCCCCCACTGCCCATCCTTTTTTGTCTCTCCCTCGGGAGGAAAGGGGTTGACACTGCAAGAAAGGGGTAGGCCAGGATCAGACAAGGAAACTAGAAAGTTTCTGAAGTAAAACCCAGGTGCTCAGCAATACATTTCTATCAGCTGCAAACACAGTCTCACAATGCAGCATTTGCTTTCTTTCACTTAAGGCTTTATACCCGACTTCAGAGAGAACCTATCATGTGCAAAAGCATGACTAACAAAGTCATTACTAACAAATTTTCTGATTTCTCATGGAAGCTGAACCTTCCCAGCTCTAACTGCTGTACTGAAAGATCCACTACAAGCATTTCTCAAAGGAGTCTTTTCTCTTTAAGACGAAACTTGGCGGGGCGGGGGCTTTTCTTTACTTACTAAGCTGAGATTTTAATGCAAGCATATTTCCATGGTGTCACTAATAAGAAAAGTACCCAGCTTAAGAAAACAAGTGTCAAGCATGATGAGAGTTTTCTTTCTCAAAATCCCTACTATCAAACTAGTATTGTTACAGAAACAGGGGAGTCCAAAAATCCCCAGAGTTTGCGGCTGGGGGATGGGGAAAAGGAAGCAGCTTTTAGAATGCCTCCACATGCCTGAGGCTGGTGGCTAGTGTCTTTTTTTATGTTCTGTGAATGGTCAGAACTGGTTACCACACCCACTGCATCAGAGGACGCAGTGAGGGATTTAAAAATAAGCGGCAGACATTTTAGCCAGGCTGACCGTGCAGGTTTAACTGAGGCTGGGGCGGACTGTGCGGATTTGACTGAGGCTGAGGCTAACTATGTGAATTTAACTGGGACTGACGATGCAGTTTTAAGGAAGGGACATACCTTGCTGCGTTGAAAAGGAACAGACTGACCATGTGGATTACAAAAGGACTAACTATACAGTTCACAAGGAGGCTGAGAATATACGAGGTTCTGGATTAAAAGCTGGTGGACCCCATAAAACAGACGAGGTCTCCCCAATCAGGATTGGAAAATTGGCAGCTGCTGGTAAAGCTGAACTGTGTTTGGAAAGTAGGGAAAGGGTTTCTCTTAACTTTTCTAAAGCTAGCCTGGTTTGGTAGGGGGGAAGCAAGGATATGTATTTATGGGTGTTTTAAAGAACGTAAGACTTAACAATAGAAATCCGCAAATAACTAAATCTATATAACTGTTAAATAAACAATTCTTTTTCTTATCACTAAACTCTGGTATTGAGAGTTATCATTTTGGCGGCGGGCAATCGGGCCCCTGACTAAAGAGCCCGTTGGTTTGTTTTCAATTGGAGCAGCCTAGGGGTTCTGTAACAGTATCAATTCACAAGAAAGAGTAAACTTTGCTTCTGGAAAGTTAATATCAAAGTTATTCTCTACTTATTTCCTCCACTGAAAAATGAACTTCATAAACAGCAAAACCATCACTTATTCAGAAAGAAAAAAAGTGTAAAGTATGTAAGCCAACCATGTAGTTTTAAAACTAAGAAAGAATGAACTGCAAAATATTTCCTAATCTCCTCATTTATGATCTAGAAAGTTTCTATTTTTTTCTTGAGTTTAAAAATACCCCTTTGAAGCCCTGGCTGGTGTGGCTCAGTGGATTGAGTGCCAGTCTGTGAACCAAAGGATCTCTGGTTTGATTCGCAGTCCGGGGACATGCCTGGGTTGGGGCACAGGAGAGCAACCACGCATTGATGTTTCTCTCCCTCTCTTTCTCACTCCCTTCCCCTCTCTCTAAAAGTAAATAAAATCTTCAAAATTACAATAAAAATAATTCCTTTCGAAATGTTCTATCATAATGCAATGCATGAGTATTCTCCAACCGTCCCCCCAAAAGTTACATATTATATCAACAAAATACTTCGAAAAGGCACTTGGATAATATGCTTCTACACTTAAAGATCAAATTCCCATCAGTCAATATTTGCCCTGACTGTACATAAGAAATCTATAGGCACTTTGAAAGTAAAACAAGACACATCCCTGGCTAGTGTGGCTCAGTGGGCTGGGTTTTCATCCTGTGAAATGAAAGGCCACAGGTTCAATTTCTGGTGAGGGCACACATCTGGGCTGCCGGCCAAGTCCCCAGTTCAGGGGGGCTTGCGAGAGGCAACCAATGGATATTTAACTCACACATCGACGTTTTTCTTTCCTCTCTTTTCCCTCCCTCTCTCTCTAAAAACAAGTCTTTTTAAAAATAAAAATAAAACAGACACAAAGTAAAAACTTTAGTTACTGTGTTAAAATAAATGGCTCCACATCTGAGAGAACGGTTAATGCAGGGAAGATCCCAGATTACCATCTTATCAAATACAAAATCAATTCCAGATTAAGTCAAGATTAGATTCTAAATGCTTTGTTTTATGGTTTTTTAAAGTATTCGATTTAGAAATATAGAATATTTTTGCATTTGGGGTGAATAAAAAGCCTTTTCAAGCAAGACTCTGGGTGTAAAACCCAAAAGCCAGAGTTAAAATATCCCAGTGTGGTAAACACCTCACACACGTGAGAAAGGCTCACAATAAAAACCGGGACACAGGACTTGAGCAGCAAAGCAAGGCGTTTATTCACAAGTCTGCAGAGTCGGACGCACCCTCAGCCAGGAGAATGTGTGGACAAAGAAAGCTGGTTTTATAGTAAAGTCGTCGTCATCGTCGGCAGCTGTCCGTCTCGAGAGACGATGGTGTAGCTTCTTAAGAGTCTATGCACCGCCGAGAATGGCAGTACAGTCCGACTCGGGAGTGACACGGTATCTGTCTCCTCCCGTGTTGAATCGACATCTTGCAATGACGCTGGAGTGTCCTCTCCAGTGAAGCTGAAGCTACAGAGCCTGGGCAGGGTGATATGGAGGGTCTGCTGTTGCCCATGCAGCAGACCCCCCCTCTCTTCGCAGCTGAAAGGTCCAAGGGAAAGACGGAGTCAATACAGCTTGGCTTCAGGTGCGCCGCAGGAGTTGCCGGTGTTGACTACAACGTCAAACCGCCTTAGGGACTCCGGCTCCGGATTTTCTGTTGGGGTTTACTCCCTTAGCCTTTCCCCTGAAGAGGTATGCCGCAAGGCAGCGGAGGTTTTTTGGAGTCAGAGTTTTCCTTCTCTGATGTGCCCTGACTGGAAGATCGAACCAGCGACACTTAGCTCGCAGGCCGACGCTCAATCCACTGAGCCAAACCAGCCAGGTATAGTAAAGTGCTCCACCCTAAAGTGAAAGAGATTAGCTTCCCCACCCTAACACGATTAGCTTCCCCCACCCATCTCCTTCTTCCCCATTTCTCCATTACTGGTTACTTCAGAGTTACAATCTAATGCGATTATCTAAATACCCCTCTTATGATTTGCGAATATGCTAATGCTGTCAACTCCCTTCTCAGAGACCCTTTAATTACATTTGCCCTTTGTTATTACTGATTTTCTACTGGTTTGGGAGTCACTATTTCCTTGTTTCCTACACACACACACACACAACACACAACGTTAAACAAAGACAGAAAACATATTTTCAATATGTATCAAAAAGTTACAATTATAAAGGGCTCACCAGAAAAATAATCTAAAAGAAAAACAGGTAAGTAGGAAATTCTGAACAAAAGATATGAACATTTAAGAAGACAGACTAAAAAGTACTAATGGAAATAAATAACAATATACCAATCTTTGACTACCAAATCAACAAAAAAGATTACTTAATATTCACTAAAGGTGGAGAGTACAAAATTCTCTTTTACTGTAATTTGTCAATATCTTCCATATAAAATCTGCATTTACTTTGTTCCAAGTAACCCAACTATATTCTACAGGAAAAACTCCCACAAAGAAATCTGTAAAGATTCAGCAGCAGTAGTTATTTTTAACAGAATATTTAAAAACATTAATCTTTATCATTCCAGGGGTGGTTATCTAAGTTGTGATACTGTTAGAAACAAGGACATAGTGACTCCCAAACCAGTAAAAAGTCATTAGTAACAAAGGGCAAATGTAATTAGAGGATCTCTGAGAAGGGAGCTGACAGCACTGGCATATCTACAAACCACAGAAGGGGCATTTAGATAACCGTGTTAGATTGTAACTCCGGAGTAACCAGTAATGGAGAAACCGGGAAGAAGGAGAGGGGAGGGGGAGCTAATTGCGTTAGGGCGGGGAAGCTAATCGCTCTCACTTTAGGGCAAAGAAGATAATCACTTTAGGGTGGCAATTTTAGGGTGGAGAAGATAATCACTTTAGGGTGGCAATTTCAGGGTGGGGAAGCCAAGACTATAAAACCAGTTTCCTTTGTCTACTTGGCGCACACATTCTCCTGGCTGTGAGGATGCGCCCGGCTCTGTAGACTCGTGAATAAAGGCCTCGCTTTACTGCTCAAGTCCTGTGTCCCGGTTTTTATTGTGAACGTTTCTCACAATACCTCCACACTATTAGATAATATGGGATATGCACTTGTTACCGAGTGGGGGTCTCCAAAAATCCCCAGTGTCTGCAAGTTGCGGATGTGGAAAAGAGAACAGCTTTTAAGATACCTTTGCATGACTAAGGCTAGTGGCTAGTGTCTCAGTTATGCAAATGGTTTTGGTTCTTCCAAGGGCCCAAGCAGATGGGAGGGGTTCTGACCATGGAATGGTGCAGAAAGAGCATACAGAGTCTGCACAAGGTTCTGTGAATGGTCAGAACTGGGTACCACACCCACTGCGTCACAGGACGCAGTCAGGGATTTAAAAATAGGCGCAGACATTCTGAAGGGGAGAACACTATACAGCTTTAAAAGGAAAGGGAGAACTCCATGCGGTTTACAAGGAAGCTGGGAACTCCACGTGGTTCTGAATTGAGAGCTGGAGAGCACCGCAACACAGGGAAAACCTCCCCAGTCAGGCTCCAATGATGGGAGCTGCTGGTAAAGCTGAACTATGTCAGGGAAGTTGGAAGACTGTGTCTCTGACTTTTCTAAAACTAGCCTGGTTTGGTAGGGGGAGGCAGAACTATGTGTTTGTGGGTGTTTTAAAGAAAATAAAGACTTAACATCAGAAATCCGCAAGTAATCTAAATCTATATAACCACTAAATAAACAATTTTTTCTTTTCACCAAACTCTGGTTTTGAGTTATGCTTCTGGCGGCAGGCAATCGGGTCCCTAATAACTGAACAGCCCCGTGGGTTCTCTTACATACTGATGATTATATAAGACTGCTCACTAGATGCAACCTGAAATCCAGACTCAATCTGGATTGAACCCCAGTGTAACTAACCACAATCTAAATCCTCTGCACTACTCTCCACTCTTCCCCTCCTCAATGGATCTGCTCCAATTCAACCAAATCTGCCTGTCAGCTCCCAAATCTGGCTTATACTTCAAGCATTCCATCTCCCTAACTTCATCAGCAAAGCCTATCAAAATGATATCTAACCTTACCCAAGAGGCTTCAAAGATTTTGCCTAAGAAATTAAATAAATGTACATAGTTATTTATTCAGAAAGAATTTCATCACATCCTTTATAATAGAAAAAAATGAAACAATCCACCTTATTCATTTCTAAGTAAGAGGCAGATGTCAGTATACTTTGCCTAAATTCATTTTATTGATGCAATATGTGTAGTATAATCCCACTTCTTTAAAAAGATTTTATTTATTTATTTTCAGAGAGAGGGAAGGGAAGGAGAAAGATAAACATCGATGGGCACGGGAAACCAGTTGGTTGCCTCTCACACACCCCCAACCAGGGACCTGGCCCACAACCCAGACGTGCCCTGATGGAGAATCAAACCAGTGATCTTTCGGTTCACAGGTCAGCGCACAATCCACTAAACCACACCAACCAGAGCCCACTTTTTTCAATAAAACATTTTCGATATGGTATACACCCCACTTATGTAATAAAAACTTTTTTGGAATGATAAAATTATAGATTCTTCTTCATGTGTATTTCCCAAATAATTTATACAAGCAATTAGAAGACTTTATAAAGGATACCCAAAACTGGTCATTTTGAAGTAAGGAATATTCTGAAATACAAAACAAAGTTGTTTTCATCTTTTCCTTTCTTCTCTTAAAAATAATACATTTTTCAAAGGAAATCCAATACTTGCAACTGAATATATGCATTCTAAATGGTTTGTTTACTTTTTACCCATTAATGAAAGGTTTCCTTTTCTTTTGCCTGAAACTTAAAACAAAACAAAACCAAAAATTGCTGGTGCTGCCAGGTATGAGCTGATTCTTATGCTAAATTCTTCAACATTAATTCCTTGAACAAAACTTAATTAAGTCAGACACTTTGAATCTCATTTACTTATTCTGGCTCTCCCTTACTACCTGGAGGCTGAGAGGTACAGTAGGGTCTCATACCACTACTGCACTCCTCACTACACTGAAAGTGCCTGAGGCTAGTGTATTCAAATTGTAAAATATATACTTTCACAGCCTTACACACTAACACAATTTTTTAAAAAATCTCACCGAACAGCCTTACTAGATGTGCACTCAAATATTTGACTTGTTTTAATGCTAGTTTTTACCCACTAATGAAACACATCCCACTTACTCTTAAACATTTTTCTCCCACTATTGTATTAAGAAATGATTCAAACATAAAGTTGAAACTATATTATCAATACCTGTGCACCCACTACTTGGATTCTACTTTAACAGTGTCCCATGTTTGCTTTATCACAAATCTATCCCTCTAGCCATATCTATATACACCCGTTATTCCATCTTACTTTGTGATGCATTTCCAAGTTGCAGATATCAGTACTTTTCCTGTAATCACTTCAGTATGCAATCATTAACTAAAGATCAACAACTGAAACACAAAGTTTTTTATTCAGGCATGTTTCTTCCTTTTAGCAAAAATCATAACTGGAGCTAAAATTTTATGCAGAAAGAAAAGACCCCTGGCCCCATTACAGAGCTGGCTCTGGGAGGATGCGTCCTGCTTGGAAAAACAAAACAGACTGCAGCCCTTAGAGACCTAGAGTCAGCCATGCACACTGAGGGGCTGCTCCCCAGAGGCCACCTAGGCTCTCATCTCTCACCTAGCTTACAGAGCTGCTGGCAAATAATCAGTCCTCTGGCCCCACACCAGGCCACATCACAATAAGAGCCACTTGCTGCTCATCACTAGCCTTTGCCACTCCCATGATACATGCATATTTTGTGATAACTGTAATTATCAAATAGTTCACTGCCTTCTAAAATCTAGGAATGATTCTATATAGCATTTAATAGGTATAAAGTATTGGTTTAATTCAAATACATGGTATAAGGTCTAAAATTAGGCCTGATATTATGTGCTGCCTTGACATTTGGAAAACCAGAAGGGCCTTTGGCCCAATTGTAAATTGCCTTCCCCACTCTGACGTGGGGAAGGCAACTTACCGCTAAACCACCCCCGTTATTACAGGGACCAGGCACAGTTCCTGTTTGTCCCTGAGGAACAGGCTTCAGCTCCCTGCCAGCCCATGGAGTTTCGCAAAACAAGCCAATCACATCCTCTTATGGGAATCAGAGAACATCTCACCCTCTTGACACTACAAAGCCTGCTCCACAGCCCCTGCTGTTCACTCTGATCCTGAGTGGAGCCCCCTATGCATTCCTGACTGGTGAACAGTGTTCTCCTCCCGTGGGCTGAGAGTATATGTGTCTAGGTGTCACGTGTTTGGCCATGCCCATAACCCTAGAGCAGGAAGCCCTCCCTCACCATAGGGTGAAGAGAAGATGATCAAAACAAAATATCCCATTTTATTTAATATATACATGATGACGGAAGAAATTCAGATGACCATTATATTACAACAAAATAACAAAATTTTGAAACTTACAAAATAGAAAATTAGGAGAGTGTAATGATTTTCTTTGGTCATGAGGAAATGAGTACAGAATTTTGAGCTTTACAAAAATAAAAAATGTATTACTAGCACTTGAAACTCAATGTTGCCAAATGTAGCTCTCGGAGCGCCTACAAATCTGCTCCTGCCCAGACATCCCGGCTTCAATGACAGACATCACCGTCCACATAGCTGGACTGTAAGCTAAGTGCATAAAATCAGAGGCTGTGTTTCCCATTCACTGCCACATCCCCAACTTAGAACAGGGCTTAGCGCAAGTGCATGGTTAATAAACATTTGTGGAGTGAATAAGTAGACTAACGGTTTCCTGATAGGTTAAGTCCAACTTTCATGCACCCCCATGCATTTACAATACATGTTTGGTTAAACTGAATTTCGAGTTGATTTTTTTTATTAACAATGTTATTTAAAAAAAGACAAATATATTTCTTAAACAAGTAATTCTGTACTACTGTCTATATTCATTAAAAAGTGACAATTAGAGAGAAGAAAGTTTAAGGACTATTTTGCAATTTTAGTAATGTTACAGAGCACAGTCCCCAGAATTCCCCAGAGCCTGTGCTTGGAGGATGGGGGAAGTGGACAGCTTTCAAGATCCCTTTCCATAACTATGGCTGGTAGCTAGTGTCTCCGTTATGCAAATAGCTTTGGTTCTTCCGAGGCCTCAAGGAGATGGGAGGGATTTTGACTGCAGAATGGTGACAAAAGGGCATACAGGGCCTGTGCAATCTTATATGAATGGTCTGAACCAGTCACTCTGCCCACTGCTTCACAGGCCACAGTCAGGTATTTAAAAATAAGACAGCAGCCATTTTTGGAGGGAGTGAGAGTTCCACGTGGTTTGCAAGAACATAGAGGAGAGTGATCCATGCAGTTCACAAGGAGGTAGAAAGAGAGCAACATTTGGTTTTAGAAGGAGAGAGAGATCCATGCAGCTTTGAAGGGGCAGAGAGAGAACCATGTATAATCCAGTGCAACACGGCACATGTTTTCCTGGACTGTGAAACGGAGGCTGATGACATCACACCCCAGATCCTGAAGAAGACATCTGACAGATAAGAAATGGGGGACTTCTGGGCATGGGGTTGGCTTCTAGCCTTTTGGGGAGCAAGGGAAGTGCTGGGTCCTGTGAGAGAACAGGTCTCTGAGTTGAAGTGCTCACCGCCCTCCCCATGTTGGAATATTGTAAATAAAGACCTGTTTTGCTCAACACTAGTTGTTGGGTTTTACACAAAGGCACCACGTAAAAGAACCCCCTTTCGCTCTGTAATAGTAATAGGTTACTTTACACATTTCAAAAGATTAGAGACACCAAGTCCCACATCTCCCTCCCCTTTTACTGTTAAAGCACTGTATCCCAACTGGATCGTCACGATCTCATTCAGAAACATGAAGGAGGTAGGGACAGGGACAAGGGTGCAGAGTGTTGTCCTGGCTCCTTTAACAGAGGCCAATGTTTTATTATGCAATTACCTGGTCAGGCAAGGAGGATTTCCTATATCTGCACTAACAATAGTCAAAAGCTAAAAGCTCTTTTGGAGGCACTGGCTCTATTTTGCCTTCAGGGACAGGTGAAGTCATGCAATGAACCCTGGCTCCACCATGGACCGGGAAGACATCTGCCACAAACATTGTTGAGTAGCACTTACCCCAGGGCCAAAGAGATAAAAGTCATTTCCCCTTCCTCAACAACCTTATATTTGGGGAAGTAAAACCACAGCAAAGCAGCCTGACACATATCCAAGAAAACAGGACCCGAGAATGAGGTATGTCATGGCCAGAAAGCCTGGGACAGACAGCAGATGGTTTGCAGAATACTGATTCAGGCAGAGTATCAAGAACACAGGATGCACCTTAGTGAAGGCCCAGGAGGAAGGCAAGAGCAGATGTGACTTCTTGTTGAATGAGCTGAGACTCTGAACTTATTCCTAAAAGCTATGGATCTTACTGTATGCAATGTGCTCAAATATTTTCTATTTTATTCTCCTTTTTCTAATGTCAGTTTTAACTAAGAAATACAACCTCTCCTTCCCCCTACACACACACCTTGAACTAACCATCCTATGTGACACACGCATCTATAATTTTAAGAAAAATAACTTTATTAGATGGCTGGAGGGAGCGATCAGACTTTTACAAGTACCACAGGGAAAACCGGTACTAGACACCCCCTGTGCCAACAGGTAAAATACTATTTTTATTAAGCTCCATGGCACATCAAAACTGCTATCTATTCAAAACCTCATTAAGTGAAATGGAACTTACTGCTAATTTTATTTGTAAATCTAAAGTGCTTAAAGTACACAGTACTACAAAACATAAAACTAGAACAAGTACAAATGGGGCTATTCGGTGAATGGTCATGTATGATATATCTGAATGAAATATTTACAAATAAAAGGAGACATTAGAGATAGAAGATATCTCACTCTCCCCACCACACCCTTAAACAAAATTACCAATCATTGAAATGTATATAAGTTTTTAATTAAAATGGACTTGTCAACTAAATGTTATGTGATACCCTGGAGTGGATCCTAGAATAAAAAGAAGACACTAATAAAAAAACTGATGAAAACTAAACAAAGTCTGGAGTTTAGTTAAGTAACATACCATTGCTGGTTTCTTAGTTTTGACAAACGCACCATGGTAATCCAAGGGGGTCTGTGTGATGGGTATAAATGAATTCGCTGTACTCTCTTTGCAAGTTTTCTATAATCTAAAAGCATTCCAAAATTTAAAGTTCATTTTATTTTATTTTTTAGACAAAGGAGAGGAAGTGAGAAAGAGACGGAGAGTAACATTGATGCGGAAGAGAAACATCAGTCAGTTGCCTCTTGCACATCCCCAACCAGGGACCTGACCTGCAACCCAGGCATGTGCCCTGACCAGGAATTGCATCCCGTGACTGGTTTGAGAGAAGACGCCCAACCCATTGAGCCATACCAGTCAGGGCAAGACGTTTATTTCTAAAATGCAGTTAATAAATACTAGACCAAGGCTGTTCAAGAAAAGAGAGAGTAAGCAATTTTAAGTACTGCTGAGGACCTGGCCTTATGTTTAATTAAAATGCTAAAACACCACAGGTGCAGGGAAAGAGAATGGGAAAAGAATAACAGGAATTGTGCTAGGGAGCTGGGAAGGGCTCAGAACCTCTGTCCAGACCCACAATTACATTGACAAACTTCCTCTGTGCCAGACTTCCTAGAGACTACCCTACAAGCACCCCCTTCTACTGCTCCCAACATCATGAGTAACAGCTTTTCCTGCATTTGGGGAAGCATCCTGAACAGGTGATTTCACTAGTGCTATGATGCTGAAGTGAGAGCAGAAAAGAGAAAGTACATGCACTGTTCTCTTAACAGATATCCCTGACAACTAAATAGGAATTGACACACAGAGGATCTCTTTACATATGATACAAAACATTCTCATGACCCTTAATGGGAATATTCTCTATCTTCTTTCAGAGAAATTGGGAAAAGAGCGGAACAAGACCTCAGAATGCCTATGGGGCCACCATGGAAGGAGGGGGCACTGGCACCACTCCCACCTGCTGACACGGCCTGCTAGCTCACACAGCAGCAAGTGGGAGGGAGGAAAGACATCAGATCACTTTAGCTGAAGAGAAAAAAACAAAGGTGGCAGCTGTTGGAAACAAGAGACATAGTGACTCCCAAACCAGTAAAAAGTCATTGGCAACAAAGGGCAAATGTAATTAAAGGGTCTTAAGGGCAAATGTAATTAAAGGATCTCTGAGAAGGGAGTAGACAACATTAGCATATTCACAAATCACAATAGGGGCATTTAGATGAACGCGTTAGATTGTAACTCTGGAGTACCCAATCATAGAGAAACGGGGAAGGAGGAGAGGGGAGGGGAAACTAGTTGCGTTAGGGTGGGGAAGCTAATCGCTCTCACTTTAGGGTGGCAATTTCAGGGTGGGGAAGCCAAGACTATAAAACCAGGTTCCTTTGTCTATTTGAGGCGCACATTCTCCTGGCTGTGAGGCTGCGCCTGGCTCTGCAGACTCGTGAATAAAGGCCTTGCTTTACTGCTCAAGTCCTGTGTCCCGGTTTTTATTGTGAGCGTTTCTCACAGCAGCTATTGAGAGCCAGGCCCCAAGCCCACCTCAAGTAAGGAGAAGGTAAGGGAATATGAAACCACTGCAGAGGGAAAAGAAAAAGGTTCCCATTGCCACTGTCTGATAGTAGTTCATTCAAGGAAACACATGCTCTGAATGCAATATGATTTTTTTTTTAAGTATCAAGGTACCTGGTCTCCACATAAACAAATTTACCATTAGTGTAAGAAACAAAAAAATAGTGACTCCCAAACCAGGAGAAAGTCATCAGTAACAGGGCAAATGTAATTAGAGGGTCTTAAAGGCAAATGTAATTAGAGGGTATCAAGGGCAAATGTAATTAGAGGATCTCCGAGAAGGAAGTTGACATCATTAGCATATTTACAAATCATAAAAGGGGCATTTAGATAATTGTGCTAGATTGTAACTCCGGAGTATCCAGCATAGAGAAATGGGGAAAGAAGGGGAGAGGGAAGGGGGCTTTAGATGCATCAGGGATAAAAGCAGCCAGCTCCCTCGTTGGGCGCGCACATTCTCCTGGCTGAGGGTGCGCCCGACTCTGCAGACTCATGAATAAACGCCTCGCTTTGCTGCTCAAGTCCTGTGTCCCAGTTTTTATTGTGAGCGTTTCTCACATTAGGATTCAGCTTCTTTCATGACCCAAGTATCTCAAAGTCACCAACATTTTGAATCAGTGGCAGTGACACCAAACAACTTCCTCTGTCAATCACCTCTGTCAATTAAAACAAATGGAGGTTTATCATTAGTTCCTGACAGAACTATAAAAAGTGTGTTCACAGCTGAACTGTTCTTTCAGCTCCTGCCCAATTCTCATACCTCCCACTCATTCCACCTGTCATCTCCCCAGGTCTCCCCCATTTCCACATCAATCTGTTCTGAAGCTTAGAATGTCTCCCCCACCAGCCTCTTTTATACTGTAATGTTCCCTCCCCTCTCCTAGTGACTCAAAGACAGAATCTTTATTCAAAATTTTTAAGGAAATTGACTCTTCTTAGATCCAGACTTCACAGAATTTAAAAAATAAATTAAGTCGCCAATTTTATCAAGTATAATTGGTAAACAGTGATTTAAAAATGTTTAAAATGTGAAACAACTTTAAGAGTCTATGTAGAAACATCACCAAACCAACAATCTGGTGGACACTAAATATTGTAGACATCACAAATCACTGACTCTTGAATTCAACTTTTAACAAAACACATGCACGTGTAAATGCAAATTAATTTACACAAAATTTTTTTCCCAAAAATGAACACCATGGCTTAATGAAACTCGTATATTTGTAAATGGACTTACCGTATCTCCAAACACAACAAAACAGCAAATCTAGAAATAAAATTACTGCCTGTGGAAAAGCCTACTGCAATGCTTTTATAAAGCAAGTATATTTATTTCTATTTTAAAAGAAAATCTTTGGTGAACAAGAAGAATGGCTAATTCCCATTTGTGTCTTTTCTTTCTTTTGGGGGGCACAAAAATTTCTAATACTTTTGAATGGCCCCCGTGCAGTACCAGTGCAGATGAGGACAGCAACTGGACCAGAGACCAAGCAGAACACACACTGTCCACAGAGAAACTCCTTCCATGCTGCTCAGTGCCATCGTGGCGCTCTGTACTCTTAGGCAAAAGATTCTGGGGTAATGTTGTTAGAAACAAGGTCATAGTGACTCCCAAACCAGTAGCAAAGTCATTGGTAACAAAAGGCAAATGTAATTGAAGGGTCTTAAGGGCAAATGTAATTAAAGGATCTCTGAGAAGGGAGTGGATAACATTAGCATATTCACAAATCACAATAGGGGCATTTAGATGAACGGGTTAGATTGTACCTCCGGAGTATCCAGTCATGGAGAAACGGGGAAGGAGGAGAGGGGAGGGGAAACTAGTTGCGTTAGGGTGGGGAAGCTAAGACTATAAAACCAGGTTCCTTTGTCTACTTGGGGCGCACATTCTCCTGGCTATGAGGGTGCGCCCGGCTCTGCAGACTCGTGAATAAAGGCCTCGCTTTACTGCTCAAGTCCTGTGTCCCAGTTTTTATTGTGAGCGTTTCTCACAATTTGGGGGCTCGTCCGGGATCCTCCGCCTGTGTGTGGGAAGGGCTCTGAGCCAAGGTGGGGAGACGCGTCCTACCCGCTTTTGGGTGGCCCGCTTGACCCAGGGCCCACCCGCCTCAGTGTCCGGAAACGACCCGAGACTTCTTGTTGGGACAGCAGTGGATCGACGCAGGGGGAAACAAAAGCAAACACCGCGGCAACCAGGCAACCTCGTGCACGGGCCAAGGTAGGAAAATTGGACTTAACTACTGCCTTGGTGGTTGGGCATCCTCGGGAAGCTGATTGTGCATGTGGCTGATACGAGTTGTGCGTGTGGCTGGTACGAGTTGTGTGTGTGGCTGGTACGAGTGTGGAGTGCCTCTCCGCTGGGTCCGCTGTTCCGTGAGGGAGACGGCCGGAGTGCACCTCCACTGGGTCCGTTGTCCCATGAGGGAAACGGCCGGAGTGCATCTCCGCTGGGTCCGTCCTCCCGTGAGGGAAACGGCCGGAGTGCTCTTCCGCTGGGTCCGTTCTCCCGTTAGGGAACGGCCGGAATGCACCTCCGCTGGGTCCGTTGTCCCGTGAAGGAAACGGCCGGAGTGCACCTCCGCTGGGTCCGTTCTCCTGTGAGGGAACGGCCGGAGTGCTCCTCCGCTGGGTCCGTTGTCCTGTGAGGAAATGGCCGGAGTGCACCTCCGCTGGGTCCGTTCTCCCGTGAGGGAACGGCCGGAGTGCACCTCCGCTGGGTCCATTGTCCTGTGAGGGAAGCGGCCGGAGATGAACGAAGCATCTCGGTCTGTGTGCAAGTAAGCGAGTGTGGAGTGCCCCTCTGCTGGGTCCGTTAGGTTGAGAACACAGCCGGATTCAGCCACGTGAATCAGCTGAGGATGGGAAATGGAAATTTTAGGCCTAGGGGTGGGGACCAAAAGTAAGGAAGAACAGACAATGGTAAATTATTGTTGTTTCCTTTGGCCAAAGGAACCCATTTAGGGGAAATCTGTCTCCTAGCCCCGATTTGGGTCTGATGAATGTTGGGTTTGTTAAGCCCTGGTCTTATATGTGTGTTCAGCTTTTTTGGATTGTTTGTTTGTTTGTTTTTGGAGAAAGAAGAGAGGGGCATCGCTGTGTGGTTGCCTCTCGCTCGTGCCCCCAGTTGGGGATCTGGCGTGTGGCCTGGTCGTGTGCCCTGACTGGGAGTTGAACCGGCGACACTTGGTTCGTGGGCTGGTGCTGGGTCCACTGGGTCACAACAGCCAGGGCCAGGCATCAGCCTTTAAGGAAGAGAGGGAATATGCTCTCTGCTGATCACCACCTACCAGCAGATCCGCAGGTCTCTTCCCTGTAAAAAAAGAAAAAGATAAGGCCTGGGACCCTCTGTCCTGTCTCCCACTGCCTTATAGCCCTGGCCAGCCAGCGGCCAACTGGGCAGAGGCACCGTGGACGGACAGTACAGACGGAAGAGGCCAGGAACACCTAGCAGATACCCCACCAGTATCCGTCCCCATGACACCTACGGCGCAGGTGGCAACTTATCTAAATTAAGAAAGGAATTGAAACAATGTAAACAAGACGTAAAGAACTTCCCCATTCCCTCAGAGCAGCCGGTTTCCCTTTAGGGAAGTCTCCAGGGGTCCAGGACATATTAGATATGTCAAATGCTCCTTCAACAAGCACTGAAGTTAGAAACTTCAAACGCAATATGAAGCGCTTGGTAAAGGACCCCCTTGGACTGGCAGAATAATTAGATCAGTTCCCCGGACCCAGCATATACATGTGGACAGAATTAATGTCTATACTAGACATCTTCAGTGGGGAAGAGAAGGGAGTGATCAGACGGGCTGCTATGAGGATATGGGAAAGGGAACATCCCCCCGGTCAGGAAACTGTCCCGGCCTAACAGAAGTTTCCCAGTATAGACCCTGATTGGGATAACAGGCCGGAGGCTAGGGCTCAAATGAAAGACCTTAGGAGCTTCGTCATCAGGGAAATCAAGGAGTCCGTTCCCCATGCACAGAATGTCTCCAAGGCATTCGAAATACAGCTCCATCAGATCCCTGCAGAAGCTCAGGGACAAAATGAAGTATTCTGGTCTAAATCCAGAGAATGCTGTGGGACAGGGACTCTTAAAAGTCACCATTGTAACAGAAACTGGCCAAATATTTGTAAGAAATTGCAAAAAGTAAGTGAATGGGCCAATTAAAGCAACTGAAAAACTCTTCAGGGAAGCTCAGAAAGTGTATGTTAGAAGAGAGGAGGAGAATGAGGAAGTAGCCCTCTTTAACTCTCTAAACCCGGGAGACAAAGGAACTGTTTTGGCGCCAAACTGCGTCCAGGTAAAGGGGCCTCCCATGGCACCACCCCTTCCGCAGGTAGGGGCCGCTCCCGCGGCACAGCCCTCTCCCCAGGTGGGGGCGGTTCCCGCGACAGCATCGGAGGCTCCTGGGGTGCAGCCCCCTCTGCAGGTGAGCATGGCTTCTGCAGTGCCCACCCGTCTGCAGATTCAAGGGACTTCCCTCTCAGCACGCCTTTTGGTTATGGCCTCTGAAGTGACTGCAAAGCCAATGACTCCACCTCTGCAGGAGGAGAAATGGGTCTCTCCCTCCAGAGCCTGCATGAAGGTTGTGATTTGGACACTAAGCCTCATAGGTATACTGCCATTTAGGGTAAGCCACGTGAGTGCTCCACCATGGTGGATAAGTCACGTGGGTTTGCCACCATCTTGTGGGTGGTACTTATGGGTGCCACTGTCTTCAAAGATGCTGCATGTAATCAATAAAATATACTTTAAAAAAAAAAAAAAAAAGATGCTGCATGTAATGCTGCAGCCATCTTTGAAGTGGGCAAAATGGTGGGTTAGATATGCTCTTAAGGTGATGTGCTTTGTTTGCAAAATGGTATATGTCTAAACATTCAAGTCATTGCTGCATGACAGGTGTTTGCAAGGTCTAAGCTTCAGAAAACTGCAGAATATCTACAAATCTAGGGAAATTTTAGCTGCTAAATACTGAGTTTGGGTAGAGTCCTTTACAGTGTGGAAAAGAATTGGAAATGGGTTATGGTTAAATCTGAATGGGTAAATATATGGAAAGTTTGTGAATGTTGCAGAAAGTCTGTGGAAAGTCATAAAAATGTATAGAAAGGTTGTGAAAGTTTTTAAACCTGGGAAAAGGGAAACCTCAACTACTTGTGGTCTAATTGTATGGTTACTGTACCTCTGTATTGGCATTAAGCCATTGGGGACCTATGAAAGGTCATTTGGAATTCCCTGTATTGGTTTGGCATTTAGCTGTTGGAGACCTAGAATTCTCTGAGGCCTAGGAAGGGTCTGGAATTCTCTGTATTGGTACTGGCCATATAATCTGAAAGGAAAATTGAGGTTTCCCAGAGAAAATTTAAAAAACTTCACATGTAGGAAAGTGAACAAAAGAAAGTATAAGGCATGGAAATGCAATTTTAGGGAATATTAGAAGGACAAGAATTTTCCTTCACACTGTATATTTTTCTCCCTACCTGATCCCTCCAGAACTTGGCAATTTAAAGAAGTAAGTAATTACATTAGGTTTCTTTGCATAAAACTAAAAAGACAGTTGCTAATGGTGGTTATGTCAGCCGAGGCTTTGACTGGAATGTCATGCCTGAAGGAGGCATGCTTAGGCTAATGAAAGCCCATGAGGGAAAGGCCTGGCACCTTGGCTGGTTGTGTGGTCCATGGCAATCTTTCTAGGGAAAAAAAAACGAAGATTGCTTCCCTAATAAATGGCTAGGAAGAAACTTAAGGCACAATGGAAAACCCAAAGGATTTGGGAAAGCATGGGTTTTACAGGCAAGGCCAGATGGCAGGTATGTGGCTCAGCTTCTGTGCCCAGGGTGTTACAGAACCCCTGGGCTGCTCCAGTTGAAAACAAACCCATGGCTCTTTAGTTAGGGGCCCGATTGCCCACCGCCAAAATTATAACTCTCAATACCAGAGTTTGGTGAAAAGAAAACGAATTGTTTATTTAATAGTTATATAGATTTAGTTATTTGCGGATTTCCGTTGTTAAGTCTTATGCTCTTTAAAACACCCACAAACACATATCCTTGCCTCCCCCCCTTCCAAACCAGGCTAGTTTTAGGGAAGTCAGAGAAACCGTTTCCCTACTTTCCAAACACAGTTCAGCTTTACCAGCAGCTGCCAATCATTCAATCCTGATTGGGGAGGTCCTTTCTGTGCTGTGGTGCCCTCCAGCTCTCAATGCAGAACCACCTGGATTCTCAGCCTCCTTGCAAACTGCCTTCTTCCTGCAAACTGTGTGGATCTTCTCTCCTTCTCAAAACCGCATGGCGAGAGCCTCTTAAAGCAGCCTGGAGACCCCTTCTCCAAGCCACATGGAGAAGGCCCCTTCACCAAGCCACGCAGAGGGAGCACACGAGAGAGCGAGAGCGAGAGAGCCCGAGAGCTAGAGTGAGAGTCCGAGTCAGAGCGCCAGAGCGAGAGCCAGAGTGCCAGTGAGAGCCAGAGCCCGAACGAGAGCTTGAGAGAGTCTCAGAGCGAGAGTCTCAGAGAGAGAGCACGAGCGAGAGCCAGAGAGAGAGTCTCAGAGCAAGAGTCAGAGAGAGTCTGAGAGAGTCTGAGCTAAAATGTCTGCAGCTGCCTATATATCCCCGACTGCGTCATCTGACGCAGTGGGCGTTGCAAACAGTTCTGACCATTCACAGAACCTTACGTAGGCTCTGTGTGCTTTCCATACCGTCCCCTGGTTCAAGACTCCTCCCATCTGCCTGAGGCTTTGGATGCATTAAAGCCATTTGCATAAGAAAGACAGTAGCCACCAGCCTCAGGCATGTGGAAGCATTTGAAAAGCTGCTTACTTCTCCCCATCCCCCAGCCGCAAACTCTGGGGTTTTTTGGAACACCCCTGTTTCTGTAACAAGGGGGCAGACTGAAGGTCAACCTGAAGAGTCTTTGTGTGAGTTCCAGCAAAGCAGACTTAAAAAATTTATAATATCAATCGCTGCTCTTGTTGTATTTATGCAAATGAATAGGCTAAATTAACATTGGACTTAATGCAGTCCCTTTAATAACAAGGAGGGTAATCTTAGGGAGAAAAATCGTGATTTGAGGAAAATCACAATGATCAGTGGTAGACTATAAACTAGTGCAGCTGTGTCTATAAAGTTTATTTTAATTAAAAGTTTGTTTTCATTCAAAAGTTAAACCAGGTCTGTGACATTATCAATAATGCTTAATTTACAGGCAAGAAGAATGTCAAATGCCTTGCAACTGGATGTCTTCCCAATAAGACAGTCTTGCAAATTTAGAAATTGGTTTGTGAATTGTGTTGTGTGAATTAACATGTGTGCGTTCTTTCTGTTTTCATAGGATATAAGCCTATAATCTCATTACCTGAGTGATTGTCTGTACATAGAAGCCTCACTTAAGAAGCCCATCTGCATTGCTGCCTCCTGAGACTCAACAGTTTGACTGAACTAAGTGGTTGGGTTGGCGAAGTATGGGTTGGTCAGTGGGCTTCACTTTAAACTGGTCTCTCTTTTGCTTAAAATAACTTTCACCAAGGAGCTCCTTCCCGAAACTGCCAGCCTCTCCAGTGCAACCCTCTTCTTCTGACACTGAACCAGCCACAGACCTTAAGTCAGGAACCCCATGTGGGTGCCAGAGTTTATGGCCTAAAAGCTAATGTATCTGACATAAATCCAGTAGGGTGGCTAGGTCTTCACTTAGTGACAACTACTCCTTCCCTAGAAAATCTAACTTCTCTCAGCTACACCTCAGAAAAGACTCCAGAATAATCCAGCCAAGGTAAAAGTTTTTAAGGCATTAGATCTCAGACAAACCTTAGAGATAGAGACTGGGTACGGAGACGCAAATGCTTGGGTAGAATGGGTCAAATTTGCTGTTAATTCCCTGAATAAAAGCAACTGTTATGCTTGTACCACAGGGAGACCCCAGGCACAGGTCGTACCATTTCCACTAGGCTGGGACTCTGACCCCTCGGGAATGACCTGTATGCTCGCTCTCTACCAGGATGAGAATGCATGGGGAAATGGGACTTGCAGAAGCTTGTCTCTCCTCTTCCCTCTATAAGGAGTAATGGGACTCAATCCCTCCCTTCATACTCAGTGGGGCCCATGAATGACTCTTCTTGCCTCTCTAGGTGGGAAGCGAATTCAGGTACCCCTGCAGAAGAACTCCGAACATGCACTCATACCAGAAATGCGAGCCACCTTCACAGTGGGGCCGGCGACTATATTCCCCTCCAAGTCCCCAGAGCAGATGTCTGGTGGTATTGTGGGCAAAGGAGTCTCTGGAAAATCCTACCTGACAGGTGGAGTGGAACCTGTGCCCTGGTTCAATTGGCTATCCCATTTACCCTAGCATTTCCAAAACTGGTCCAGACTAGACTGCCCCTGTTAGGGAAAAGAGGTCAGTGGTGCCTGGTGGATCCTTTGATCCTCATATCTATATTGACGCAATTGGGGTCCCCAGAGGAGTTCCAAATGAGTTTAAAGCTAGAAATCAAATAGCAGCAGGGTTTGAGTCAGTGCTCTTCTGTTGATTTATTTACTAAATGCCACCAGTTGAGTGGCTTGGGAGAACAGGATGGCACTGGATATGATGCTGGCAGAAAAGGGAGGTGTATGTGTAATGCTTGGGGGGCAGTGTTGCACCTTTATCCCTAATAATACAGCCCCTGATGAATCTATCACTAAGGCTCTGCAGGGACTAACTACCTTAGCAAATAAGCTAGCAGAAAACTCAGGTATTGACAATCCCATAACAGAATGGTTAGAAAATTGGTTTGGCAACTGGAAAGGAATAATCTCATCAGCTCTGGTATCCCTCATAGTGGTAACAGGCGTCCTCACAGCTTTAGGCTGCTGTATTCCATGCATCAGAGGTTTAGTTCAAAGACTAATTGAGACTGCACTAACTAAACAGATGCAGCAACTTTTCATAATCTCCTCCTCCGAGAGACCAAAGGGAATCCTAACCATGAGGAAGAAAGTCAAGAAATCCTCCTTAAATTTGGAGGAATAAATAGAATGGTTTGAGTAGTCAATTTTCCAAAAGAGACAGGGGGAAATTGTTAGAAACAAGGTCATAGTGACTCCCAAACCAGTAGCAAAGTCATTGGTAACAAAAGGCAAATGTAATTGAAGGGTCTTAAGGGCAAATGTAATTAAAGGATCTCTGAGAAGGGAGTGGATAACATTAGCATATTCACAAATCACAATAGGGGCATTTAGATGAACGGGTTAGATTGTACCTCCGGAGTATCCAGTCATGGAGAAACGGGGAAGGAGGAGAGGGGAGGGGAAACTAGTTGCGTTAGGGTGGGGAAGCTAAGACTATAAAACCAGGTTCCTTTGTCTACTTGGGGCGCACATTCTCCTGGCTATGAGGGTGCGCCCGGCTCTGCAGACTCGTGAATAAAGGCCTCGCTTTACTGCTCAAGTCCTGTGTCCCAGTTTTTATTGTGAGCGTTTCTCACAATGTTACCCCTGATCACATATGAATTCAGTGTGCTATGTACTTCACTGAGAAATCTCTCATAGCTTCACAGAAGTCAATGAAGCACAAGGGTCATTGCTTGTACCTAAAAAACACAGAGAAGTTCCCAGACGACCTACTGGACCACATGCCACCAGATCATTGCAGAACAATCTCTCCACACCACCTTCTCACTGTGCGCACAGGACAGGCCACAGGGAATGTTTTCATACTGCTTAAAATTTTTTGAAAATATGTATTATTTTTAAAAACCAATTTTTTGCAAAAAGGAGGGAAACAATATAGACAAGATTCCCTGCTTCCACAGTAAAGAATCTATAACCAGCAACAGGGAATGGCAAGTTTCAACCACCAGAAACTGTGGATAACACATTCCTACCACAGGTTCTTCGCTGAAAGCAGAAGCTTTGGAGTCATACAAGTCTTGGCTCCAAGTCCCTCTTAGCCATTTACTACTATTAATATTGCCAAGCTAAAATTTCCCCTTGAATGAAATAAAGATAATATCTAACTCACTGGGTTATAAATTCACATGTTGAAGGCTAGGAGAATACATTGGACTTAGAAGATGTGCAATTAGATTTTATCATCATCATCATCTTATTGCTATTATTTTTCCACTGTATCTTTCTCCTAACCAGAAACACTCTGGGAACTCCTAGGTTCCATGACCATATGTGCATAGAGAAGACCAATGTGTGGCCGAATACCACACCTGGCCATGGTGCCTGTCTGCTGCTATCTTCACTGACGGAGCAGTTTTCTAAGAAGCCAGACACAAAACTTGTCGATAGCTTCAGTCCTCTTGGCTGTTCAGAACCACCAACCCAACACAACTTGGTCATCTTGGAGGAGAAGGAAGTGGCACAACTTCAGATCAGTTTCCTTGAGAGATCTGATAACTATACAACTGAATGTAGGATAAATCTACTCTAATAGAACCTAACTTAATCAACACACTTCACACTTGCCTTACAAAATGGATTAAACTATATACTAAATTTCAGATCCTGAGATCTTCTGCCAATTAATGCAGAGCACAGAACCACAGAGGCAAGAAGCCAAATTCTCCCCTATCTAAAATCCACCTTCTCTGAGCCATACAGATACCCTAACAAGCCTTTATAAATTTTACACACAACACTGATTGACAAATGAGTAACTAAAGTCAAAGTGATGTGTTCCATTTAATGTGAAGGAAGCAGCTGTTAAAAAAAAAAAAGAAAGAAAGAAAGAAAAATCAATGTCAAGGTTACAGGAGAGAAGAGGAAAACAGAGCAAACCAGTCTGAGAGCATCAGAAAGCCACGTGAATGGCCGTGACGACTGCACCCTGCCATATACAGCAGCACTGAGCACCTGACACAGACGCCTCAGCACTCGTGGCTGCCTGTGAAATCACTCAGAGTAAAAGCATGTCTTTCCTAGTTGAAGAGATCACCACACATTCTGAGCCTGTGGAAGAAGCAATAAACAGCCAGGCCTGAGCCCATCCAAACAACAGAGCAGAAGAAATCTCAGCTGCTCAGACTAGTCAGTGTGAGCCTCACTCCTGCATCTTACTCTGGTCTAACAGCTCTCCATGGTGTCGCTTAGAATAATCAATAGCATAGCAACTTAATTTTATAGGTAAAAGGCAACAAGCCAGACAGCTCTGTTTCTCTTAACATTACCCGTGTTGGGGTAAGATTTGCATTTTTCATGTTAATCTTGAAATATTTGCCATGAGAAACCCCGGTTTTAAAACATGTTCACCATTAAGAGGAAATGAATAGCAAGAACATTACATTTGCCATTTCAAAAGTAACACAAAATGTTCAACGTAAATCCAATAATAGGCTATGTATAGATAAATTCCAGGACTGGGAGACTAAAGGGCTCCTCTCACCCCAAGGAAGAGAGGGGAGGCTCTATCCTGGCCTGTGTTTACACCTCTGTTTTAATGTCAGGTCTTCACAATTGCTATTGCCCAGCCACCAGCATATCATTGGAATCTCATGTTTAAGCCTCCAAATTACTTGGCTTTGATAACCACTTTTAACAATAAACGACAAAGAATTACAGTCTCATCAAGGCAATGATGGGAGCAGGACTGGGACTGGGATGAGGTGAGAGGCACCTGAATCTGAAACAAAATTTAAGGGAGTGTCAAAATCTCAGTAGTCATGGTGTATATTTTAATATAATAGTTGAAAAAAATCAAAATTAATGCCAAAAATCCATGGCATATAAAAGTCAAAATTTTAAATAAAAACAGAATCATTTGCAGGAATTCAGAAAATTTCTCTCCAAGTGTTCATTGTAATCACAGGCCACACTTTTCCCCTCAGGGATCAGAAAAGTGTCAGTGGGCTTCAGGAACTTAGTGCACACCCAGAAATGCAGGACCAAGCCTCTGGTTAGAGACACAGCCACACCTATCACTTGATTTTTCACTTCCACCTTCTGCTCAGTTCTCTACCTCCAAACAGGACAGAGAGTCAGCTGGAGAAAGCAAAGTTAAGAAGGACCCTGATGTCCTCCCAGGCACCCAGTCTCTGTCCTGATCCCAGAAAGTGAACAGCAGTAACCAAGAAATCAACTTCACCTTTATACAAGTAAGAAAAATCAGACTCAGAGAGATAAATTTCAGAAATAAGTACACACAGTCTGGCCCATCAATTTGCTGACCCTGAGAAAGAAGATGCCTACCAAGAAGGGTTCCTGGTGGCTAACTGAGATCAAATTAGCAAACAGAACCTAGCAGCAGCCATTGCCCTGATCCAGGAGGAATGGCCTGAGGAATTCATACATTCAACTTTTAAAAATTTAATTTTTTCATACACAGCTATTATTTTAACATATTGGTAGTCAGGCTTAATGACCATCCCACATTATACTTTTAGTTCAAAAACTGGAGAACTAAAGCTCACATATTTGTAAAAAGTAGATCACAGTTTTGCAATGTCAGCAAATCTTCCTAACAGCTTGCAAATGTCAGGTATCTATCACCAAAACCCACAAATGCTCTCTCTATCCCAGCAGGACCATGAGGTGACCAATATGTTTTTCTTCAAGTACCAATGCTTCTCCTTTTTTGTTTCCCATTATAAGAAATAACTATGAAATGCATTAATTTTTAAATCAATTTAGAAATAGCAACCCATATTTCCATTTTACAAAGATTTACAATTTCCAATACAAAACTTTTGAGTTTTTTTGATAGCATAGATCATGTGTGGTCTATAATTCCTTTGATAAGCTCCCATAAATGTTTCCTTTAGCATACAGCATCTCATCCTGGGGGAACAGGTAATAAAACCTTGAATATTCCAAAGAGGGAGAAATCCCAACTCCCCCTCCCTTTCAATGCTAGCAGCCCCTTTACACAATGTGCTCTCTAATAAGTGGTCACATCTCCTCACAGCACAGAGACCTGATGTCCTCCGCCCCAGACAGAACTCCAGAGTCAGACATTCCAAGCTTCAGTCCTGCCTCTGCCACCTACAGGCCCTGAGAGGGCATGCAAGTTACCTAACCTCACTAGGTTTCAAGTCAGTCTTCTAATAAACCACATCAGAGAATCAGTATTAGGACTTAATAACATAATGTATACAAAGCCCCTAGACTGTGATATAACTGAACAAAAACTACTAGGGTCCGTCCCATAACAACCTACCAAAATTTTGTTTTAAAAAAATTGGTTTATTAAAGGTACTTCTATAAGCAACTCTGTGCTAAAAATTCACATGAAAATGAGATACACTCACAGGCATATGGGCATTTTAGAAGCACTAAATGATTAAAGAGTTCTAAAAACACCTGTACCCACACTCGAAAGTTCACAGTAAAACATTCAATTCCTTTAACAGTTTCTTTCAACTTAGAAAGTGGACGGGGGGACTTCCTTTTCCCCAGAAAGAAATGCTCTTACATGTAACTGCTATTAATGAACTTAGGTGACCCTGTTTGTATAAAGGAAATGCACAGCAGTCTCTAAGAATAACTCCACTATTCAAAATAATTTAATCCTATTTTCAAAATAATGGCAACTAATTGTTTTTTAAAGCTATGGAAGTCAAATGTCTCAAATTTCAGTTTGTAAGTACTTCTGCAAATATGCCCAAAGTAACCCAAAATTTTAACCAACTTCATTGATTTAACTATTAAAAAGGTAAAAAATTATGAAAGAAACTCAGAACAGCTAAATACATCCCCAATTTCCTCTCTCTGTTAACTTTGTAGGTTTCCAAGAATCTCCTCTTAGAAACAGGAATTTATTTACTTCTATTAATGAATCAGTGGGAAATTAACTAAGGGAACATTAACTAATTTGTAACATTTTTCCTCAAAAGGAACCATATCCTCTCTTCAAGAGAGAAAGAGAATCATCTCTTTGCCATGTTCAGGCAGAACACTCTCACTTCTGCTATGAAGACCTGGAGTTTTGGGTTTCGAACTTCTGCTTGACCCTCACCCCTTTGCTGCAGGAATTAAGACAGTAAGCCCTGTCTCTGCTCCTCTGTGCCATTTTGTTCAGAATTTCCTATGACAACTGTGCCTCTATGACACTCTTACAACATCCAGGCTTCTACTGCGCCAGTCACGAAGAATCCCTCCTTCATTTATCCTTTCACAACAGTTACAGAGTACCCACTGTGGCGCAGGCACTTCATGAAAGGATGTTACCTTCCCGACCTTCACAGCACCTGCCAGACATAACACTGAGCCTGACTATGAAGCACTAATGGAATCAACAGGAAGCAACACAGCATCAATTGCAGGCCATCCATCAGAGGACTTTCATCCCATTATTTACTCCCTGCAACCTCTAGTCCTGTTCTCTTACCTCCCCATGTACTTTTGTTCTTAATTTTCTCTATCTGCTTCAGAAATTATAAATATGAGAGTCACATGTTTTTATGGTAGACCTGGTGATCCTTACACCTAAACTCTGTTATATAAGTCTAGCATATAGTTAGCTAGACGTTTATTAATACCCTATTCTTTAACATGATTCTGGAAGTTCTAGCTAGTCAACTTAACAGGAAAGTAAATATATGCTATAAATACAGAAAACAGGCAAAATTATCATTATTTCAATATAATAAAATCGAACACCTGGAAAATTGATGAGTTAAATTACAATAAAACTAAGATCATTCATAAAGATTACAAAAATTATCTTAATAAAATTGCTTTCCTATAAACTATAACCTGTCTAAAAACTGAATGAGAAAAAGTTGACAATAGCAATCAAAAGGGAAACATAAATGTACTGAACTTACATGTTTAAACTTTAAAAAATCTAGCAGTGACAAAAGAAGACATAAGTAAAAGGAAAGTTTACACATTTTTTCCTTGATTAAAATGCATTACAATTAAAATTTTAACAGGATCTCTATTTTATTCTTGTGGAATGAGTCAGCTTTAACAAAATGAGTCTAAAGTGATAATCTTTAAAAACAAAGAAAAAGTTCGTAAAAATTATGAAAACAAAGAGCCATGTGGAGGTGCCTTATCAGAATTAAAAACCTGTTTGGGACTGAGGAAAGAAACAGAAAAAATAAATAAACAAAATAGAATACAGAAATAAGCAAACATATCTTAATTTACGAAAGGTATAACACTTCAAGCAAAAGCAGAAAAGAGTGGCTATTAAAGAAAAGTAGCCCAGCAATCCCATTTCTAGAAAGCTATAGACATACTTGTAGTGTTACCAAACTGGGATTACATCCTCTGTCTCCCTCCTTCCCCCTTCTTTCCTCCCTATCGCAACCGCCCCCCACCCCGCCACACACATGCACCCAAAAGTTTAGAAAATGAGAAGGTTGTACATAAGACACAATTAAGATGTTTATATGTACAGGAGATGAGCAGGGCGCAGAGAGTTTTTATTTCTTGCATGTTCTGATTAAGTTGTCAAAACGTTTATACACTTTCTTACATCAATTTGGATTATTCTTGGTAGTGACAGCAGAATCATCTTTCTCTTATTTCTATTCTTTTGTACTGTGCACTGGGATGGGAGGCACAGAGAGAAGCACAGGCTTTGCTATCAAACAAACCAGGCTGAAAACTCATCACTGCCACACAGTTGACATGATCTTGAGGAAGCTGCTTATCTTCTGCAAAATAATACCTTCACTGAGCTGTTTTAAGTATTAAATGTAATAAAAATGCTCAGCCTGGTACCTGGCACATAATTCCGTAATAAATGGTGTGGTTGCTGCACTGAAGAGGACTATGGTTAAACAGCAACACCACCTCTCATCTGTTAATAGTATTCTGCTTGTAAGACAGGGAGGTAAAGTTGGGTATACATTAGAGATATATAGTTCTCCTAATTTGTTAATATAATGCTTTTCCCAGAATACTATATTTTAGTCATATTTTCCCAGGAAAAAAAAAATATATATATATATATATTTGTGGGGCATTTTCCTATGGAACAAAAAGAAAACCAGCTTATAAGGTGTCTATAAACTATAATGCACTAGTACGAACAAGCTAACAAGAACAGAACAACTCATCCTCTAAATCCAGAAGAAGTGTATGATAAAGGCTATCTTCTTTCCATCTGTGAGAAACGCTCACAATAAAAACCAGGACACAGGACCTGAGCAGCAAAACAAGGCAATTATTCACAAGTCTGCAGAGTCGGGTGCACCCTCAGCCAGGAGAATGTGCGTCCCAAGTAGACAAAGAAAACTGGTTTTATAGTACTGTGATTAGCTCTCCCTCCCCTCTCCTTCTCCCCCGTTTCTCCATTACTGGTTACTCCGGAGTTACAATCTAACACTATTATCGAAATGCCCCTATTGTGATTTGTAAATATGTTACTACTGTCAACTCCCTTCTCCCAATTTCCCTTTGTCTGGTGATGACTATCTTTCCCCCTTCAGGATGTCCCTTAAGACCCTCTAATTACATTTGCCCTTTGTTACTAATGACTTTCTCCTGGTTTGGGAGTCACTAGGTCCTTGTTTCTTACACATCCAAAGTTCAAACCTTAATGAGACAACCTGAAAAGAGCTTACTCAAGTCAGCATGTTGTGCTAGAAAGCATCCCCAATTTGGCAATAAGCACAGACCCCTGTACTACTAACTTAAATCAGCCCTTTTATTACTTATGTGATAATCCTTTAAGAAGAGTCATCTAAATGCTCCTGAAGCCACAGAAAAAGCTAATAAAGTTAGCTAATAAAGCTAAGTGATAGGAAGACAATCTGGCATTTTAGAGTGTTTTATGTGATCAAATATAGTCACTTATAGCAAATACTTACTGTCTCTCAATTCAATAGGAATCTCTTTCCAAAAAATTCAAACAAAGTGCAAGTGTCAGGTAATGCACATGATGTCTTATAACAGACACCTCTCTTAATGGAAAGGGGATGATATTACCTATCACATGAAACAGTCATTCAGTAATTGCAGAAGACAGTGTTTGATTTGTGGTACTCTCTCCAACTGCAGAGCCAGGAGCTATATAAGAATATCTTAGCCAAAAGCTTTTGTTTCAAGGAAACCTATCTTTATGACACCAAAATATTAACAGGAATTGTCTCAGAGTGAGTGGGAATTCTTTCTTCTTCTGCCACTCCCTATTTTTCCAAATGTTCCGTCCTGAGATGTCTGAGGATAGAAGAAAATAGCAAAAATAGCAGGTGAACCCCTTCCTTGACACACTGGGTGGCCTCAGACTGTTGCCCTCTCCAACCCCAAACACATGTCCTTAGGGCTAGTACTCAGAATACACCTTGGCGCTGGTCCTCAAAGCTGTGTGTACAAATGAAGCCTCTCCTCTTCACATATGCCCAACTGAGGAGAACTGGATGTCACTATGTACACAACCCAAGGGCACTCAGACTGCCAAATGGAAAAACAAACCAAGAGCCTAGGATGTGCTGGGAGAAGCCGGCAGACAAGCTCCAGGCAAACCGAAAAGGAGAAGCGCAACGGTGCCAACTGTGAACTCACTGGGGGCCACAGCTGAGCACACACACCGATTATTTTCACTTTTATAATGCTCCTATGTAAGACCAGGTCACCACAAATGAAGCCTGGGAATGTAGTAATTTTTAAATGTCAAAAGCACAGACAAATGTTTCTAAGACCTTACCACATAAAGTAGCTCACAACTGTGGTCAAATACAATTTTGTATTTTACTGCTGCCTATCAAAATAACAACTGAGACAAAAGTAAATATTTAGCTATTTACGATAGTTGTAACAAGATACCAGTTGGAGCATGATGGCTTTTTCACAGAGGACTGGAAATAACATTTAAGACCAAGATCAAAAGGTTAAAAGGATATTTTTAATTTTCATTAACTTGATAATAAGTTTTCTTCTCCTCCCCTCTCCCTTGAATCCTAACCCACTTGAATGAAGTATATGCACCAGTTATTTCACACCAGAAAATTCAAGTTCTATTGAAAGTGGTTAAAGCATTCTTTCAGAGTATGTGGACTTCCCTGAATGAGAACTTTCAGTTTCCAACCTACAACCTACAAAATCCTTTACCAATGGATGTGCTGTGGGCTGAATTATGTCATGGCAGACAAGATTATTTCTCTCCCTCCTCAGTGTCCCTGTTGGTTTTCCTGGTCCCAGACTCCTGAGAACTCCCTGAGAAGAGCGAACATCTTCCCAGCAGCCAGCTGGGCCCTACAGGGTACAGCAGAGAGTTGTGTGAACTCTCGGAGTTCTGATGTTTGATTAATAAAATCCCAAGAGACATTTCCTTCAAATCCCCTTCTATTCTCTTTAGACCAAGAAATCCATCCAATAGAAGCAGAGAATCACAGGATAGCATGCCATGAAAAACCAGCAGTGGGGCGAGGCAGCACAGAAGTGATTTCAGAGTATGCCAAACAAGGGGGCACAGTGGGGGTCAAGGGTGGGCAAGGGAGAGGGAAAAACAAACTCAAAATACAAATGGAGCAGAAATTTCTAATCTAATATACATTAGAAAATATGTGAAAACAGGAGTGCTTATTAGGCTTATAGCATGTTATTTAAGAAAACAAAAATGATCATGCTTACAACAAAACCTTCAAAAGTGGCTGGCTTCCCCTGAATAACATACCGTAAGTGGTTTTTATGATATTGTGGAAAAATGAAACAAAAATTAGTTGTCAAAGGCAGCATATATATATTTTAATAATCCTGGACCTTTGATTTATTGAGAAATATATAAGCTTGTTCACAAAACCAATAAAAACTCTGCCAAGTCATAATGGTTATTCCTACCCTGTCTTAGGTGACTTCTTGTATCTTATTTCATATATCCCAAAATAAGCCAAGTTCCTTAAAAGCAAAGACCATATTTTATTTTACCTAGTTTCTATGCATCCACGTTGCTACACATGACATACTCAAATACCTTATTTGCAATAAAGAATATTCTGTTGCAAGGAATCTGTCATTTTCATATCATATATATACATTTGTTAAAAGTCACTAAGTTCAAAATCAGCCATATTTTCCATCTTGTAGTAATATCTATAAATTCTAGACTTCTCTGAACGTTAGGCTACACTGAAACCATGCAAACTTCCAAAAACCAATGCACACTAAGTTACGTTACAGACTTAAACTACACACATATAAACATTTCTGTGAGAAGCAATTCTATTTTCATAAAGAGCAGTTATGAGTAGCTAACAGCAGAAAGAGACGCTTAACTAAAGCGACAGGTGTCAATGGTGATGAGAACATAGGTTGAGTTAATTAGCAAAGATGCAGGATCACATGCAAGAAATCCCTTGAGTTTATGAAAAAATTGAGGATTTTGATCCTGGTGGTACTGTCATTTTTCCAAGGTCCATAAACCAAGTGTAGTGTGTGAAAGACACAAGTTTTCAGAGGCAAAGGAGGAACTGCCTGCTTCCACAGAACTGCAGGGAGCAGCACCAGAGGCCAGGAGCATGGCACACCTGACAGGGAACCCTCCCTTCCTGAAGCTCAAATGGTAGCCTGTGAGGTCCTAACTGAAGAGTGTCTCTGGGCTCAGGGCCACTGTGGCCTGGACCTGCATCTCCGGTGACAAACTAAGCTGGTCTCTGAGGTCAGTGTCAGAATATAGAGGTAGCCAGGATATAAACCTGGTCAGGACAACAACAGGCTAAGTTAATCGGCCTGATCAGAACAACAACAGGATATATTAAGCTGGTGAGAATAACAAGACACAAACGTTCTACCGAATATGCTAATACGGCGAACCCACCCTTGCTGAAATGTGTGGTTGGCACATTTAAAAAGCGCACCTGCAGAAGTCCTGGGGTGTGACTTCTTTGGGCCCATGAGGAGGACCAGGAGTTCCCCCCTCCCCCCATGTCTTTGCTCTTATGAGCCCTCAAGTCAGTCTAGGAGTTGCCTCTCCCCTCCACCCTCTTCCCCCTTTTTCCCTCAATAAACCTGCTGTCTGCTCCCGCAGTGGTCTCCAGGTAATTTCTCAGAGCAAGGCTGCCCTACCATTTTGGTGCCGAAACCCAGGAGGGGGCTCCGAGAGTGTTCAACGACAGCTTGCAGGCAGGGGAGCAGTGGGCTGCGGGAGCAGGTCCCAGGCTTACCCCCCGACCCTATCTGTCAGGACCCTCTTACCCCCACCACCTCGTACTTTGCTCACAAGGCCTGCCTGCCTGGCGACCTCCACCTCCAGACCTTTTGCTATGGTCTGTCCTCCATTCACACCAGACATCAACCATTCAACTTTCATCTCACTGGGTGAGTTTCTCGTCAGGTTGACCACCTTGGTCCTGAGCCTGCTGTGGCTCTGTGCTCAAAAATCCTAGGCTTAGGTTGGTCTTCCTTGGGGCCTTGCGCCTCAGAGCCATTGTCATTCAGTTGAACTTCCAGAGGTGGCTGGGGACACTCACCCCCTGGACAGTTCATTTGGGGCCCTTGCACCTCATAGAATCAGCGACTAAGTGGGGACGCCCCTTAATCCTCCTTATCCATAAGAATTATCTTACCATAATTGTCGGTCGTATCCTTCAGGTCATCTCTCTCTCAGAGTCATGGGGGCGTTTCAGTCCCTACCCCCATCCCCCTCCCTCCGCCCCTTCTCCGTGACACACTCCTCTTCCTCTCTCCCCACTCATCTCCTGACTCATCAGCCAGGAACAAACAACCAGCACCCCCAGCCTCCAACCCTCTCATTTCCCCTCCTCGCACCATAATTCCCCTCGCTGTCCTCGGGTCTGTACCCCCTTCATGAAGTGGCAGAAACTGAGGGCATTGTGCAGGTCCATGTCCCTTTTCCTTCTTGGATTTAGCCCAGAGTGAGCACTGCTTAGGGTCTTATTCAACAGATTCCACTCACTTTTGCAAGGTGTTCCAATATTTGACTCAGACATACTCTTTAACGTATCAAGATATCTATGTCATTCTAACCTCTTCTACCACCTGAGAGGAAAAAGACCGATCCTATCCGCTGCTTCTACCTTGGCAGACACCCTACATATGCAGGATCCTGACAGAACCCCACCCGGACCCACTGCTGTTCTGGTGGCAAACCCTCACTAGGACTACCAGTCAGGGTCCCCAGATTTGGCTAGGATGTCTCACTTTCTCACATGCCTGGTTGAAAGCATGCAGAAGGCAGCCCTTAAGGTTGTCACTTATGATACATTACAAGAAATTACACAGGGGTCTTCTGACAACCCAGCTTCATTCATTAACCGCCTTACGGGGCCCATCCTCAGGTTCACCAATTTGGATCCCAACTCGGAAGAAGGAAGGGTCTATCTTCATACCCATTTAAATGCACAGTGTGCCCCTGATATTAGAAGAAAGTTATAGAAACCAAAGGATGGACCCAAAACTCCCCAAAGGGAACTAATTCGGACTGCCTTCCAAGTCTTCAGTAACAGAGAGGAGAAAAACCAACGAAAATTAAAAAGGTACCAGCAGAAATACTTTATGTTAGTTAGCTGCTGCCATTAAGGGTCAGGGGGAAAAAGGCTCACCTAAGCCTCCACCGGAACCATGCTTCAAGTGTAAACAGAAAGATTATTGGGCACGACAATGCCACCAGTGGTGGTCCTCGCCGGGACCCTGTCCATCCTGCGAACAGATGAGACACTGGAAGGTTGACTGCCCTCTGGGCTATAACTAGGGGGCCAGTAGGCCACTCAGTCTGGTTCAGCTCAACTGGGAAGGAACGAAAGCTTCAGCATCCCCAATCTGTTGGGGCATGCCACTGACGAATGACAGTGCCCAGGCCCAGAGCCCCCATCCCTGACCATCTCAATGGGTAATCATGGTGGTGGCAGGTAAGTCAGTCTCTCTTCTTACTGACATGGGGGCGACCTACTCTGACCTTACTGAACATGTGGGTGTTTTACACTCGTCCCCCACCTCTGTTATTGGAGTTAACAGGGTCCATACTAAAACTCTAGCTACTAAACCTCTCACATGTACATTAGGACCCTTAACCTTTACACATTCTTTTCTGGTTATGCCTGAATGCCCAGTTTCTCTCTTGGGAAGAGACATCCTGGCCAAATTAGGGGCATCCCTGTCTCTCAGTCTGGATAAAGAGGCTAGAGCCAACTCTATTCTCCTTTTGGCGTTAGCTCGAGAAACTTTCCTGGGAGACACCTACCATCAAGTGTGCCACTGCAATGTGCCTATCAACCCCCTTGTCTGGAATACTGAGAATCCAGTCCCTGTTCTAGTTCTGTGGATTGAGAGTTTACCTATGACCAAGGACATGACCACAGTCGCTCATCATGGGCTCAAAGGGGAGCACCTAACTCACAGTGACATGCTAGGAAGAAACAGCACAGGGACAAGAGTCCTAACATGGACTGGCAGCCTGGGACAGGTAAGACAGTACTCTCTCCCCCTACTCCTTCCCTTCCCTGCTCCCCTTTGCATAATTCACCTTTTTAAAAACCATTTTTGATCTTCTGAACCAATAAAATGTTTATAGCATAAACCTCCTAGTTTCTGGAGCACCGTCAAGCTGAAGAGATAGATGGGAACATGGTCAGATGCTCCATGGTCAGACAGACCACTTGAAGTTGACAGTGATCAAATCAAGACATTAATTGTGAACAATCAACATTACACCATACAGGAGATACCCGACACATTCAAAATATCCAAATCAATAAAGATATTAGTGAAAATGGAAAATGAGTCTTTTATTTTATGGAAAAAACCATACACACTTTTTGGCCAACCCAATCAAGGTTATTGTTGTTTTTTATTCAAAGTCATTTTCAAAGTCTGTGATGCCATTTTGAATCCTTTACTTTGAGCCTTCATTTACATTAAAACTTTCTCACTTCTAAAATACATATTTCCAGAATATCTGCACAATAGATTCAAACACAGTTAACATGATTACACTGGGGAACACAATTTTCCTTGAGTTAGCTCTGACACTTGTTTTTGACTAACTTTTGCCAACTGAATCCAAAAATGACCCCAGTTTTTCTCTATCACATCAACTTTTTAAGGTACAGGATACCATCCCTTTGTGCCCAAAATCATTCAAAATGTACATACAAAGGAAAATAAAGAAAAAGGTACCTGAATATACTGTTTATTTAGGGTTATTTTATTCATATAAAAGCTATATATTGTTACTGTAAGTCAAATTATGTACAAGTAGTAAAGTTCTGCTACCAAACATACATATTAAGGTATTTTATCTTTTCAAACGACAGGCTAGGAAATGTGAAAATGAGATACCTGAAACAGTCTCCTTCAGTTGGCAAAGTTTTAACAGATTGCTTCATGAGACCCAGTTTTATGTGCAGAGGTGGGAATAAAATGTTCCTTCTGTCAACAAGAGGCTCATGTAGAATGTTTGGATCACCAGGTTTGAGGTCAGATCTTGGAGGCCAATTCAACTCCTCCCAATGCTTCTCATGAGCTCTGCTGTCCCACATACACAGAAAACAGGGATACTTGGTGTATCTGCATTGCTGACCAAGAAGGAAGTAGACCATTTGAAGGTCAACACAAATGATCCAGTTGTGCTTGTGATATTGCAACAGATCAATGACTCTCTTTATGTGTTGTGTTCATATTCTTCACGAAAACAAACTGAATGGCCAGTTGCGACTGCACCAAGTAAATTGCCATTGTGGAGGAGGACACACTTCAAGCTCCTCCTCGAGCTATTGATGAACAGTCGCCATTCAGTTGCGTTATATATTGGAATTCCCAATTCCTCCATTAAGCCATGTATGTTATGGTAATACACGAAGCCACCGTCACTTCGAAAGTACTGCAGAAATGCACTCTCTCTTGATCAAAAGTAGAATATCTTCGCTCCTTTTTCAAGCAAGTTTTTCTCGAGCAGTCTTGATGCGAGGAGTTCTGAAGCGTTTTTGGATAGTCCCAAATCTCATGCCAAATCATTCAACTCATGCTGATCAAGTCCATTACGAACTGAGTCATCTTCAGTTTCAAAATCTTCATCGTTGCTGTCACTTAGTTCTTCACCATACTCCTGTTTTTCGAAAGATGGTAGTTCAATGAAAACTGGCACTGGGATTTCAGCTGAATGAGGCACTGGGTGTATAGCTGATGGTAGACTAGGATACTCTATTTTACATTTATTTTTCTTGTTATATCCTGACGTTTTCACTATACAAAAGTAACAGTCACTTGAATGATCTCTGGGCTCTCGCCAAACCGTAGGTATTCCAAATGGCAATTTATGACATGTTGCCTTCGTCCACACCCATAAACTCTCTACACACTGCTTGCACACCTTGTGAGGGGCTCAAGACTTATCTTGATCACCAAGTTTTACTTTAAAGTGTGCAAAATAGGCTTGCCTGACAAATGAGCTGGTGTTTGTCCTTTGGGAATGGTGAAGCTGCCACAGATATAACAAAATGAACCAGGGTTGTTTAGGCACTTACGACGAGAAACAGCAGAGGCAGACATGATCTGAAGGAAAGGAAATAAGTACGTAAATAAAAAAAAATAAATTTTGTTAACTCCTTGTATATAGACAAGAACTTGGACTACACTTCAGAATATGATTCACTATATAGAGCGGCACACAACCTCTCACTACACGGTCTCATGTGTAACTGAATAGCCTAGACATGTATGAACTGTCGCTGGTCTCCAGGGTCATCCCCTACCCCTCCCCACTTAAGGGAGGTTTGTTCTCAGCCAATAGGAGAGCACTAGTGCTTCCCTCAATCCAGGCTCAATCCAGGCTTGAGTGGTCACATTAAGATAAGTAAGCTGTAGAGAAAAACTTGACATGATAGAAGAAAACTAACTGCAGTTTTGAAATCAGCATGCCTATTTAAGCCTAAAACAGCTGAAAAATCGAACTCAACAGGAATTATGTTAGAAACCAATTATAACTAAAAAGTTAAAAGTCTGCACTCTCATCTCACTCAGTACCTAGTTAATAAAATTAACAGTAGCAGTGCATGCAGTAATGGTAGAAACTGCTCATCCTCCCTATCTCTTGTCCACTCTCTGAGACTGAAATTATCTTAAGAAAACAATTTGCTCTGAAAACCACTGGAACTTCTACTTAAAGTAGTACAATGACCAAGATTCTGGTCCCCAGGTAACCTTGGTAAGGGACACATTCCTTGTGAGTGCTTCACTACACTGTTTCTAAATTCTCTCTTTTAAAACAAAACTTCCTATTCTGACATGAAATTTTTAGGCATGAAATTTAATTTCCTAAACCAACTTCTTTATTGGCAACTCAATTATGAGTCCATCTTTAATCTTCACTCCTAAATTGCACATGTTCCTGACCCCTTTGTAAGAAATCAGTTTCTTTGTTACCCAATATCTACCCAAAGTATGAAATGTTAGAAAATGTTACTATTATCTACATGGATCACTTTAACAAAACCTTACACAATCAGGTCTGAGCACTGACAAGTAAAAAGCTTGGTTTGGAAATGTCAGTAGTATAAAGAGAATTTAAAACCACACTAACTGGCTTGGAGTGCCTGCCAATCACCACTCGTGTGCTAGATGTTCATTTTTTCTTAACCTTCAGCAAATTAAAAAAAAAAAAAAAAGATAATCTCCCCATTTGAAAGATCAGGAAACCCAGGTTCAGAAAAATTAAGTAATTTTTCCAAATTATCCAGCTAGAAAGTGACACAGCATTGTTCCAAAGCCTCTCCACCACATGGCACTGTATCTCATAACTGCATAAGGGGGGCTTTGAAATAAAGGCTATTAGGGGAGCCAAATGAATTTTAAGAGTCACTGTTTCACCTTCAATTTCCTTTCTCCTCTATCAAGTCATGCTTTCTGCAGAACTATACCTAATGATGAATCATTTTCTAGTTGAGGCAATCAAGTACTATGGACCTTGAACTCAAAAACAGTGTAACAGGTAAATACGTTGTAATCCTAGGAGCACAGAGTTTGGATTAACTTCACTGTTATTCATTCACAAAAGAAAAATCCCCAAGGGCACGCCCTATCTAAAATGCAAGAACTAGAGTCCCAGCCCCACCCCAGGTGACAAGGAAGGCTTAACAACACTGGAAAGCCCCCACTGTATAAACTGTAAAGGGTGTGACGGAAACAGCTAAACCAAGCAATGACCGAAGACTGTATCAGACAGAACAAGTTATCAAACAAAGGATAAACTAAGGATAACTTCTGATACTTACTGTTGCCCAGGAAGAGTAGAAAGGGAAAAAAAGAAAAGCTATAAACGTACAGGCACTGAAGATAAATTAAAACTAAAATAAAGAGAAAATACTTTTACTACTGCTTCCATTAATCAATCTCAGCACTGAGAATAGAAATAACTCAATGAGCTTTGGATATTAAGGACTAAACTATTCTTTTTAAATAAAAAACCAAAGGAATATACCACGTGCATAGGAAAGTGAAACAGCATAGGCTTGGCAAAGGACTTGCCACACTTTTAAATCTTTAAACTTAGAACTTCAATGGTCCTATCAACTTCAAAGAAAAACTGTATAAATTTAATCAATAAAAATTATATGTAGGGCTTGCGCTCACAAGCGCGTGTGCTCTCTGTCTCTCTTTGTCTCTCTCTCTCTCTCTCTCTCTCTCTCTCTCTCACACACACACACACACACACGGCTTTCTGTTGTCTGGCTCCCAAGCCACTGCTTTTGCGTCTGTGCCACCATGTTTACTCTGCAGAAGTGTAACAGGGTGCAAAGTGGGGACCCCCAGAATACAGGAGGAAAACCCCCACAAACCTCCCTCGGGGCAAGGGGGAGCAGATAATAAGACTTAAGATACTTTGCATAACAGAAGGCAAGTTAATAGCTGTGCTGCCCACTAGAGAAAAAGCAGTAGTGACTTTCAGAATTATAGTGACTCTTGCTTGACATGGGAGAAGGGCAGTGTAGGAGCTTATACAGTGCCTGCCTGACAGGCAGGGGGCAAATGCCCACCCCTGTGTCACAGGGAACTCTTGCCCTGACTAAAGATGGCAGCCAAAAGAAAGTAAAAGTTACTGGGGAACTGGCAAAAGTAGCATATTGTAGGAGGGGTCAGATATGAGGTCACATAGGAAGTCCCAGATCAGCATTTAAAATAAGGGTGGGCTGAGAGAGAAGGAAGATTCAGCTACAACATCTGAGGCAGAAAGAAGCAAGCAGCTATGCAGTCTGCAGTGAAACAGTCCACCACGAGGGCTTGTGTGTAAGGTAAAAGCCATGCCCAGTCGGGAGTCAGGATTCCACCATGCAGCCTGGGGTAGTGAGGAAAGGCAGCCATGCGGGCTGTGGAAAGGGTGTAAACAAAGAGCTGATGGAGCTGTGTGGGGATCCGGCAAAGCTGATGGAATCGTGCAGGAACCTGCCCAACCAAGCACAGATTCGTGGGAGATGCTTTGAAACAGAGTTATGATCAGGAAAGTAGACTTCTACTTTTCTGAAGGACATACAGAGAAGCCACTCTCTTGGGACATGTGCCTCCCTGGACCCCACCATGATCCAGTGTAACATGGCACACATTCCCTGAACCACTACTTGGAGGCTGAGAACAACGCACCCCAGATATTGAAGGAGAGCAGTGCTGCAAGAAGATGGCGACTCTGAAACCCAGGAGTGTTCCTTCCAGAAGGGATGGAGAACTGTTTGCATAGCTGGCTTAAGAAAAGATAAGGATATGGGGAACTTCTGGCCATGCTTTTGGCTTATAGCCTCGTGGGGAGCAAGGGAAGTGCTAGGTTTTGTTGGAAAACAGGGTTCAGAGCAAGAGTGCTCCCAGCCCCACTGAGGTTGGAATCCTGTAAATAAAAACCTATTTCCTTCAACACTAATGCACCAAGGTGACAAATGGATGGGCCCAAGTTTGCTCAGTTACAGAACTACTTCCAAATTCTAGTATTCAGGTAGAACCTTCTATTCAAAATTTTAATAAAATCCACTGACTTCTTCCCTTCCAGCCACATATTTACAAGATAAAAAAACATCAGAGTAATCTTGCTGAAATTTCACTTTGTTTCATGTGGCCATCACCAACAGGTTGTGCTTCCTGACCCTTTTCACTTCATTTCACATTTTTAAAATGTATTGGAACAGCACACTGAGTCTACTCATATCTGCCTCCCTGAGCACTGGTGGGCATCACCAGCTTGCATTCTGTTTAAGAAGCTCTGAGCTACCCCAGTTATTGGTCATATATCATTGCAGGTTCAGATTTCTCAAGAAGGTAATAGAAATGTCTTTGTCAATAGGGTTAAACATCTGCTAAACGTTCAGGAGAATGAACAACCTAGGATTCCTTTGAAACTTCTGAAGACAGCCATCTAACCCTGGGCTGCTCACTAAACACAAGATCCCCAAATTATACAATCACTTGCCATGTTCCAGCAATCTCCATTAATGGAAAATGGTGCCTGGAAAATACAGTTTAAATAAAAACTTTGTAAGAGTCCTTATCTTTGAGTGATACATACAGAAGAATTTATAGAAAAAACAACATTTTCTGGGATTACTTTGAAATGATCCAGCAGGGTCTGGGAGAGTGAGGAAGGGAGCTACAGAAAACACAAGATCAGCCTTGTGTTAATCCTTGTTGAAGCTGGGTGATGGGTACCTGAAGGTTCATTATTCTATTCCATACTTAAAATGTTTGAAAACTTCCATAATGAAAAGTTACCAAAAAATTTTTGTAGGGTACCTGGAAGGTAACAGGTGAAATGTGAAGTGGTAAATGGTGGGAACTACTGCTGGAAAGAAAACGACAATTAAAATGACACTGGGGTTGCAGGCAGGGTCTCCTTCTCTGAGTCAGTTGGATATACCTCACGCTTACGGACAGGACGCTTCTGGAGGAGCACTTTGCTGTTGTTGGTTTTTTTTAGCCCAGCACACAGCACCAGCTCAAACCATTGTCAGATAAAACCACATTTACCTTCCTCAACATCCTTAATTGTCAAAACTGCCCTTCACCTTCCACTCAGGTTTAAAAGTTTGGGAGGGTGGGGTTAGGCATCATTGTTCTTAGTACCAACCACAGCATGAAAAACCCAAATTTGCCAAGTACAGTTTTTTGCATCTTCCCCCATGTTTGGTATTGCACAGGTCGATGGGAGTTAAATAGCATTTAGAAAAGATAGCTACCCCAAAAAAGTATAGTTCAAGTTTAAAACACTGGTTTTCTAAAACCTCTATTCAACATCTCTATTCTCAAACAAAGAATAACATATAATCTGAAGGTGACTGCTCAAACCTAAACAAGATATCCAAAACTGACACTTAAACTAAAGCAGTCCACAGACAGGGACAGCTGGTTCAACTGGCTCCTCAGAAAGAGAAACAAAGCCAAGTCAGGTAGACCACGCATAGGTTTCAGCAGGCTCTTCCTAATAACACTGGGTACTTCCTCTAGTCTTTGTTCTCTGTACATGAGCAGTGAGAGATCTCTTACTTCTGAGATGACAACAATGATGATACATTAATGACATTAATAACAGAGCTAATATTTCTGTAGTGATTATGAGCACTTTTCGTTTGTTCACTCATGTAGCCTCACTCAATCCCAAAGGTAAACACTATTATTACTTAAGCACAGTAATCTTAGGTCATTTGCCTAAAGGCTACACAGGTCTTAACTGAAAAAGCTGAGTTACAAAACCAGGCAGCCCACCTACAGTCCTTCTTTTCAACCACTGATGCCACCACTCAACAAATAATCTGAAAAATCAAAGCATTTAATTGAAATTACCTTTTTAAGTGTTATAAAAAATAGTTCATGTTAACTGTGTGTTTATTAGTAAATCACGGCTTACCTAGTCAATGAAAACATTGTATTTGCATTGGAATAAGCATGTGGGTTAACCAGTATTCAATTCACTGGGGAACACGCTTTTCGTTGAGTTAGATCTGACACTTGTTTTTGACTAACTTTTGCCATCTGAATCCAAAAGTGACCCCAGTTTTTCTCTATCACGTCAACTTTTTAAGATACAGGATACCCTCCCCTTGTCCCCAAAATCATAAAAATATACAAAGGAAAATAGGGAGAAACAAGATGGCAGAGGAGTAAGTGGAAGCTACACTAACTTCCTCCCAGAACTAGTCTAGATTTACAACGTAATTTTGGAGAAATCATCTGGAATAACCAACCAAACACCAGCTGGAGAGAAGTCTTATAACCACGGAGAGACAGAAAAGGCCGCTACATCACAACGTGACCGGTAGGGAGTGCGGAGACGCGGAAGGGGCTGGCTGGCGTCACACGGGTAGCAGCTGAAGGGACTGAGAAACAGCTCAGCAGCTGGGAATTTCCCCTGAGAAGGGCAGGGTCTAAACCCCCAGCTGAGCTTCCCAGCCTACAGCAACAGAGTGGAAAGTAAAATAGTATCCAGCTGAGAAAAGCGAAAAGCCACAGGGTTTCTTGCTAGCCGGAGAGAAACAGCTGCAGAAAAAGAGCTCTTAAGCGGATCACATATGAAAATATTCTGCCCCCACTTACCCTGGGCACAAGCAGAGGGAAGACAGAGAGGACTGGAGATGCTTGGAGAGAGTTTGGTGTGGTGGTTTTGAGGGGAGAGCTGGGGAAGCGGCCGGCCGGGTCCCAGTGCTGACTCATCCCCACACTGCAGGCAGACCATTCCCGGCCAAGCGGCGTCAGCCGGAGGGGAAGGAAAAGCCCTGCCTACAGGAATTAAGCTGACACACCCACGGTCCTTAAGCCTGACAGCTAATCACAGATTGAATAGATTAACAACTAAAGGAGTCAGACAAAGGCAGTAGATCCCTGGAAGTCTCCAACAGGCTGCCTAGGCCCAGACTGGTACAGGCTCTGACGCCACCAGGGGCAAATCCAGGAAGTGCAGATCATTCTAAGAAGCACCAACAAACAATAGGAGTCACAAAAATGGGGAGACAGAGAAACAACCCCCCATCAAAAGGAAAGGTAAAGTCCCCAGAAAGAGTGCTCTAAGACAGCTGCAGGACAACATGAAACGTAATAATATCCGAATCATAGGAATTCCAGAAAGAGAAGAAGAAGAGCAAGGAATAGAAAACCTCTTTGAAAAACTAATGACAGAAAACTTCCCTAACATGAAGAGAGAAAGAATCATGCAAGTCCAGGAAGCACAGAGGGTCCCAATGAAGATGAACCCCAACAGGCCCACTTCAAGACACATCATAATTAAAATACCAACATTCAAAGACAAAGAGAGAATCCTAAAAGCAGCAAGAGAGAAACAACTAATAACATACAAGGGAGCTCCAATAAGGCTATCATCAGATTTCTCAGCAGAAACACTACAAGCCAGAAGGGAATGGCAAAATATATTCCAAGTAATGAAAAACAAAGGCCTACAACCAAGAATACTCTACCCAGCGAGGCTCTCATTCAAAATGGAAGGTGAAATAAGGAATTTCCAAGACAAAAGAAGGCTAAAAGAATACATCTCCACCAAACCAGCATTGCAAGAGATGCTAAAGGGTCTGCTTTAAGAAGATGAAGAAACAGAGAGAGACAGAGAGGAACACGAGTACAAAGGGGGAAAATGACAATGAATAAGTACTGAAAGAAAGAAGGAACTTCTACCATTTGCAACAACATGATTGGAACTAGAGATAATTATGCTTAGTGAAATAAGCCAGGCAACAAAAGAAAATTACCTTATGCTATCACCTGTTACAGGAAACTAATGAACAACACAAACAAATGAGCAATATTGAACCAGAGGTATGTAAACAAGGAATAAACTAACAGTAACAAAGGGGGAGATGGGAGGGAGAGAAGTGGTAAGAAGGGGAAGGGTCTAGTCAAAGAACATGTATAAATGACCCATGGACATGGACAACTGGGTGGGGACTGAATGTGGCAGAAGGGGGGGCAGGGTGCAGGGAAGCAACAGGGGGGAAAAAGTGAGGCAACTGTAATGGAAAAACAAACAAACAGAAAAATTTTTAGTGGGGGGAAAAAATAAAAATATAAAGAATAGAAATGCAAGTTCGGTGAATATTAGAAGGACAAGGACTTTCCTTCACACTGTATAATTTTCTCCCTATCTGATCCCTCCAGAATTTGGCATTCTAAAGAAGTAAGTAATGACCTAAGTTTCTTTGCATAAAACTAATAAGACCAGTTGTTAATAGAGGTTTTTTGTTTTTGTTTTTAACTAAGACTTTGACTGGAATGTCATGCCTAAAGGAGACATGCTTGGGCTTTGGTTGTTACCAAAAAGCTCTGAGCAACTGGGACTGACTTTCAAAGGTAATAAAAAGTCCACGAGATAAAAGGCCTGGTACCTTGGATGGATGAGCACTCCATAGCAATCTTTCCAGGGAAGGAATGAAGGTTGTTTTCCTGAAAGATGGCTAGAAGGGACCTTAAGGCACAATGGAAAACCAGGAGGACCTGGAAAAGACAGGTGTTTACAGGCAAGGCTGAATGCCAGGTATGTGGCTCAGCTTCTGTGCCCTGAAGGGCAGACTGAAGGTCATCCTAAATGTTCCTTGCGTAAGTTCCAGCAAAGCAGAACTAAAGATCATAAGTGATCATTTGTTGCTCTTGTTGTGTTTATGCAAATGAACAGAATAAATTAAAAATGAACTTAATGCAGTCCCTTTAATGACAAGGAGGGTAATCTTAGGGAGAAAAATCACGATTCAAGGAAAATCACAATGCCCAGTGGTAGACTATAAAGTAGTGCAGCTAACCGTCTTTAAAGTTTCTTTTAATTTAAAATTTGTTTTCATTTGAAAGTTAAACTATGTCTGTGGCATTATCAAAGATGTTTAATTTACAGTCAAGAAGAATGTCAAATGCCTTGCAACTGGATGTCTTTCCGATAAGACAGTCTTACAGATTTAGAGACTTGTATGTAGGTTATGTTACATAAATTAACATGTGTTTTCTGTTTTCAAAGGGCATAAGCCTACGATCTCATTACATGAGTGATTGTCTGTACGTATAGGCCTCACTTAATCCTGTCTGCATTGCTGCCTCCTGAGACTCAATGGTTTGGATGAACTAAGTGGCTGGGTTGGTGAAGAACGGGGTGGTCTGTGGGCTTCACTTTAAAACTGGTTTCTCTTTTCTATCCTAATGGCTTGGACAGAAAGAGCCCAGAGGCCTGAGAGGGGGGATACCTAAAATATTTCCCTCAGTTCAAACTAAGTATAATGGGCAAAAGGGTTTTGGACAGGTGAGATGTACCTGGCATACCTTCCTCCAAAGAAGCCCTTCTTTTCCCTAATGTGGGACATTGAAAAATTAATACCTGTCTTTTGTCATCTAGTGGTTACGGATTGAATGATGTCCTTTAACCCTGTTGCCCCCAGAATACAACAAGGATGCCAGCCTGTTAAACCAAGCATGCCGTTGTCTAGAGACAGCCAACCAACCTGGAGTCTGCACGATCCTTCCCCTTGTGGGAAGGCCACCCTCCCCTCCACACCCCCAAGGGATTTCTTGACCCAAGGGTAGATAGGATGACAACCATGTCCAGCTTGAAGCAGCTAGAGGAGCTCGAGACCTTCGTCCATTGTCCTTTATAACATTGTAAAGGGTCTTAAGACTGAGAGCGAGGGATTGTTATTTTTTATTGTTAAAATATTTAACTAATTATTTTTAAAAAAAGAAGAAGAATATATGAAAGGGTGAGGCAGGAGAGCTTGTATGTACGACCCATGGGCATGGACTTGGGGAGGGGATTGTTGGGGAAGGGGGGTGCTGGGCGGAGGGGAGCAAAGGGGAAAAAATTGGAACTATTGTAACAATATAATCAATAAAATATACTTTAAAAAAAAGAAAATAAAAAGAAAAGTACCTGAATATACTGTTTATTTAGTTATTTTATTCATATAAAGGCTATATATTGTTACTGTAAGTCAAATTGTGTACAAATAGTAAAGTTCTGCTACCAAACATACATATGAAGGTATTTTACCTTTTCAAACGACAGGCTAGGAAATTCCAAAATGAGATACTTGAAAGTCTCCTTCGGTTGGCAAAGCTTTAACAGATTGCTTCATGAGACCCAGTTTTATGTGCAGAGGTGGGAATAAAATGTTCCTTCTGTCAACAAGAGGCTCACGTAGAATGTTTGGATCACCAGGTTTGAGGTCAGATCTTGGGAGGCCAATTCAACTCCATCCAATGCTTCTCACGAGCTCTGCTGTCCCATATACACAGAAAACAGGGATACTTGGTGTATCCGCATTACTGACCAAGAAGGAAGTAGACCATTTGAAGGTCAACACAGATGATCCAGTTGTGCTTGTGACATTGCAACAGATCAATGACTCTCTTTATGTGTTGTGTTCATATTCTTCACGAAAACAAACTGAATGGCCAGTTGCGACTGCACCAAATAAATTGCCATTGTGGAGGAGGACACACTTCAAGCTCCTCCTTGAGCTATCGATGAACTGTCGCCATTCAGTGGCGTTATATATTGGAATTCCCAATTCCTCCATTAAACCATGTATGTTATGGCAATACACGAAGCCACCGTCACTTCGAAAGTACTGCAGAAATGCACTCTTTCTTGATCAAAAGTAGAATATCTTTGCTCCTTTTTCAAGCAAGTGTTTCTCATGCAGTCTTGATGCTAGGAGTTCTGAAGCGTTTTTGGATAGTCCCAAATCTCATGGCAAATCATTCAACTCATCTGATCAAATCCCTTACGAACTGAATCATCTTCAGTTTCAAAATCTTCATCGTTGCTGTCACTTAGTTCTTCACCATACTCCTGTTTTTTCGAAAGAGGGTAGTTCAGTGAAAACTGGCACTGGGATTTCAGCTGAATGAGGCCCTGGGTGTATAGCTGGTGGTAAACTACGATACCCTATTTTACATTTATTTTTCTTGTTACGTCCTGACATTTTCACTATACAGAAGTAACAGTCACTTGAATGATCTCTGGACTCTCACTAAGCCATAGGAATACCAAATGGCAATTTATGACATGTTGCCTTCGTCCACACCCATAAACTCTCGACACACTGCTTGCACACCTTGTGAGGGGCCCAAAACTTATCTTGATCACCAAGTTTTACTTTAAAGTGTGCAAAATAGGCTTGCCTGACAAGTGAGCTGGTGTTTGTCCTTTGGGAATGGTGAAGCTGCCACAGATATAACAAAATGAACCATGGTTGTTTAGGCACTTACGACGAGAAACAGCAGAGGCAGACATGATCTGAAGGAAAGGAAATAAGTATGTATGTAAATAAAAAAATAAATTTTCTAACTCCTTGTATACAGACAAGAACTTGGACTACACTTCGGATTCACTATATAGACCGGCACACAACCTCTCACCACACGGTCTCATGTTGTTGGAAACAAGGACATAGTGACTCCCAAACCAGTAAAAAGTCATTGGTAACAAAGGGCAAATGTAATTAAAGGGTTTTAAGGGCAAATGTAATTAAAGGATCTCTGAGAAGGGAGCTGACAGCATTAGCATATTCACAAATCACAATAGGGGCATTTAGATAAACGCCTTAGATTGGGGAAGCTAATTGCTCTCACTTTAGGGTGGCAATTTCAGGGTGGGGAAGCCAAGACTATAAAACCAGTTTCCTTTGTCTACTTGGCGCACATTCTCCTGGCTGTGAGGGTGCGCCCGGCTCTGCAGACTCGTGAATAAAGGCCTCGCTTTACTGCTCAAGTCCTGTGTCCCAGTTTTTATTGTGAGCGTTTCTCACAATGTGTAACTGAATAGCCTAGACAAGTATGAACTGTCACTGGTCTCCAAGGTCATCCCCCACCCTTCCCCATGCGAGGGAAGTTTGCTCTCCTCCAATAGGAGAGCACTACCGCTTCCCTTGATCCAGGCTCGATCCAGCCTAGTGGTCGAATTAAGATAAGCTGTAGAGAAAAACTTGACGTGATAGAAGAAAACTAACTGCAGTTTTGAAATCAGCATGCCTATTTAAGCCTAAAACAGCTGAAAAACCAAACTCAACAGGAATCGTGTTAAAAATTGTTCAACTGTGTTATTTATGTTTTATTCACCCTATCTTGTAAGGTTTCTTTGTAAGGCTCTATGTAGCTCTTTAGTAGGGGAAAATCATCCACAACTGCAGAGGGAAACACTTCAGGGTACAAAAGCAGATTAAAACACTCTGATTCAACACAGACATCTGTTGTGCCATACGGGACCATCTGCTTCAATCCAAGAACAACAGCAAAACACTTCAATAGGAAGTGTCAAATCTGACTCCTAATCTGGAAACAATTATCCACACTTGTTACTAGCTCCAAAGACCATTTGAAACTCCTGGCGCAAAGTTAATAGGAAAACACATTCTAATGAGACTAGATCCTGGCCAAGATTTCTACCAGCTATAAAATTTTAAGTATTTAATTGACAAAATTATATATACAACTTAAGATGAGAGATGTTAAAAATCTTTTCACAGCAAAGAAAATGGGGTGGGGGTTGTGTGGAAAACAAAGACTTTTAAGTGAAAGATTCAGTGGTCCTTCAGCTGCCTAAGGGGTAAAGCATTCAACCAATAGCTGTGGAGGAGCTGAGGACAAAGAGAGAACTACACACAGGTTTTAAGATAACTAACATGACTTTCATAGGTTCGGGAAAGTGAGCACTACAGCCAATTAGGATGTTAGAAAAGGTTTTGTGGAGGAGACAAGTAAAATTGAATTGGGTACCAAAGATCCGACATTTCTTCAGACTGAGACTCAATGTGAAAGGAGGTATTCTAAGTAAAAGACACCCCACCCCCACGCCACACAGCAAGGCACCTGGGACCAGGCGGCAGGTCATGGATTCAGAACAGTGTTAATTCATGAAGATGGTCTGAGAAAACAGTATAGGGCAAACTGAAGATAGGGTGAAAGTCCGCACTTGTCTCCACAGGCAACAGAAAACCTCTAGAGTTCATTCGATGAACATATATTAAGGAACTATTATGGGCCAGATCCTGGAGAGACATGAATTAGAAAAACCAAGTGCTTGTTAAAACAGACTTTGGAATCTAAAGTAACAAGACAGAATCAAAGATGTAAGCTAATTGCAGTTGATGAGAAGTGCACTGAAAAAATAAAACAGGATAACGAGATAGAGAGGGGCAGGTATGCTCCCTTAGCTCCCACAGCAGCTGAATACTGCCACATCTTGTTCCTCTGGAAAGGTGTGTTCAGGGAGCAGGGAAGAGAGGAACACAGCTCTGGAGGCATAAGTAACTCTGACAGGCCCTCACAGGTGCTCCAGAACACCTGTGGAGCCTGAGAAGCTTCAAGTGACTCCATGTCTTTTAAATTCAGCCTCATTAACTGAGCTAATGAAACGTGACTTCAATACCAACTTCTTGTTAATACAAGTAGAAGTATCTTAAAAAGTGGCATTGAGTTCTCCTTAAGGCTCTGGTTGACACATACTTCCAGTGCTGTTACTATTGCAATCCAAAACACCAATGAATACAAGTTCAGCAAGCAACATGGTCCCTCAGTAAAGTTCCAGAAAGCAGAGGACCGTAGCAGACTTTTTTATTGCAGTTTTTAAACAATTTCAGCAAACTTTTAAAATTCTATCATTAAATAGATAAATATGGAACGAAGTGTGTACTTTCATACAATGCTAATGTGCTGGTAGAACTATAAAATTACAGCCTTTCACCCTAGCTCAGTGGACCAGGTGAGAACCCAAAGGTGACTGGTTCGATTCCCAGTCAGGGCACATGTCTGGGTTCCAGACCAGGTCTCCAGTTGGGGGTGTGCAAGAGGAAACCAATCTATGTATCTCTTGCACACTGATGTTTCTCTCCTTTTCTTTCTCCCTTCCTCCCCTTCTCTCTAAAAATAAAAGAATAAAAAATAAAAAAAATAAAATTACAGCGTTTCTAAAAAGTAACATGTAAAGATACATAAAGTTTATTTTCTTTTACCCAATAATTCCTCTTTGGGAATCAAAAGATAATAGTGGATATTTCAATAATTATTTACATGTAAAGATGTTCAGTGCAGGGTTATTTCTAAAAACAAATTAAATATCTAAGAAGTTACATAAACATATCCACACAAAGAAATATGTAAGCCAATAAGTTTGAAATAGTAACACAAAAAAATTAATTTTTAATTTACTTTTCAATTACAAATGTTTTTAAAAGCAGAAAGTGATCATACTTAGTGCTATAATACGACTATGAGAGGAAAAAGAAGATGAAAATATACATGTTAAGTGATAAGATTGTAGTCGCTCTATAGAAGCATTAATTTCTTTTTAAAACACATGGGCAAAATTTTTCTCATTAGTCTCCTTATGTTGTCACTTCCATCTAAGGATCTTGTGAAAACCCACATTTACCACATATAGGCCTAGAGCTGTTACTCTGAGAATGTCACACAACACAGTGAAGAAGAGGAAGGAAATCTGCTTGGCCCTGGCCAACTTTCATCCTCTGAACACTGAATGCTGAAGCCAGGCAGATGCTTGGTACTCCCTTGCTGCCAGTCCTGGCTGAAGTGCTACACACATGCCACCATCTGCTGAGCATAACTAGGGTGTGACTCCAACCCAGGCAAAGTGATAAGCCTCTAATGGGTGTAAACAGGTAAATGTCCTGTTTCCAACACTGAACTCTAGTTCACCATCAACCCTGGTGCACGTACTTCACTGTTCAATGCACCTGAGAATACTCACTCATGTTCACCACCTCCCCTTTGAAAGGCTTCCATCAAGAAATTCCTTGGACTTCTGCCTCCTGCTGGAGCTTGAATGAATGCCATTACCCCATCCTATGTCACCTCAAATTGACATCAGTGTTAACAAACCCTCACTCTCCATATAACTGTGGTGGCCCACATCTGCTCTGAGCCATGCTTTGCAGCTCTCTGATAGCTGCTGAGGGCGCAGTTGAATGTCAGGGCTCCTGCATGCTCGATGCTGGCGGATGGCCAATGACACCACATACACAGCGACTGCTCTCAAACCACTGCCCTGAAGAAATCTGTGGCCATGTATTTACCCACCACTACAAACAGTGCTCACTTAAAATACTGCCTTCAACTGGCTTAACTGAAAGTCTCTGAAAATGGAACACCAAATTTAACATCACCACCTAATGCAGTCAGCCCCACATTCGTTCTGCTCCCCTCCCACCACGGTCAGCTTTGTTGCCTCCATCTTGTGCTGGTGAACGAGAACAAGGTCCACCTTTTGCCCACCCTCCAAAATTTCAAAACCTGCTTTTCAATTAGACTTTGCCTCAACCATATACAACTCATGTAATTATCATGGGTTCTGCATTTGTATATTCTGTTACCATTTCAATGTAAGCCCCCTGAGGTCCAGAACATAACTAACCCTTATAATACCCTCAAATGCTTCATACAGCACTGTGTACTCAAGGAGTACTTTGAAATAATGTTATCTGAAGGCTTTTCACAAGTATTAAGGTATGAAAATGAACAGGTCATCAGCACCCTTTCCATAGTCCTCTGCAACTTTCTGGGTGATGTGGGCTAAGCCTCCCATTTCTCATCTATAAAATGGGGGAGATATGGGAGAACAGTATCTACCTCCCTCATAAGGTGGTTACTTGCATATATTAAAGGAATTACAATAGTTTTCATTTTACCCCTGAAAGCCCACCTAAACTTCACTGTAGACATGTATAGTTCATCTATTTGACATCTGTTGAGCACATACACACCGTAGAGTGCTGGAGCTTTGCTCTCAAGGAGTTTATAGTCAATAGGGATACACACAGGTTAAAATACATATAACAATACGTTATAAGCACACTGGAAATGCTATGGGATCACTAAAGAATAACAGGGCTGGGGGAGTGAGGGTGAGAAAGAGTAAGTATGTATCTAAAGAGAGAAAAGGAGGAAGGTGGGCATTTGGGAAGGGTGGGTTAGGTCAAAAAAAGACTTCTTAACCAAACAAGTATGGAGATTATAACTGGGGAAAACAGCAATAACAAATGTGCAATTGAACTCTTCATTAAATTATTTCAACTCTAAAAGACTTAAATAAACTGGCCTCAATTTTTCTCAGTTCTCTCATTTTAATAATAGAACAATACTTTTAGTCTTGTATATACTGTGAAAAATCAACCAAAATGCTCCAAATAAAGTATTCCCTTACTTATCACGGATATTACATTCTAGATTTCCCCCCGCGATAGGTGAAAATCCGAAGTAGGAACCTTACATTTATTTTAGTATTTATATACATTTTAAGGCTTTATAAACCCTTCCCACACACTTATAAACTGTTCCCAGTCCCTTATTAACCTTATAGCAAAAAACCCACGATAAATAATTAAATATAGTATTTTTTAAAAACCCACAATACAGTGAGGCCGCGATAAGTGAGCTGCGATATAGAGATGGACTACTGTAGCTCAAAGGTCTTTTTTATTTCAAAAAATAGGTTATACATCAGCACTGTAATTAACCTCGACAGACTGATTACTAAGAATTTTAAAGAATTACACTGAGAACAAGCAAAAAGAGACAGACACATAGAGAACAGGCTGACAGACCCTGTGGGGGGGGAGGGGGATTAGGAGGTAGAGGGATGAGCAAAAAGAACAAGGACTCATTAACAAGGACAAGAGTGGTGTTTGCAGGGGGCGGGGTAATAAGGGGGCCAAATGGTAATAATATACAATAAAAAATAAATTTTAAAGGAAAGGAATTACATTAAACCAAATTCTTTAGTGTGAATATTCTTTGTATGAAACTGCATCCAGTGTTCTTCAGCTACACATTTCGATCAAATTCATACACACACCCTATAACCACTCCATGCTATGAGAGTAATTTCCTTTAATGTGACTTCTGATTAACGCAGTAAATGCTAGCTTTAGTAGTCACGATTGCTACCATGTTTTCAAAGAGCACCAGTTTTTCTGCAGTACCAGACTCACATCATTTGTGTCTGAAATTGGTTGTGAGCCCTAAGTGCCTCATCACCTAAACCTACAGCAGCTGAGTCTTCAACACTCTTTCCTTAAAGTGACACTAATTCAGCATGGGGGGGAGGGGGCTATTCAATTCCACCCTTACCACCATAGCCAGCTTTATTTTATTAAAATATAGCCCCAATCACTTAATTTTCCTATTCAAAACTTTTCAATGGCTCCTACTTACTTCCTAATTTAATTATCAAATGATGGTCCTATACTCAAAAATCCTGTATTACATGATGGTTCTCATTTCCAGCCTTATCTTCCACCTGCAGCTACATTATCCAGCCAAATAGCTCCTGCACCTCAAACATAAGCCATCTCTCCATCTCTGTGGTTCCCCATGCTATCCCAGCCAACAGACCCACATAGCTGTTCTTCTATTAAGATACACTCAAATACCTTCTCCCTCCAAAGTCTTTCCTGGTTATCACCAATGATCATCTCTCATGCCGTTGGACTTCAAAACCACTTCCTACCTCTGATTAGAAGTATCACTTTTTTGCTTGGTACACTAATCATTCCTGAACTAATATTATACAATACCTCTGGCCCTCAGCTAGCCTGAAGACAGAACTTTGAAATATGACTCATCCCAACACCCAACTTCTCATTATAGGGACCCTGAGTGTCAGGAAGAACAATTTGTAGGAAAAAAGGGAGACAGGGACTTCTTTCAGCAGATGAATCATGTGACTGGAACTGCATTCTAAGGGGATCAAGGTGGCCTACCATAGTAAAAAGTAGAGACTTGGAGTCCATACTCACCTGCTACATATCAGGCAGATGACTTGCAGCCCCCACCCCAACTATGGACCACAGGAACTTAATGTAGAATTTTTCCTACAAGAGTAAATTAGATAGGGTGACTACATTGTATCCCAAGTTCCAGTCCCAGTCCCCTCGTGGGTTAGTTGGATGACTGAGGTTACATGGAGACTCCAGGCAGAGAAGAATGTGGCCTGTTCTCAGCATCCACCACAGAACTGGAAACCTGGGTAACAACATGAGGTCATGGATTTGCCATCCCAGACCCTATACTCTTTAAGGTTTAACATCGTTAGATTTGGGAAGGCTTTGTGCTGTTCCTCTGGGAACTCAAAGCCCCAAAAATCAATGAGACTGTGCTGGTTTGAAGTTGAAGTGCTCCTCTGGGAGATGACAAGGGAAGAGAAGGGGGAAGGGATGAAAGGAAGAAATGAAGGCCTAGTATTAAAATCTGTCATTTTAAAACAGGCAAGCATTCACGATTTCCATCGGGAAACTACACAAAAGTAAATTTATAATGTTTTTTAAATATTTACACACCTTTGATTAAAATGTGGACAAAAAACTGTTGGTGCTAAAGTCATTCAACACAGCAGTTACAACACTGAGAGGGACAGTGTGGCTCAGCCCACGTGGTTCAGCAACCTCACCATCCTCGGCCCATGTTCTGGGACAACAATACATTTGCTATGGAGCAGTGGCTGAAGCAGCTGGCAGGCAGTCTGGACCATCAGTTAACAGAACGGCAACGGAAGGAATATATTCACTACATGAAACAACTGGCATTTACATGTACACATACAGTTTTGTGTGGCCACTAGGGTAGTAGACACAAGTTGAGCCAGTAACTTTTTAAAACAGCCAAGATAAACGTAAATACATTAGATGTTTGAACAAAGTAAATCATACTAAAGTTGGTAAAAATCAAGTTGTTCCCTGAGAGATTCAACCATATTAAAAATGTGAATGGAAATAATCCAAGTGATCACATTATCAAAACTTCAAAATATCCAATTTCACATTCAGAAATGGATCCACATGGATAGCTCAGCATACACCTTAAGAATTCTTCATACATTGGGAAAGAGGAAGTAAAACTATCATTATATGCAGATGACATGATAGTATACCTAGAAAATCCTATAAACTCCACTAAAAGACTACTCGATATAATAAGTGAATTTGGCAAAATAGCAGGGTACAAAATAAATATACAGAAATCTAAGGCATTTCTGTACACCAACAATAAAATATCAGAGACAGAGACAAAAAAGAAAATACCATTTACTATAGCAACAAGAAAAATAAAGTACCTAGGAATAAACTTAACCAAAGAGATAAAAGACCTGTACTCTGAAAATTACATAACATTGAAGAAAGAAATAAGGAAGATACAAATAAATGGAAGCAAATAACATGTTCTTGGATGGGAAGAATCAACATCATCAAAGTGGCCATACTACCCAAAGCAATTTACAGATTCAATGCAATCCCTATTAAAATACCAATGACATATTTCACAGACCTAGAACAAATACTCCATAAATTTATATGGAACCAAAAAAGACCCCGAATAGCAAAAGCAATCTTGAGACAGAAGAACACAGCAGGAGGAATCACAATACCAGATATCAAACAATACTACAAAGCCACTGTGATCAAAACAGTCTGGTACTGGCATAAGAACAGACATATAGGTCAGTGGAACAGAATAGAGAGTCTAGAAATAAACCCAGGCCTCTATGGTCAACTAATATTTGATAAAGGAGGAAGGAACATAAAATGGAGTAAGAGCCTCTTTAACAAATGGTACTGGGAGAACTGGATAGGGACCTACAGAAAAATGAAACTAGACCACCAACTTACACCACACACGAGAATAAACTCAAGATGGATCAAAGACTTAAATGTAAGCCATGACACCATAAAAGTCCTAGAGGAAAACATAGGCAAGAAAATATCAGATATCTCAGGAAACAATTTCTTCATGGATACATCTCCTAAAGCAAGAGAAATAAAGGAAAAAATAAATGGGATTACATCAAACTAAAGAGTTTCTGCTCAGCAAAAGAAAACATCAGCAAGATGAAAAGGAAACCAACTATATGGGAAAACATATTTGCCAATGACATCACAGACAGGGGACTGATTTCCAAATATATAAAGAGCTTATACGACTCAACATCAAGAAAACAAAGAACCCAATTAAAAAATGGGCAAAGGACCTGAACAAACACTTCTCCAAAGAGGACATACAGAAGGTCCATAGGCACATGAAAAAATGCTCAACATTATTAGCCACCAGAGAGATGCAAGTAAAAACCACAATAAGATACCACTTTACACCAGTCAGAATGGCCATCATCAACAAATCAACAAGCAACGAGTGCTGGCGAGGATGTGGAGAAACGGGAACCCTACTGCACTGTTGGTGGGAATGCAGACTGGTGCAGCCACTATGGAAAACAGTATGGAATTACCTCAAAAGATTAAAAATGGAACTGCCTTTTGAACCAGCGACTCCACTACTAGGATTATACCCGAAGAATCTTTAAACACCAATTCAAAAGAACTTATGCACCCCTATGTTCATTGCAGAACTGTTTACAATAGCTAAGTGCTGGAAACAACCTAAGTGTCCATCTGTAGATGAGTGGATTAAAATACTGTTGTACACAATGGAATACTATGTAGCAGAAAGAAAGAAGGAACTCCTGCCATTTGCAACAACATGGATGGAACTAGAGAGAATTATGCTTCGTGAAATAAGCCAGGCAAAGAAAGAAAAATACCATATATCACCTAATACAGGAAACTAAAGAACAACACAAACAAAGGAACTAAATAGGACAAAGAGCAGAATAGCAGTCAATAGTGGGGAGGGGAGAGGGAGAGAAGGGGGATAAGTAAGGGAAGGGTTTAGTAAAAGAACCTGTATAAATGACTCATGGACATGGACAACAGGGAGGGATATGATTGCGGGAGAGGGGGTGGGTCGGGTGGGGAGAGAAATGGGGGAAAATGGGACTGTAATTGAAAAACCAAAAATAAAAAAATAAAATAAAATAAAATAAATAAATAAAACAGAAAAAAGTTCCAAAAGCTTAAGAAAATTCAGATGTGTAGAGGAAAAAAAAAAAAAAAAAGATACCAATATGTAATTACTTCTCACCTCAAATTATATTGAAGAAATTGGCATATAAATAGATTATTCATTAATTTCTTTATAATTAATGTGCTTATGATGAGTAAAGGAAATAAGGTTTCTTGCATGACCTGTACCTGGAAGGATTCTTTGCACATAGAAAAGCCACATCTTTTTCTGATACATTCAGGTCTTTCTAGCTTAAAAACATGGAAATGTGCATAGGTTCCAATGATTTCCATTATAATCAATGCTATCAACAAATACATTGTTTAAAACAAGGTAGATTAGAAATGAGTTCAGAAATAAACCCATCATGCTATCAAAAAAAAAAAAAATTCTTCATACAATAAAGGCAGAAGCCAATTTAATAAGGTCAGTATTTATAAAGTATATTACGAACACATAAAAAATATGTAAAGTACTTTAAGTGTCAGCAATAAACATAGTAAATTTTTTCAAAATGCATGGGCAACTCAAAGAAAATAGATGGGGGAAAAATGACTAATTTAAAGTTTTTTTGGCTTGTTTTTAAAACTGATTTCTCTGCATTTCCCTTTCTTTATTTAAAATGCCTTTATAGACACTTCTCTAAAAGGGATATAATCAGGAGTCAACCTCCCAGTGAAAGAGAGCTTTCCTTCACTACCCATGATTACCTTCCTAAGCAGCTAAAAATCACTTTGGCTTCAAATCATTTGGCACCAAAATATGATAAGATATACACAGAGGTTTAAAATTTCACTAATCTAATTCCAATATATTTCATAACATATTTTATTATACTATACTGTTATGACTTAAAAGGAACTATATTTTTAAACTACATTATTTGAAACTATAAAATAAGCCATGCTAATTTTTCTTGGGGTCTACTTTGAATTGCAGCCTGCCAAAACTCATTTGGAAACATACTGTATTTTGCAGCTGTTATTAAGCAATGTTGATGTCACAATTCAAATGTCAAGTTTAACAGGTAAAACTTTTCTAAATGTTAATATTTCTATAGCGTAAGCTACAGATAGGGAAAAGGGGTTCTTTTTGATGTTTCAGGAACATGGAAAACACTATGCAAACAAAATCTGCCTTCACAGCAATATTAAAATAACACTAAAAACCTGAATCAATGAAGTTCCTTCCCACTATCAAAAATCAATTAATTTTCAAAGTATGTAATTCAAGGAGAAGCATACTTCCTGCAGAGCCTTGTCATTAAGGTCCAGAGGCATCAGCATGACCTGGGAACTTGTGTGAAATGGAGACTCGCAGTCCCCACCCAGACCTGTTGGACCAGAATCTGCATTTTCACAAGATCCTCAATGTACATGTTAAAATTTGGCAAGCATTGTTCTAATAGAGTATGGCATTTAAGACAGACAAAACCCTGTAAATAAAATATTGACAGGGGAAAAAACTCATAAAATCAGGCCTCCCACATGGGACAATGATCAAATCTCAACTTTCTTACTATAATATCCAATTGACAAAATGTGCACAGCAAAAATAAGGATTTATGGGGCCAGAAATTATCCTCAGACTTCAAGTCAGACTGTCCTCAGAAAAATAACACATGATTACATAAAAGTGGATAATCATAACACTTACAAGTTTAAGGAAACTTGCAGGTTAATTCTGTAGTTTACAAGCAAGGAAATTGATATGCAAGGTTAAAAAAATGATTGCTGACTTTGAATTGGGTTGTTACCGAATAATTCTTTATTCCTGTCTCTCAGCCTAAACTCTTCACAGCTTCTTTGTCCCCTTCCTCTTACGTTGCATCGAAAGAAGTATCCATGCTCTCATATTGGCCTCTTCTATTCCCATCAGCATCTTTGTTCAGATGCACATCACTCATTACCTGACATAAAAGTACCTAGGTCTGCTGCCTACTGTCCTCTCCAAAGTTAACTCACCTTACAGGTAGGTCCCTGCCAGCAAGGTCTTCCCAAAATATCATCAGAAATCTCACCTATTCAAAACCTTACCAGCCCTGGGCGGGTGGTTCAATTGGCTGGAGCGTCATCCAGTACACCAAAAAAAGGTGGTGGGTTTGATTCCGAGTCAGGGCACATATACCCAGGTTGTGAGTTCAAGAGTCCCGGTCAGGGAGCGTATGGGAGCCAACAGATGGATGTTTCTCTCTAACACTGGTTTTTCTCTCTCTTTCTCTTTCTCTCTCCAAAATCAGTAAAACATATCCTCAGATAAGGATTTTAAAAAACCCTACTGTACCCCAAGTTCTCTGAGAATAACGGAGAACTTCCCAAGTTTGCATGTGAGGTCCACACGCCCCACCTTCCATGACTGCCAACACAACTACTTTCTGTGCCACGGGTCTACTTTCTATAGTTCACTAGACCTGGCAGATTCCAACTTGCTCAGACTTGCAGACCCAGAATTTGTAACTCAAATAATGCCTAATTCTTCAAGGCAAAGTCCCACTTCCTCCATGTCCTCAAAAATCAAGCGTGAAGTCATGTTCATTAACATACTCTTTGTCTTCTTCTGGTATAGTTAGTGAGCTGCCATAAGTTCCATCAGGATAATGGCTATATTTTGAATGCTTTTAAAATAACAATCCCATGGGGAGAAGATGGTAGCATAAAGATGGGGAAAGAACACAGGTGGGAAAGGGTGGGGGACTTTTTGGGTACAGCTTTATTCCTGGCATAATACCGTATTTCTTGATCTACATGGTGATTATACAAGTGTTCACTCTATGTTACTTCATCAAGCGGTACATTGAAGACCTGTGCATCTGACTGTACATATACTTCAATTATAAAAAGTTTATTTAAAAACTGAAAAATAAATAAAATAAAATGACAAGCCCAGTAGGGGGTCATTGGAGAAAACTCTAATTGAACAATAAAATAAAATGTAAAAATAAATAAACACATACATCGGGGAGTAAATAATGACTGCTTAAGCCTGCAACAAAAGCAATTTCTTCTGAATTGGGACCAACCCACTCAAGTCTAGGTTGGTAAATTCTCTGTTTTCTGAAGGAAGGGGAGAAAACAAGATCCCTCATTGGGATATTTTTATATCAAGTGTTTTATTGATAAGGACAGTACACCCTTCACTAATTTTTAAAACTTAGATCTAATAACATGGCAATTATTACATTCTAAAATCAGAGACTAATCTTATTTTCTAAAATATCCTCTAAAATACCCAAGTGCTAGGACACCATGGATCTGCCTAGCACCTACTAAGTGCTCAACAAATATTTGCTGAATCAATAGATGCAGGTTTCTTTTTTTGCCATTTATTACGAAAAGAGACTCCTATAAGAACCATGGAAGCCAAATAAAAAAGGGAGAGTTGAAGAGACTCAGGAAAATATTTCCCCTGAGCAGAACTCAGCTCGTCCTCTGTTTCTTTTCCTCATCTACCAAAAAACAAATTTCATTCAATAATGATGTTCTTTAGTAAATGTAAATTTAAATGAAAAAACTGTCACTAGACCATAAATGACCACTATGTCTGCTGTCTCAAATAACCCTTGCCCTAAATACACAACACCAAAAGCAAACAAAAACAGAGTAAATGCACTGCTAATGTTTCATAGCCTGGTTCCACACTAAAGGGGGAAAAAAAACAACTATTGAAAATTTCCATATATTTTAATCAAAATAATATTTTCTCTACAAAGGAATTTTTAATTTCTTATAGGACAACAAGGAAAATATGTGCAAATAAAAAACATAACTGGAGGTCACTAACGTATGGAGTAGATACATATTGGCAAAGATCTACTTGTACTGCATGAATAAGCATTTGTGCAAAATTTAACCTTCATCCAAAAATGTGTGATCTTAAGTTATTTCGTGAGGACTGAATATCTTTAACAGGTGCATACTACAGAAAAAGTATTAAATACTTCACATTTATACTCCCTAAAAGCATGAGCCATTAACAAATCAATTACAAAACTGTTTTCACATGTTGATATCAATTGATAATATCAAAGGTAGAACAGTACCTTTGCAAAGGAAGTAAAAAGAAATTATCTAAAACCTTAAAGTGCATAGTAAGAGTCAAAACATTGGATGATTCAAAGACTTACTCTCAAATACTTAATAAAACAATCTATTTCTACATGGTCCTATAGCTTGTATTCTCCATAGAGCAAGCAAGGCTGCAATAAATACCTTTGCAAATACAGATACACTCAGCAGAGGGAATTGGAGCTTTAAAATATGGCCTTAACATGTCAATTTAACTAACAAAATCATTTTACAATTTAACTACCAAAATCACTTCACATTCCATGAAAGCTCTATCAATTTACACAGCAATGGACTATTACAGAATCAGGTAGCACACTAAAGAAAGCTGACACCTTCCGTTGGATTCAAAGTCAAGTCATTCCAAAATCTAATTTGCATTCAGCCATAGCCTTAGCTAATTTTTTAATGTTCTCTTTACCTTAATGAAGATTTTAATTATAAACAAAGAATCAGAAAACACATATCCACCACTCAATTAACATTTGTGCATTACCTTAGAGTATGTTTAACATTGTTCTAATTATGGTGTACATTTTATTTTGTACCTTTTCCCACTTAACCTGGCACAGCTATTTTTTTGCTTTACTATACAGTCTTTACTTACACCATTTAATAAAGACATATTATTTCTTCTAGAGTATAAACTGTGGCTTACATAACAATTTTCCTGTTGTTAGACCTTTGAAGTTATTCTGATGACTTCCCAATTTAAATAATGTTGGCTGAATATTCTCACCTATAATTTCAACTTCCTAGGGATAAACAATATCCCAGATGACACTATTCCAGAGGACTGAATGAAAGGGTAGGAACATCTTTGTAGACTTGACACTTGCCAAATTGCTTTCAAAAGAGATGTATGTATATACTTTTGCACCATGTCACCACAATGTCCAAATGCAGCAGGTCACTGTGCTTTTGCAGCATCAGGTATGTTATGCATTTTCTTTGTTTTGTCAATTCAATAGAATAAAGAATAATATTTTAATTTGTGAGTCTTCCAATACTTATCTTTACCCAATGTTCTCCCATAGTGTTTTACTAGTTAATTCCCTCCTTTGTCGATTCCCATTTGGCTCCTTTGGCCAAGCATCCATTGGGCTCCTAATATTCTTCTCATTAATTTGATGGAGCCGAAGTGTCCCATAAGTATCTTACATTTTCAATTAGAAGTTTTCATATTAGAAGAATAGAAACTTCAATTCTATCACTGATCAGTTGGATGAATGTTCAGAAGTAAACAACATATCACTACTTCCCTGGATTCCCACCTCTGGGAAATAAAACATGCTTTACTTTAAACCTGTGGCTCTCCAATTTATTTGTCACAACCCACATTTCTCAACCATTACTACTGTCCAACAGAAAACAAACTCAATGACAAAAATGGACTGTCACTGTACAAATTGAGAGAGAAAATATACATCAATTTATAAATAGGGTCATGGATGATTCATATTTGAACAGCAAAGTATACCTGGCTTAAATTCTCTTTTTATTAGAAAATCATAACCCCAAAATGCTGTAGATAATAAAGTGCATCACTATACCAAAAAGATTTGACCAAAAGAATTCACAACTAACTACACAAGTGTCAATTTTTATGTAAGGGCCTGGCTTCTAAAATCAAGGCTAAGATTAAGACAAAATTATCCTTGAAAATTACTTAAAGAGACCACACAGTACAACACATGAGACTTTTTTAGTAGTTCTGCATTCTCTCTCACAAAGTCCAATGCTTCCAGTTGCTCCTGTCGTGTTGGAATAAACCGTTCTTTGTTTGGGTGAATACCAGAAGAAATGGGTCTGGCTTGGAGCTAAAGGAATGTTGCATGAAAAAAATATATATTGTTAATGATTTTTAAACAAACACTTATAATCAAACTAACATATGTTAAATGCAAACAACACAATGCCACTGTAAAGTGATAAAGACGAAGCTAAATGAACTAATTTATAATTTAAAGGCAAAACAAAAGCAACAACTGAAAGCCACGACCAATTCAAGATCACACTGTTCTTACGCTCATAAAAGGGGATACTCAAATTTTACTTGAGTTAAAACTACCTACATGCATTATTTTTACAACCCTGATAAGTATTTTTTTTCCAGGAATAAAAAAAAGTATTTTTTGACTCACTCTGTGTTAAGATGAGAAATTTAGTATCACTCTTTTTTTCTATTCGTTACACATATTAAGTGGATTTAATCAAACTTATACTATTTGTATCATGCTTATGGTTTTATTGTCTACCATGTTATATATTTTTCTTTATTCTTTTTAAATTGCACTTTATTTTCAATATTATTTTGTATTAGTTTCGAGTGCACAGCATAGTGGTACACAATCATATACTTGACACTCTCCCCGATATTCTCCAGTACCCATCCGGCACCATACAGTTATCACAATATCATTGACTATTATTCCTATGCTTTACTTTACTTCCCTGTGACTATTTTATAACTACCAATCTATACTTCTTAATTCTTTCACCTCTTTCTTCCAGTCCCCCAAACCCTGTCTCATCTTGACAACCACCAGTCTGCTCTGTGTCTATGAGTCTATTTCAGTTTTGTCTGTTCATTTATTTTGTTCTTTGGATTCCACATGTAAGTGAAATCATGTGGTATTTGTCTTTCTCTGACTAACTTATTTCACTGAGCATAATACCCTCTTGGTCCATTCATGCTTTCACAAATAGTAAGATTTCATTCTTTTTTATGGCCAAATAATATTCTATTATACATATGTACACTGTTTTAAGTATATTTTATTGATTATGCTACTACAGTTGACCCAGTTTTTTCCACTTTGCCCCCCTCTGCCTGATATCCCCCTTCCATCCAGCAATCACCCCCTTAGTTTATGTCCACGAGTCATGCATATAAGACTTTCAGCTTCTCCAATTCCTTTACTATTCATAACATCCCCGTCTATTTTGTCCCTACCAACTATGTCTCTTAATCCCAGTACCTTTTCTCCCATTCTCTCCCTTCCCCAACTCCGTTGATAACCCTTCATTAGATCTCTATATTTATGATTCTGTTCCTGTTCTAGTTGTTTGTTTAGTTTATTTTTGTTTTTGTTTTTGAGATTCAGTTGTCAATAGTTGTGAGTTTTGGCCATTTTACTGTTCATAGTTTTGATCTTCTTCTTAAATAAGTCCCTTTAACATTTTATATAAGGCGATAATGAACTCCTTTAGTTTTACCTTGTCTGGGAAGCACTTTATCTGCCCTTCCATTCTAAATGATAGCTTCGCAGGATAGAGTAATCTTGGTTGTCGGTCTTTGCTTTTCATCACTTTGAATACTTCTTGCCAGTCCCTTCTTGCCTGCAAAGTTTCTTTTGAGAAATCAACTGATCATCTTATGCAAATTCCTTTGTAGGCAACTCTCTTCTCTTGCTGCCTTTAAGATTCCCTATTTATCTTTAGCCTTTGGCATTTTAAAATTATTATGTGTCTTGGTGTGGTCCTCTTTGGGTCCAACTTGTTTGGGACTCTGTGCTTCCTGGACTTGTATGTCTATTTCCTTTGCCAAATTAGGGAGTTTTCTTTTTTCTTTTTTTTTTCCAGATTTAATGTGTTTTATTGATTAAAATATTACATTTGTGCCAATTTCCCTTCCCTCTGCTCCCCTCCACCCGGTGGACCCCCTCCCTCCAGTTGTCCCCCCCTTTTAGATTATGTCCATTAGTTGTGCATACAGTTCCTCCCAACCTCTCTCCGTCTATTCCATTCCCTCCTACCTTGATCCCCAATTCCTATATCATCTCCCTCCCTTTCCCCATTCCCCCTCCCTGTTGACCTCCCCCCAATATGCTTCCCGTACCCACAGTTCCTTTTCCACTCTTGTTGCCTGTTTAGTTTGCCTTTGTTTCATCTCCTTAGCTTCTGTTTTTTAAACCAGTCCCTTTAACATCTCATATAACAGTGGTTTGGATCTAATGAACTCTTTCAGTTTTATTTTGTCCTGGAAACACTTTCTCTGTCCTTCTATTCTGAATGACAATTTCGCTGGATAGAGTATTCGTGGTTGTAGGTTTTGGATTTTCATTACTTTGAATATTTCTTGCCAGTCCCTTCTTGCCTGTAGGGTTTCCCTTGAAAAGTCTGCTGATAGTCTAATTGGGACCCCTTTGTACATAATTCTTTTCTTCTCTCTTGCTGCTTTTAAGATTCTCTCTTTATCTTTAATTTTTGACATTTTGATTATAATGTGTCTTGGAGTGGTTCTCCCTGGGTCCAGTCTCTTGGGAACTCTCCTTGCTTCCTGGACCTGCAAGTCTATTCCCTTCCCCAAGTCTGGGAAGTTCTCCTTTATTATATTTTCACTCAATTTTTCAAGTTCTAGTTCATCTTCCTCATTCTCTGGCAAACCAATGATTCTTATGTTGGGCCTTTTATAGCTGTCCCAGAGGTTTCTGATCCTCTCATTGTTGCTTCCCATTTCCTCTCGCTGCATTGGTTGACTGCTTGTTCCTTCTCCATATTCCAGTTTGTTGAAATGAACTCTGGATTTTTGTTCCTCACCATCTGTCTCGTATGCGGTTTTGTTCCTTTCGTTATGAAAGTTTTTCGCTTCTTTCTTATCTTTTTCCTGCTCTTTTGTGAATTCTGTAAGCCACCTGATAACAATGGCCCAGAACTGAGCCTCTGACAGGTTTCTTATCTGTTCATCTGTCAGGTTCTCTATCTGCTGCCTGGTGAGCTGTGTCACCGGGATTTCTATAGTTGTCTGCCACATTTTGACAGATGCTTTTTGTTTTCTTGGGCCGGCTGTCGGGGGCAGTGACTGTGTACTCGTAATGACCCAGCGACCGGCGCCATTTGGCGTCACAAGTCAGCGACCGGCGCCTGTCTGCGACCTATTTCGCAGCCCTGTGGTGCTTTCTTTCTTTGGGGGCGGGGGTCCAAAATGGATTCACACAGTTATTCAGCTAGGAGACCGGGATCCGTCCTCCCGCCCCCCTGGGCCTCACTGTTCAAGGCGATGCGGTGGCCGCTCTCCCCAGCGCTGGGGTCGCGCACTGCCAGGGGCTTGACTGCCTCCGGGATTTTTCGCCGCCCCGCCGCTCCGCAAACAGCTTTGCCCTCTTTAACTCTTACCTGCCCGAATGGCACCGCTGGTTTATAACTTCATATGTTGGGCTTCCGTGTAGTTTTATTTTCTGGAATTTCTAGTTATCCTTTGTTTTGAAGTAGTTGTATTCCTCTCTAGTTGTAGAGGGAGACTTAGCGTGTCCGTCTAAGCCTCCATCTTGGCCAGAAGTCCAGGGAGTTTTCTTTCATTATTTTTTCAAATAAGTTTTCAATTTCTTGCTCTTCCTCTTCTCCTTCTGGCACTCCTATGATTCAGCTGTAGGCACTTTTGGAGCTGTCCCAGAGTCACCTTTTTCTCTCCCCATTTTTTTGAATTCTTGTTTCTTCTTTCTATTCTGGTTGAATGTTTATTTCTTCTTTACATTCCAATTCATTGATCTGAACCCCAGCTTCCTTCCCTTCACTGTTGGTTCCCTATGGATTTTTCTGTATTTCACTTAGTGTAGCCTTCATTTCTTCCCTTATGCATTTGCCATACTCAATGAGTTCCCTGAGCATCCTCATCAGCAGTGTTTTGAACTCTGCATCTGATAGGTTGATTATCTCTGTTTTGCTTAGTTCTTTTTCTGGACTTTTGATCTTTTATTTGGCCCATATTTCTTTATCTCCTCAATTTGGCAGCCTTTGTTTGTTTCTGTGTATTAGGTAGAGCTGCTTTGACTCCCTGCCTTGGTGCACCAGTTACGTTTTAAGGGGCAGAGCCTTAGGTATGGTCAGTGCAGGATGATCTGATCCTCGGCTTTGTTGCACTGTATGTGGTGGAGCGGTCAGAGAGGGAACAATGCCACTGGCTCGGCACTCACCCGTTTTCCAGTTGTTTCACTCACTTCCCGTATGTGACTGGCACCCCTCTAGCTGTTCATCTGGTTGTGGTTCCCAGAGTAGGTAGGTTTGCATATGTTCTAGGACTGTGGGGGCCCTCTAAATGGACTCCACTGAGAGACAAGCAGTTTCTTCCACCACCCCAGCCCTCACTGATTTTCACAGCCAGAAGCTACGATGCTTTATCTTCCGGACACTGGAACCCTGAGATGCATAGTCTGGCCTGGGCCTTGGATCACTCCCTCGGTGTCACTCCTGGCTTTGATCTGCCACACATGAATGTGGGACTGCCCTTTCCGCCAGCCAGCCACCACAGTTTTGGCCCCACAACTTGATCTTGGCCACACCACTTCCTGTATGGCAGGCTCCTCATCTCCGTCCCTCCTACCCACCTGGATTAATATTTATTCTTTCTATCTTTGGCTGCTGGACTTCCATATAGTTTGATTTTCTGGACGTCCTGGTGTTTTTTCTTTTGAAGTTAGGTTTAATCTTTCCTATGGTTGTGCAAGGAAGTGAAGTGTGTCTACCTATAGCTCCATCTCAACTGGAAGTCCTGTACACCGCTTTTTTATCCACTTGTCTATTGATAGGCACTTCGGCTGCTTCCATATCTTAGCTATTATAAGAGAAAAAAGGACTTTTGGCCAAGATAGAGGCCTAGACAGACATGCTGCATCTCTCTACACAACTAAGAAGATATAAAACTACCTTAAAACTAGCAACAATCAGAAGTTCCAGAAAATCGAGCTGCATGGAAGTCCAACTAACAAAGATATAAAGAAGATATACTCATCTAGACAGGTAGGAGAAACAGAGCCAGAGCGGAGAGAACATGGTTGGGGGGCAGAAGCGACAGGCTGGCGGAAAGCACAGTCAAACATTTAAAAAAGTCAAGAGGGACACCTGGGGAGTGCTCCCAGTACCAGACCAAGACCTCACAGCTCACGGTTCCAACGCCGGGGAAAATAGAGCCTCATTGCTCCTGACTGTGCAAACCAGTGGGGGGTTGGGGCAGAGGAAGAAACTGCCAGTCTCACAGCAGAGTCTGCTTGTTTATAGGGCCCCCACTGTCCTAGAATATCTGCAGACCCACCCACTCTAGGAATAACAGCCAAGGGAACAGCTAGAGAGGTGCCAGAGCCATATGGGAAGTGGGAGAAGTGCCTGGAAAAGGGGCAAGTGCTAAGCAAGCATCATTGTTCTCTCTCAGACCCCTCTCCCACACACAGTGCCACAACATGGTGAAACGGATCACCCTGTACTGACAAATACCGAAGGCTCCGCCCCCTACATCATAACAGGTGTGACAGCTCTACCTAAGACACACAGGCAAACAAACAAAGGAGCCTGTCAAAATGAGGAGACAGAGAAGTATGGCCCAAAAGGGGGAATGGATAGTTCCCAGTTGGAGAACTAAGCAACAAGGAGATCGCCAACCTAACAAATGAGGAGATAGCCAACCTAAAAGCCAGAGCTCAAAACACTGGTGATAAAGATGCCCACAGACTTGACAAATAAGCTTAACAATGGCAGACGCATAAGGGAAAAAGTGAAGGCTATGCTAAATGAAACGAAGGAAAATCCACACAAAACCAATGGTGAAAGGAAAGACACCAGGGTTCAAATCAATGATTTGGAACATAAGGAAGAAAAAAAGTCAGCCAGTACAAAATGAAGAAACAAGAATTCAAAAAAATGAGGAGAGGCTTAGGAACCTCTGGGACAACTTTAAACATGGCAACATCCAAATCATAGGGGTGCCAGAAGGAGAAGAGGAAGAGCAAGAAATCAAAAGCTTATGTGAGAAAATAATGAAGAATAACTTCCTAAATTTGGTGAAGGAAATAGGCATACAAGTCCAGGAAGCACAGAGTGTTCCAAACAAGCTAGACCCAAAGAGGAACACACCAAGACACATCATAATTAAAATTCCAAAGGTTCAAGATAAAGAGAGAATCTTAAAAGCATCAGGAGAAAAGCAGAGAGTTACCTACAAAGGAGTGCCTACAAGACTATGAGCTGATTTCTCAAAAGAAACTTTGCAGGCAAGAAGGGACTGTCAAGAAGTATTCAATGTGATGAAAAGCAAAGACCTACAACCAAGACTACTCTATCCAGCAAAGCTATCATTTAGAATGGAAGGGCAGATAAAGTGCTTCCCAGAAAAGGTAAAGCTAAAGGAGTTCATCATCAGCAAACCCTTATTATATGAAACATTAAAAGGACTTATTTAAGAAAAAGAAAATCAACACTATGAACATTAAAATGACAAACTCATAACACTGAATCTAAAAAAATAAAAACAAAAACAAACTAAGCTAACAACCAGAACAGGAACAGAATCACAAGTATGGGAATCATTTGGAGGGTTATCAGCTGGGAGGGGGGATGGGGAGAAATGGGGAAATGATGCAGGGGCTAAGAACCATAATTGGCTGGTACAAAATAGACAGGGGAAAGTTAAGAATAACATAGGAAAGGGTGAAGCCAAAGAACTTATGTGCACAACCCATGGACATGAACTAAGGGGAGTGGGATTGCTGGAGGGAAGGGGGTACTGGGAAGAGGGGAACAAAGGAAAAAGAAATTGGAACAACTGTAAAAACATAATCAATAAAATATGCTTAAAGAAAGAAAGAAAGAAAATGCTGCAATGTTTATTTTTTGCTTTTGTTTTCCTTGTCCAAGGAGATATATTAGAAAAAAAACTATTACTAAGAGAAATGTCAGAGATTTTACTGTGTATGTTTTCTTCTGGGAGTTTTATGGCTTCCAGTCTTACATTTAAGTCTTTAATCCATTTTTAGTTTATTTTTGTATATGGTGTAAGAAGCAACCTTGACAAGTGTTATGTGACATCCAGACTTTAGAATACTGAACTCAAATCTCATACTAATTTTTCATTTACAAATACCAAATTTCACTAACTCTCTAAAAGTCTGCTTACTTTTTTTAATGAAAATGTATGAAATAAAAGAACCCAAAGGGAATTTGCATTGACATTAGGCTTGGAAGGAAAGTGCCATCCAGATAAAGGAAAGGTATTTTGAGGAAAAAGATCAGAGATGTTTTCAAACTCCAAAATCCCTTTATTCTGGAGAACTGTACAACTTAGAAGTAGCATAGTATCCATAGTTCAAGGTTATGTAAGAAGAGAGGCTGCTATAAATATAGCCGTACTCTAAACTTATATGCCATTAGACGAACATTGGCTATCAAGAAGAACAAATTTCTTTACATAACCAAAACTAAACAGGCAAAAAGAATGCAAGGCTGCAAATTAAAGGGAACATTTGTTCAAAATAATTTTTATGAGAGGCAATGTTGTATGTACATGTGGCAGCAGAAATTTAAGTGCAAATAAAGAGGAAAGCAAAGTAGACTAAGCATTGCAGTGAGTCTGCCAATTGCTGTCCAGAGAAACCAAAGAGATGTAACTTTTTAAATTTTTTAACCACAAATTTGCAGAGTCAAGATAGAAAGGGAAAACTCTAAGTATCATTCTAGAATTTTAAAATTATGTCAAAAAACTCTTGACCTGTCAATGAAGAAGCCATATGGAAAACTCTAATCCTCAAATCAATTTTTAAAAATTAATAACACTTCATTTTTTAACAAAATTAATGGTGGAGTTTTACAAAAAGTGTGAAGAAAGTCACATTCATCAATAATTCTTACTAAAAAAGAACTAATTAGTCAGGTAGTCAAGAACCTTGAAAGAGTGTGACAATATAATTTTAATACTAATAATAACAAGGAAATAAGAAGCACAGCATGCCACCATCTCTAAGCGCCAGAGAACTAATTTTGATAAGTTTGAGAAATACATTACACACGTACGAGATCACTGCTTCTGTGGCACCTGAGACACTAAAATACAACAATCTGAGAAAGACAAGGCAGAATAATCCAAAGCAATTAATCTAACTGTGTAGCTCAGTTTTTAAAAACAATGTATCTAAAAACTGCAAGGGCAGGCACATGGCCACAGAGGAAACAAAAATGTGGTATGAACCACAAAGAACTTTCTTAGGACAAGAAACTCCAGAATTATCTTAAATGCATGAATAAATTATTTTTTTAGTAAGTAGAGGAGGAAAGTAAGGGTCTAAACTATATTTGAGCAAGGAAGAAATAAGCACACAGTGTGGAGATCATAGGCTACTAGTAACTATATTTTTTCTTGGTCTTTAATAACAGAACTTTGAAGCTAGAAAAGGAACAACAATGTGAACAAAAAATTAGTAGCTTCTCTCTCCCTCCAGTAAATAAGCAGAAAATTTCCCAAGGCATTTTTAGTAGTCTTGTGCCATGTCCCCATTGTGGAACCCTCCAAGACTCCGCAATGCTCACAGAACCGAGTACAAATTTCGCTACTGAACAATAAGCCCCTCCCCTTCAAGGCTCCTGCCTCCACCATCAGTCCCACTTCTCCCAGGGGACTTACCCAAATCCGCCTCCAATGTCAACTTTTCTGGATGTGCTGTTACTTGCCATCAACCAGGCAAAAGCTCAGACAGCATTCCGTGTGTCCCTAGGACACATCATACACGTGTCTCCTACCCCATTTCCATCTTTGCTGCCACTATTTCTCACTGGCCTGGGGGCTCTGAGAGGACATCTTCAAACTGATAGGAAGAACACAGTGGGCGATGCTCATTTGTTAATTAGTCAACTAATGGCTGATTCCCTGAGGAATGATAGTGAGACTAGGAGATCAGAAAATTAAGACACTGGCTCCACCAAGGATGTGAAGTTAGAGCTTCATTCTCCAAAATCCTTCAGAGGTAGGTAGTGCCACACCCTTAAAGAAAAAAAAAACTGCAACTCAAGTGGTTGAATAGCTTGCCCAAAGTCCCACAGGCAGGAAATGGTTCCACACTCCAGGTTCACATGTCTCCAAAGCTTATTCCTGCTCCAGCTTACCAAGCTGGGAAAGGGGTCCTCAGGAGATAGGAGAGGAGAAGCAGATTCCAGTGAGGAACAGGAGTATTAGTGTGAGAAATGCTCACAATAAAAAACACCGGCGCTCATGACTTGAGCAGTAACTGAAGCAGTTGTTTATTCACAAATCTGCAGCTCTGGGCGGAGCCTAAAAGCCAAATCAAGGTGCACACCGAAATGATGGAGCTGGCTGTTTTTATCCTAGCCTGAGTAAAGCCCCCCATCCCCCTCCTTCTCCTTCTCCATTTTTCCATGCTGGATACTCCAGAGTTACAATCTAACACAATTAACTAAATTAACTGAGGGAGGTAATTAACCCAGTGAGATCTGGTTCTAGGTCTGTCTCCGGCTCTTCTTTGAAATTTCCCTATATTGTTTGCTGGGCTGTCTAGCTACATTTTCCCATTTCCCGGAGTTTGGTAAGGAATATCTCCCCACTTTGATCTCAGATATTCTTTGTCCTCAGAAGCATTTGTGCTGAGCTGCGGAATGACCCCTTCCTGATTTGTAAATATACTAATCTTGTTAACTCTGGCTCAGAGATACTCTAATTACATTTGCCCTTTGCTGCTAATTATTTTCTACTTGTTTGGGAGTCACCAGTTTCCCTGCCCCTTACATTAGCAAAAAGCAAAACACACTGTTACCTATCCTGGACTCATTACAGCCAGGCTCCTGAAACTAGCCTCCTCTGTCTTGTAATATGGTTGGCAAATGTCTGCAAAGTTGTTTTTTTTTTCAATTGCCCAAGTTGCTATTTCTTGTTAGGTGGTGAAACTGTGAATGAATAAACATCCTTGGGTGTTCAACTGGTCAAAGCCATACTCAAAAACTCAAAACTAGCAACTTCTAGAGATCTAAGTACCTTTTCATGATTGAACCAGACCTGAAACAAAACTCACTCAACTCAAGCCAATGTGCGTTGTTTTGGCAATACATTTAAACTAATGGGTGTTCACTTGTACGAATAGGGAAATTAGGGAGGGAGGACCAGCAATCTCTAGGTCTAATTCTCAATCTGTTCAGTTCTAAGCCCTTTACGCCAAGGACAGTCATAAGACATTAGCTGGCTCAACATCAGTGTGCTGCCTTTATCTCATCTTGGGTTCTTACCTTCAAGGACTGAGTCTCGTAAATGAAGGGAGAGAGACTCAGTCTGTGTGGCTAAATGACAAATGACATGAATTCACAAGGGTTAAAAATAAAGCAAGTATCAGGCCAACAGAGCATTATCTACTCTGAATTCTATTTCCGAATCTTATGAGAAATTTTATGTATGCTGAAAAGACATAAATGACAAATCACATGTTTAATGAAGAACCTGCTGTTTAAAAGAACTAGTGTGATTTTCTTCTCAGTGCATCTTTTAAAAAAAGGTGGGAGGGGGCTCTCCATTTCACCCACCAAGTTGGGTAGATCAGCAGTTTTGTCCACAAATGATAGCCAAACCACAGCTAACTGACAAAGTGGTCAAATTCTGACTTAGAAAAATCTAGCATCCTACAGCATGCACAGTATATTTAATCGATCAGCATTAATATTGTACTTGTCAAGTCACACCACCCAATTAACATTAAGCTACTATGCAGGTATCAGCAGTTTTTGAATTTTCTACAAGAAACCCACTGGCTTGAAGTGAGGCATAGACAGTGCAAACAGTAGGAGACGCTCATTTCCTGTAACATTACAATCACATATAATGCAAAACTACATATACTCGTATAATGCAGACGAAGGTCCACGGACAAAAAAAAGAAAAGTCTTCCACGGGTCTCTCACTGCACTTTCAGGAAGGTGTGCCCATCCCAAAGAAACTACTACATACAGGAAAATCCCTCTGTGGTTTTCTCAGGTCCCTGTCTTTTTTGGACCTGTTATAGATGAGGATCTAGATCTCGGACACGAACAATGACATTAATGCCACTGAGTGACATGTAAAATCAAAATTCCCTATCACACTCTCCTGCTTCTCTTTCTTCTCTGATCATTGTTTTTCCACAGAAGATGCTGCCTTGCACCTGTTGAGAATCCCCATGGAACCACTGTGAAGTTTATTTATATCTGTATCTTTATATGAATGGTTTTAAAGTTGCATTACATATTTTATAAGATACTTATTTTATTCTTGACCTAACCAGACCTCAAAAGCCAATCACCAAATCCTTTCCTGGTTTCCATTTCTTCCACCAGACCTGGATGCTTTTCAACAACGGAAGTGCAGATATAATTTGTTAAGGGCTTTGAGCATTCTCTGTTTAAGTCCCAACTATTGGTTCATGGTGGAACTCTGAAGAGAATTAGCTCAATAGCCCATTTGGAATAATGTAGATTATAAAATAACAATTACACAATAAGGTGCTTGACAAGCACTTTCTTGACACTAATAACTTTTATGGCAATGTTTTCTGGGGACAGACATCTAATTATTACAAGCCTATAATCAAAAAGACATTATATAAGTACATGCTAAGGAATTACTTATTTATGGAAAGTCATTGAGAATCACAATAGGAGGAAATCCTGCTGTTAAAACTCTACAGGGATTCATTAATAAAATCACTGCTAAGTACAAATGTAGTCTTCGTTGGTCTCATGCCTATGCTATCCCCAGAAACAACAGTATGTCTCTCTTCTGCCACACTTTTCACAGAAGCTGTATTTTTTAAAATAATTCCAAATTGCTGTTATTTTTCTGTTCTGTTTCTCTAGGTTAAACATGACTTGTAACCTAACAAAGAACAACAGTCAAAGCAGATGTGAGATACAATGCACTGTAATAAGGAAATACTGAAAACAATCACCATGCATACACTTAAAAAAGGAAACCCAAAGTTAAGACTCAACTGTAAGATATTTCACACAGCTGTGAAGGAAAACATAAAAAACACCAGGGATTCCCTCTATTTGAAGGGATGTATTTCCAGTTACTATGCACCCACTCTTCTTGAACTTGGGGCAGATCACTCTCCTATCCCAGGCTTATCAGTTCTAGCTCAGTATCCAAATAAAGCCCCAACCTTTGTGGACTGGAGCATCCCTCCCCTACCTAGCATGCCTGAGTGCCCTGTGTAGAGGCTCACAGGAACACAAAATCAAGGAATCTGGGTGACACAGAGCACTTCTAAAAGCCTGCACAGCTTCAGAGGTTGCTAGTCAGGTAGCAGAGACATCCTGTGCAGAAGTCAGCCGTGGTATCTTACTTGCCCCTCCCACCCAGAACCACAGGCCTTGGATGAGCTATGGCACTTCTAGAGGGAAAATGGTATTTTCTGTTGACTCTTCAGTCACTTTCCATTCTTTTATACTGGTTTTTGTGGTTTCAAAATTTGGGGGGATAAAGTAGAATAAAGAGTCTCACCAGATTTCACCTTTATTTCACAGCAAATACTTAATTCAAAAGGAAAATTAAGCAGCAAAATCTTATAAAGCCAAGAGATTGACAGTGCTTTCAGGAAAAGCTTAGTATGATTCTGAAATAGAATGTTAAAACAAGGTTGGATCTTATTCTATAAACACACCATGCCTTTCCCTATGAGATATTTAACTGCAATTATTAGTTCTTGAATGAACAAGGGTTTCTGGGACAATAAGTTGGGAGAGGGGAAGGGAGGGGAGAACAGAAATTAACAATTCCAATTGTACTGTGCTCAGCACTATACATACTATACATAATGTAAAAGACACAAAATATTATCCCTGGCCTGCAGGGTAGAAAAGTCAACACCTGAACGAATGGTAGAACACTGAGCAACACTAGATAATCCAGAACTGAACTGTGTGGTCTCAGCCATCACAGTATTACAGTGGAGCTGTTCTGAACTTTTTAGAACAAAACTTATAATTAGTGGAATTTTCTCCTCACAATGCCTAAGCACTCTAAAAGGTGATACCTACATCTGGCACCTACGGAGGAATTGTGATGCACTACTATAATTTTTAGATATTCTTAACTTGCAATGAGAACAGAGTGAGGGAATGCACCTTGACTCAACTATTACCATGTAAATTTCCTACAAATACCATCCTGACAAACTTCTGGACCCAATGCATCATAACAAAGAAGTCATCAACAAATTATGGAGGCCTGACTTAGGGGCAGTGTGTAACCCAAACACATTTTGATCAAGCAGTGTGAGAAGAGCTACACTTGTATTCATTAAGGGTTCTGAGACATTGTAGGAGAGCAGAGGCAGCACCCAGCCTCCTCCCCTGAGTGTTGGGGTCAACTTTTAGAAAGGTTGCCTATAGAATCAAAGGATGACCCAGATGTGCTCAGCCAACCCCGGGGCACATAGAAGCATCTTCACTGAAGAACTCTTCATTTTTCATAATCTCATAATGTTAACATAAGCTTCACATCTGTTCTTTATAAACAACCACAATTCGCCCTGGCTGATGTGGCTGAGTGATTTAAGCACCGGCCTGCAATATGAAAGGTCGCCTGTTCTATTCCCAGTCAGGGCACATGCCTGGATTGCTGGGGGCATCAGAGAGGTAACTGATCCCTCCATGTTTCTCTTACGCACCATTTCTCTCACATGTCAATGTTTCTCTCCCTCTCTTTCTTCCTCCCTCCCCCCCTAAATAAATACATACATACATAAATAAAATAAAATATAAATAAAAGAACCACAATTCTCACAATAACATCAAATACAAGTGCTGATCACTCCACTTCTGGCTGATCAGAAGACCTCAGTAGTAGAAATTATTCCCCACACGTAAATGCTGTTACTTTTACCCAACAGTGTACAAAGTTAATTTATTCTTCCCCCTCTGTACCAGCTTTACTCCAAGAGGGACTTACAGTGAGCATTTATACTCTATTTAGTTTTAAATATTTTTCTTTAAATACCACCTTTGTCAGTGTATTAAAACTTAAGATTTGGTTGAATCAAGTTCAATTTATTTTAATCCAAGAGATAATAGGTATAAAAGCATCAATTTGGGAATATAACAGATTAAATGATGCAACTTTCATACAGAAATTCTGGTTTCTAAATATTCTCTAAAATACATTTATTTGAACTTTTAAATATTCCTGATTGACTTCAGTTTTTATTTGGAATAACTGCCTCAGCATGTATGTTATTATTTAAGACTATAGTAAGTTCCCCAGCACATTTAAAGTAAAAGCAAGAGATTATACAGTTTTAATTAATCACAAAAATATAATCAATCACATTATTAAAACTTTAGGAAGAATAAAAAGGGACCCATCATATCCCATCAGTCTACAACAGATACTAACATTGATTTAGTTCATTTACTGCATTCTTTTAAGTAATTGGAAGCATACTATATATAATCTTGTGTTTTTGAAACTGCCCAAGTTTTCATTCTAGTATTTGAAGTATTCTACAAAGTTAATAGTAATCTAAGCTATACAATATAAATAGTGATATATTAAAATTAAAGAAAGCTCTAGGTCCCCAAGCGATGGTAGTGTAACAGGGGTCCCCAAAGGTCTCCACAGCCCATGGTTTTGAAGTGGGGGGAAGGGGACAATGCAGCCTTTAAGGTGCTTTGCATGTGTATGGTTGGTAGCTAGTTTCTTAGTTATGCAAGTGGCTATAGCCACTCCATGCACCAAGGAGATGGGAGGGGCTTTGACCATAGAAGGGTGACAAAAAGCTTACCGGGCATGTGCGAGATTCTGCGAGTGGTCAGGACTGGTCAACACACTGACTGTAACACAGGTCAGTCAAGGGTTTAAATAATAAAGCAGCAACCACGTAAGAGACAGAAGCACATGGTTTGAAAGGAGGCAGGCAGAGCCATGCAGTTTGAAAGAAGGAAAAAAGCCAGGCAGAACGGAAGGTGGCAGCCATTTGGCGCACGGAGCCATGTGGTTTGAAAAGACTCCAAAGGCACCGCACCAGCCTGCCATGAGATCTGGTGTGTAGGAACAGAACCATGATGTAGCAGCTAGGCAGCTCTGTAGGAGAGCTGGTTCGCTACAGGAGAGAGCCATGTGGCCTGAGCTAGTAAGAAAGATGGCATGCTGCAGCTATTATGATCATGCCTGCTCCAGCTGACTTGGAAGCTACCAAGGATTCTGCCTTGCAGACCCGGACTCTCTCTGGACTCTTGGAACTTGAGACATGCAAAGAGGCCTCTCTTAGGACTTGTGCCTTGCCTGGACTTCACCGTGATCTGGTGTAACGTGGCACATGCTTTCCTGGACTATTATACGGAAGCTGATGACATCGTACCCCAGACCCTGAAGGAGACAGCGGACAGATAAAAAATGGGGAACTTCTGGGCATGTTTTTGGCTTATAGCCTTTTGGGGAGCAAGGGAAGTGCTGGGTCTTGTGGGGGAACAGGGCTCTGAGCTGAAGTGTCACAGCCCCCCCAGGTTGGAACATTGTAAATAAAGATCAGTTTTCCTCAACACTAATTGTTGAGTCTTATACCAAGGCATCATGTGAATGAACCCCCCTTTTGTTCAGTTAACAGTAGGAGTAAAATGACTCTACAGATTTTGGATGTTTTACCTTATCCAAAGAAGATCTGGATAATAACACAAGAGTATGTCAAAGTGGAAATAAGTTTTCTCCTGGTATTTTCAAATAGAGCTTTTTAAAGATTTTTCTTCCCTTCTCTCTTCCTGTCTCTTCATTTCTATCTAATCAAAAAAACCCTCAAGTGCATTACAATACTTGTTTTGCTAGTAGTATTCATTCCTCTCAATGTTCACTTCTCGATGCCCTCTTTAAAAAGCTGGTATAAGAAATCTAACCACCAGCTAAATTTCCTCACTGCCTTAGAACTGCTGGAAATGGTTAAAGTCAATACTGAAATTTATTTAAATTAATCATAGGGACAAATATTAAACTGTTCAATACTGGACAAGAATTCTAAGGGCATTTATGAGGAAAGGAATTGCTAGAGCTTCACAGGAAAGCTGTCCATCTTTCAGCACACACAGTAAAGCTTCCTGGGATACTAGCTTTCATTTTTACACTAAAATAAGGAATGACTTTTTCCATTTAGCAATAAATGGTTTTTCAAATTTCAAATAACTTCAATCTCCAAAAACTTGCATGAGTATCACAGTTATGCTTTTGAAATACCAGAAATCAAAATCCGTGACTTTAATAGTTTTCTCCTTATTTCTTTAATTTTCTACTTTGAAATGTATACTTTCGCATAAGCTAAAGATGACTCAAATGACTCTTTCTGGCAACCACTCTTAGTTCTGGCCAAAGCTCTGACCCATAATCATAGACTAAAAGTGGCCAAGTGATGGCACAGCATTTGATGCTGGACTAGCCCAAATACATAAACACCCTACTGGATGTTAAAAAACAGTATTTCTGGCAGTATGGGCCTCATAAAGGAAGTAGCGAATAGGCTTACCAGCTAATGGAAGAAGTCCTCTGGTATTCCAAAGGCATTAAACACTACTGCCACTAGAGAACTGACCAGCAATTTCATGAATGGCAATTAGTCGGTGGCATCTCATGACATCTGAGAATTAGAAAGGAATGGGGCTCACCTGCTAGCATATGCCCGGAACTAGCGTATGAGATCCACACACTGATCCAATTAAATGTTTCTATTTTCATAACAAGCTCTAAAGATGCACTTATGTTTATCAATCACCGCTTATTATAAACATTTTTAACTTTTTTAATTAGTTTTAGGGTCCTACATATATTTATTTTCCAATATGCACATGTGCATTTGTTTGTAAAAGTCCAAAGATGCTATGCAGACTTCAAAGAGAAAGGAACTAATACACATCATTATTTCAGGTAGGAAAAACACCAAAAATGGATATTCACAGTTGCAAAGCTCTTTTAAAGTTCTCTAAAGCGGTTAGTCTAAAAATTAGCACCACATCTAGCTCAGTCAAGGTCAAATAAAAGTTCTAGGTCTTTCACATCCTTCCTTAACCTCTGGAGGACTTGACAAAAATCACTAAAAATCTACCATTCGCTTTAGGACTACAAAGACAAAACCAAGTTCTATGAACAGTACTAGCAAGCACAGATTAATCCAAGCACATCACATAACAAGGCCATGTTCTTCACATATAATTGGGTTAACATGACACTCAAAATAAAAGAAAAACAAAAATAATAATGATTCCAAAATGATAGAATCTTAACAAAAGACAAATGTTGATTGGGTAATCAAATGAAGTTATCACATCAGTAAGAAAGTGAGTTGCCAAACAAGAACTGTCAAGGAAACTGCTAAAAGTAGATGTATCTGGTCTAAATCAAGCTGGAGAACATTTAAGCAGCTGGATAAACAGTGTGACAGATACTCAGCATTTTGGTATCACATTAAAGATGGGGAAAAAACCCTCGATGATCACAGAGGCAAATGAAATGTATCTTGAAGTATAACAGAGATAATGTTCATACTCATAATCCAGTTGAGAAAAATGTCATTCCACACCCAAAGCACAGAGCAGAAAGGGCAGCTGACATGCACTGTCAAAGCTCCAACCTCTAGACTCATCCAAGAGTCATGCAAGACACAGACAGCCATGGGAACAAATGGGAAGTTATCTAGACACAAGGAAATCTTTAAATTCCACTCCATGTAACATTCCTGCTGGGGATAGTTTGAGCATTAAACATTGGTTTTCAAACTGTTTTACACAGAATCCCAGTTCAAAGAAGCACTTGTGTGTCTCCCTAAAAGTGTAGAACAAGTTGATGCAGTCACCTTTTACCTCTCAATTCATCCTTCTGCACCATTAACATGGAGAAATCTAAGCAGTGGACAGAAGATCAGTCACCAGAACTACCATGCACCAACTGCCTACATTGGCAAGCTCTACGTTTATATATGCATCTCTCATTTGATCCTCAAGGAGAAGTAGGTATTACAGCTCAGCTAGTATGATCAAAATGCGGTTGAAGACCTCATTCCTGCGCCCAGGGGCACACAGCTGCGAAGTAGCAGCAGCACTGCCACCCACTGACCCAGGAGGTCTCCCACGCAGGCCAGGTGTACACTGGTGCAATTTTTTGGAAAGCAAACTGGCAAAATGCATAAACTGAGAACCTTAAAAATGTTCGTGACTGACTTCCCACCCAATAATTATACACTTAATTTAAATAACCCAAACTGTGAACCAAAAAACTTTTTAATCCTCACACAAGGATATGTTTTTTGGTTTGAGAGAAAAACATCGATCGGTTGCCTCCCATATGCATCCCAACCAGGGATCGAACCTGCAACCTAGATATGTACCCCGACCGGAGACTGAACCTGCAACCTTTTAGTATACAGGATGACAATCCAACCAGCTGAGCCACCTGGCCAAGGCTGTGGACCAAACTTCATATGCTTAGATTATCACAGTATTTTTAAATGATGAAAAATGGGGAAACAAACTAAATTTCCAATAATAAGCAAATAGATAAACAAGTATGTATGTGTATATGTGTGTGTATATATCCATACAATTTTTTAAAATAATTTTTTAAAGACATGAAAAAATGCAAATATATTAAGTACATTAAGAACAATTATACATATGCATCATATCAACTATCTGAAAACGTACTTTATAGACCCACAAATATAAAGAAAGACTGAAAAAAAAACTCAGATTTTAGATTACTCCAGGTGGCAAGATTATGGGTGACTTTTTATCTTCTATAAAATCACCTGTAAGTTCCGAATTTCCTGTAATAAAACTGTATTTATTTTATCGTAAACAATTAATGCTTAACATTTTTTCAAGAAAAAGCTCATTAAGCTCACTCAAACTCCAGAACTTCAGAGGGATTTTACCTGCAGGAGCAGCAAACTGTCTACAACACTGTTCAGCTTTGGGTAGGGGTAAAACTGGTCATTTTCCTGATTAATCATTGATGGATCTGGAAATTATCTCTTTTATTAAAAACATGCTTTCAAAGGTAACAGTAACACACTCTGAAGCCTGTAACCTGGTATGAGCAAGCAGTTTCTAAACTGTGATAGTATTTCCTGTGGCGTTCTCATTCAGAGGACAAAAACCCAATAAAATAAATTGTAGATTATACCTGTTTAAATAAAACACACTTGCACATCGCCTTCCCCTTCCTCTGCCAGCACTAACTTACCAATCGGTCAGATCCCCAATGAGGCATGCACAGTAATAATGCTGACGCATCAACAAAAGGGAGAAAGGATGCTAAAATAATTTCCCTGGCAATAGCACAGCGCACCCATGATCAACTAGCTGAAAGTTAGTTGCTGTGTCCTCCCTGTGATATGGCCAGCAAGCTCTTCATTGCCCTGGTTTCCGACACTCACTTCTGCACAGCCAGCACCCATGCAATGCAGTGGTTGTAAAGAAATTAGAAGATGGCACACCAGGAAATGGGGAGACAGTGAGTATCCCACTTACAATGAATCAGGAAAAATCAAGTGGTAGCCAAGTTAATCCCCCCAAAATGAAAAAGAAAGTTTTGTTGTAAACTTTCTGTAAATATTCCAGCAATGTATCCCAATATGAATGGATGCTTTTAAAGATTTGCTAAGCCATACAAAAACAGACTGAATTTCCTTAACCCACAGAATTACGTAAGAGAATTACTTATTATTTGAAAGACAGCAAAAGACAGCCTGTGACTGTAAAATAAATCCCAAGTCTTTCACTGGAAAATTCACACAGTTCAGTAACAACAAATACCTTCCAGCTTGGCCTCACATACACACACACACATGAGCACACATGCATGCAAATGCAGTGCACACAGTAAAATAGAATTGCACTGGAGGAACAAAGACAGTTGAGAGCCTCCCTATTTTAAGATGCTTCTTCCTCTATTCAGTTAGGACACACAAAATACAACTCCGACAAGAGCAGTCCTCAATTTGGACATTATCATTTTATGATATTCCAGGCAACTCTGAGAGAGAAGGAGAGAAACCTATACCTGTCACCACAGAGCAGCAGCCACACCGAAGGCCTCCAGCCAATTCAGACTACCCTAAGCTAAGTCTGGGCAAGCTTGACAGTCACAGGCAAAAGCAGTTTCCCTGAGACTTCACGAGCTGAGTAAATGCCCCACCGGGCTGCTGGCAAACACCAAACCAAGACTTGCCCAGCTCCCAAGACACTGGGCCTGCTGCCAGCAGCAGCATGCAGCCCTCAGAGCAGGGACAGTGCCAAGGGTGGCCAGCCCCACTCACTACAGGCAGATGTCAGGTCTGGGCTGGCCCTTCTCAGGAGGCTGTGGGCTAAGCCAATGCTGTGCTCTGATTGAAAGGGCAAGTTCTTCAGAGGAACTGCTTCTCCTTCTGGACTAGAGACAAGAATGAGGGACACGTGACAAGGTGGGGCAGCAAGAGACAGGACAGCACAAGTTCCCCCCTGCCGGTGAGCGCCCAGCCTAAGCCCAGGGCCTGCACACTGTAAGGCACCATCCTGGGCCCCACGGGAACTTCGTCCCATGTTGCCCACTCTCTCCACTTCACCCAACTGCCCCGAGACCCTGCAGACCCCTGCAGACCTGCTGCACCAGCCTCAGGGCAAGGTGCGTTTGCACTCACCTGCTCTGAAGGGATCTCCTGCTTTTCCCAACACCAACAGGATAGGATGCCAACAGAGTGAGAAAACCAGTAATGACAGAAAGGAGTCCAAAGGACCTAATGAGTTCTTAAAAGGAAGGTAAGGAAAGATGAATATTTCCAGCCTCCAGTTCTCTTCCCTCACTCAGTTCAAAAACATAGCAGCACTTGTTCTTCCATTATCAACTTTCACACTCCTCAGAATACAGCTAATGCCAAAAAAAAAAAAAAAAAAAAAAAAACACCTTAATATTCATTCAGGCTTAATTATTAAAAATGTTTTTAAAAAATTTTGGCTGTACACAGCCAGAGGAGTATTTCTTCATTAACTATACCATTAGTCATAGTGGCCCTGCAATTTTCAAGAACCGTGTTTCTCCACAAAGGATACACTTCACCCTCTTTTACCCATTTTATGGACAAGCCACCCATCACCTGGAACTTGCATATCCGCCCATAATCTTTATGGTGACATCTGAGTACAGGAAACCCAGGCATGTCAAACCACAGCTGTCAGCCATGTAAGGCGGAGGACACTGCGGGTTTCGTGTGGCAATGGCTGCTGGAATGATCACACTCTAAAGGAAAACATTTAAAAGATCCTTCTCAATGGTATCAGCTTCTTGTCTCCTAAAAAGTCTATCCACTTTTAATTATTTCCAAGCAATAAAACCTATAATAATACAGTCAAAATTACTGGGGTAACTTCCTTTCAAAAAGTACATGTCTGCATAGTGATTCTTTATATCCCTTGAGCTCAGCGTATCTATTTTTGAATCTCTGGATTGTGGGCGGGGAGGCGGGAAAAGCACCATTTGGGCTATGTCGAGGGCTATGGAGAGATGACCCAGTGTGGGCTCAGGCAATGACATGTGGTGCCCAGGCGGAGAAAAAGCCCAGCCAGAGCATAGTTCTGAATGTCACTGGTGGGTGGGGGAGACACAACTGTCCTGGTGGCAGCAGGAGGGTTCTGAGCCAAAAAAACAGCCCTGGCAGCAGACAGAGGAAAGAACAGAAAAACCAAGGTGAGAGGGTGAGAGAGAGAGAACAAGGAAAAGAATTCCAGGTGAGGGGACAACATGTGCACAGTGAAGGGAGACAGAAAAGTCGGCATGACCTTGGGATCAGTACTGTCACATGCAGAGCAGAGTACAGAGAAGTAGTGGGACATCAACAGGAAAAGGTAGGCTGGGTCTGTTGTCAGGCTCATAAATTTGAAGGTCACTTGTAAAACCATGCAGACCCATGGACTTCTCTGTCCTGGAGACTCTATGATGAAAACCGTCCTTCGTAAATGTGTAGGGTGGGTCATTTTACCTGAGGTAGATGTTCATGAACCAGGATACAGCCGTAACAAGTGGGGGCTGAAGAGCTGTTTATTCCCAAGTCTGATACCTCTCACTGACATGTAAAGTAGTTCATTTTAAGCAGAACTGAATGGAGTATTACAGTGGAGTAGCATCTTACTCAAAGGTTAGACTCTAAACAGCAGGGGTAAAGTAACATATGTTTAAACTTTCCTTGAAAATGCCATGTAATCACTGAGAAGCATTAGGAGATGCTCCCTGATGGGGAGACTGAGGAACAATACCAAACAGGAGACAAGGGTTTCCTCCTTCAAATGTCACCCTCAGTCCATGCCACACACACACACACAACTACATTACCCTTTCCACTGTCTCTGTTTCTACTGAGCACCTAAAATTTAATCCATGAAAGTAAGGCATCACTGTGATGCAATACCAATAAGCATCTACCAAAAAAAAGAAATCATGTTAGAAAAATAACTTATTTAAAAATGATACATAATTAAAAATATCACCAGATGTACAAAAGTCAACCTCCACTATTTTCCAGAATCCCACCTAAGAGCTCATGTTCTGATCACTACATATCATTAAAAGAGCTGTCTTCTGAACACTGTTCATTAGCAGACTGATAGAACTACCTCACTTCCTCATCCGTGTATAAACTCAGAGGTGGTGTGGCTTATTTACCTCCCAGGACATTCCAATAAAGAAATCATGAGTGTCACAATCACTTTGAACCTCTCAGCAGATGCCACATAAATCTAACGTGTTATTATCATTATCTCTTTCGACTGTACAGCCTGGGAACCCTGTCAGATCTTTGGACTCACAAATTATGAATACAAACTATTATACTTCTTAGGTTTGACAGCTTCAAAAGCTCAGGATATACATTTTATTATCCATGTCCAGATTAGGAAAAGGACAATTGTAAAATATGGTACAAAACAATAAAAAGACTAAATGTTTAATGCTACTTGCAGTCAACACACATGCATGCACACACACTGATGTCAGAATAAAGGTGGCCACAAGATTTTTGACACTTCCTGCATTAAGAAGTGGAGCTGCTGTCCCCTCCTCCAGAACCTGGGTCACTCAGTGGCTGGTTTGGCACACAGAACGTAGGGATAATGATGCTGTGCTGGTTTCCATGCTGGTGACACCACGCTCAGGTGCTACCGTCAACTGTCCCAGCTGAGCCTAGGCTTCAAACCACCCCCACTAAGCACCAGACATGTGAGTGGTCCCACCTAGGACCTTTCAGAGCATGCCATCTGCCAGCTGAATACCCCCAGAAACCCCAAGTAGAGCAGAAGAATCATCCAAATGAGTCTGGCCACATTCTTGACCTACAAAATCATGAGTTCGCATTAAATAGTTGTTGATGTAAACCATTAAGTTTCATGTGGTCTGTTAGGCAGCAATATCTACGTATACATTAATTTCCAAGTAATTCATTAACCAACTTATGGTTATGTGCTACTAAAACTACAGAATAAGAAAATTCTTACATGGACATTTCTATCAGGTTTATAAAATTCAGTATCAGTTAAGTTCTTATAGCTACAGTATATTTGAAGACAATGTTTTAAGTAGTATTACCAAGAACAGTGACTTCCTGTTTTAATCACCTCTTGCCAGTCTCAGCACAGGGTCCTCAGCTTGCTCAGTGAGCACAGCACTGCAGGAGCCTCAGGGAGGAGGACTGGGAAGGCCTGAACAGGAGTGGCCACCTGAGCCCAGGCTGACAGTGCAAGAATGGCAGCTTGGCCACCTGTCCTCTTCCCTACTTTCAGTAATACAGAAAATGTGTAAGGAGCCATGGTGACAGGAGAAACAAACATGACAATGCTTTGGTGAACATGACAGAATCGATCCACAGACAGGTAAATCCTCTCACCCACATTCAGGTCCCGGAGGCCTCAGACCACAGCACATACTGAGCCAGCATCATGCAGGCAGCCCTTGGTGGTCTGGTGTGGGGGGTGGAAATCGTTCAGTGGGAATGTTCTGAGAAGGTTAATGAAAACATGGGTAAAAGCACATCCCTCTAACCTTATGGAAGAGTGAGTACCCACAGTCCTTCTCACAGCACTGCTTCCCCAACACAAGGGTGTATATCCACAAACAAGCTGATAAGAAACTCTAGCAAAAAGAGTATTTATTTAGTCCACTGCGCATGTGCCATCTTCCCTCCTCAACCGCAAATCAAAGACCTTAGTTGTCCTTTTTCTCTATGTCTCAGGCACCCTGAGGATATCATCTGACTTATGCCATCACTCATGCATTTTATTCATCTTAATCTTCCCCTCCCCACCTCATTGCTATACCACCACTCTGTATTACCGCCTCTCCTGGACCCCTGAATACACTTCTGTTAGTACAGTGGTTACTAAACCCACACTACATGTCATTAAGAGTTAACAGATAAGCTCTGACCAGCATGGCTCAGTTGGTTGATCATCATCATGCAAAGCAAAAGGTCACCACTTCAATCCCAGACCAGTCCCTGGTTGGGATGGGTGGAGATAGGCAACCAACTCATGTTTCTCTCACACACCAATGTTTCTCTCCCTCTCTTTAAAAAATAAAGAAAAAGAAAAAGCATAAATAAAAAACTGAATGATAGTGAGAAAACCTTTTTAAAAAGTTAACAGATAAAAACCTAAGAAATACCTAATACAGCTGTGGTCAGTTGTTTTCACAAATAAAACTCAAAGTTAACAGGTAGGAGAATTGACTTCAAAAGTAGAAATAAAAATGTACAGACTGGATTTCCAGTCAAGATGGAGGCATCCGTAGACACACTTCATTTCCTCATGCAACCATAGAAAGTATTACAACCAGATCTCAAAAACAAATGAAAACCAGAACTGTCAGAAAATCGAGCTATAATGGAGGTCCAACAATCAATAATTTAAAGAAGACGCGTTCATCCAGATGGATAGGAGGGGCAGAGTTGCAGTGGAGAGGTGATGTGGCTTCGACAAGCTGCAGTGGCGGAATGGACAGTCCCACATTCACAGGTGGTGGATAAAAATCAGCAAGGAAATTCTGGGAGCGAGCAATCTCAGCCTCAGGCCAGACCACACAGCCCAGGTTCCAGCACCAGGAAGGTAAACCACCATTACCTCTTGATATAAAAACCAGTGGGGGTTGGGGCAGTAGAAGGAACTACCAGATTTCGCCACTTAACCCACAAGGTCTTAGAACATACACAAACCCCAGGACAACTGGAAGGGCACCAACTGCATATGGGCAGTGGGTGAAGTGACTGAAAAAGGGGTGAGTGCTGGGTAAATCACCAAAAGGCAGGCAGCGGCACGGTCTCCTCTCCAAGCCCTGCCACCACAAACAGAGCCACAAAGCAGTGAAGCTGGCGGCCCCACCCTGGCAATTACCTAAAATTCCACCCCACACAATTTACAGGTGCCGTTATTACATAGGCCACACTACTAAGATAAGGAGTCAAAGAAGGCTCTACCTAATACACAGAAAAAAACACAAGGAGGCTGCCAAATTGAGCAAAGAAATATGACCCAAATAAAAGAACAGGACAAAACCCCAAAAAAATAACTAAACGAAATGAAGATAGCCAACCTATCACATGCAGAGTTCAAAACAACTGGTGATCAGGATGCTCAGAGAACTCCCTGAGTACAGCAAAAAAAATAAAGAAATGAAGGTTACACAAAGTGAAATAAAGAAAAATATACAGGAAACCAACAGTGAAGGGAAGGAAGCCAGGATTCAAATCAACCATTTGGAACAAAAGGAAGAAATAAACATTCAACCAGAACAAAAAGAAGAAACAAGAATGCAACCTCTGGGACAACTTTAAAAATACCAACAACCAAATCATAGGGGTGCCAGAAGGAGAAGAGGAAGAGCAAGAAATTGGAAACTTATTTGAAAAAATAATGAAAGAAAACTTCCCTAAAATGACAAAGGAAATAGACATACAAGTTCAAGAAGCATAGTCTTAAACAAGTTGGACCCAAAGAGGACCATACCCAGACACATCATAATTAAAATGCCTAAAGTTAAAGAATCTTAAAAGCAGCAAAAGAAGAGTTCCTACAAAGGCATTCCCAGAAGACTATCAGATAGTTTCTCAAAAGAAACTTTGCAGGCAAGACGGGGCTGGCAAGAAGTATTCAAACTGATGAAAAGCAAATACCTACAACCAAGATTACTTTATCCAGCAAAGCTATCATTTAGAATGGAAGGGCAGATAAAATGCTTCCCAGACAAGGTAAAGCAAAAGGAGTTCATCATCACCAAGTCATTATTATATGAAATGTTAAAAAGACTTAAGAAAAAGAAGATCAAAACTTTGAACATTAAAATAACACAACTATCAACTGAATCTAAAAAACAAAAACAAACTAAGCAAACAGCCAGAACAGGAATAGAATCATAGGTATGGAGATCATTTAGAGGGTTATCAGCTGGGACGGGGAAAGGGGAAGGGGGAGAAATGGGGGAAATGTGCAGGGATTAAGAATCGTAACTGGTAGGAACGAAACAGGGGGATGTTAAGAATAGTATAGGAAGGGGAGAAGCCAAAGAGTTTACATGTATGACCCATGGACATGAACAAAGGGGGGACTGCTGGAGGAAAGGAGGGGTCCTGAGCAGAGGAGGGCAAAGGGGGAAGAACTGGGACAACTGCAATAGCATAATCAATAAAATATACTTAAAAATTTTTTTAATTTTTTTCAACTAATATTCAACAAAGGGGGAAGAAACACAAAATGGAGTGAGAAGAGCCTCTTCAACAAATGGTGCTGGGAGAACTGGACAGGGACGTGCAAAAAAAATAAAACTAGACAACCAACTTACACCATACACCAGAATAAACTCAAGATGGATCAAAAACTTTAATGTAAGTTGTGACACCATAAAAGTCCTAGAGGAAAACATAGGCAGGGAAATTTCAGATATCCTACATAGCAATATTTTCACCAATATATCTCCTGAGGCAAGGGAAATAAAGGAAAGAATAAACAAGTGGGACTACATCAAACTAAAGAATTTCTGCTCCGCAAAAGAAAAATCAGCAAGATGAAAAGGAAACCAACCGTATGGGAAACATATTTGCCAATGCTATCTCAGACAGGGGACTGATCTCCAAAATATATAAAGAGCTTATACGACTCAACATCAATAAAACAGACAACCCAATTAAAAAATGGGCAAAGGACCTGAACAAACAGTTCTCCAAAAAGGACATACAGAAGGTCCATAGGTATATGAAAGAATGTTCAACATCATTAGCCATCAGAGAGATGCAAATAAAAACAACAATGAAATTTTTTAAATTGTTTTAATTTAAATGTACAGACTGGCCCATTAGCACATAAATGACCAACCCCTGAGCACCCTAGCTGATCCTCTCAACTTGTATTATGGTAATTTCTATGTATAGCTAAAAAAAGGAGCAGGATCCCACATCACTTAACACAACAGCCCCAAAGGGTCTGGACATTGTTCTAGACCAACAGTTCTCCACCCTGACTGCATAGAGAACCTTTGAGAAGCTGTGTAGAAATACCAATGTCCAACCCCTACTTGGAGATCTAATTTCCTTGATTTGTGTGGAGACTGGGCAACCATTTTTGAAGACATTTCCAAGTGTTCCTACTTGTAGTGAGGGTTGAGAGCAACTGCTCTGGTACCATCCAGGGATCTGGTTAAAACAAAAATTCTAATACAGAATCTGGGAGGGGATCCTGGATTCTGTATTTCTAATAAACTTCCGAGCAACATCAATGCTGCTGATCCATGAACCACACCTGAGAAGCAAAGGTCTTCAACAGCTAGCCCAGCCTCATTCACCTTTACCCATGTGGTCATTCCAAAGGTGTACTTCTTCTCTAAACCCACAAGCCACTCAAGCAAACCCAAGTGATAACAGAACCTGTCTTCTACAGACACTTGTTCTGGTGGAATTGCAACACCCAACACACAAGCCACACCAGTGTGTCATGGTGTGCTGGTCACAGGACAGTCTCTATAGCCAAAGAAGACCAAGGCATGCACCAGATGTAAATTTCTTATCCTCTGTAGACCAAGTGATCTCCCATGGACACTTGGGATTACATCAACACCACCACTCCATGGGATTTAAATATACACATAAAGCACTGAGTCCAGCACTTAAACCTGACACACAAAATGCCCTTAAATGTAAACCATTACCAATAGCAGTGAGATTACCACTAGTACTTCCTTGACACCCTTGTTTTTAGGCTCTCCTCCCACCTCTCTGAAACCCCTCAATGAACTAGGACTGAGAAAACACAATAGGTATCCTGTTAAAGGTACTTTCTCAATAACCCCCCAACCTGATAGGCAGATCAACAATGCCCCTGATACAGAACCTCCTGTGCAAGAGCTCTCAATCACCTGTCCTGACCCAAACACTGTAACTGCACCAAAAGCAAAGGCTGAGCCATAAGTACCACTCCCACAGGACCAAGAAGTCTCTGCATCAGATTGGAACCCCACATCAAAACAGACTAAGGTCTGTCTAAAACTCCCCAGGACAAAAGAGAACTTAAATGTTCTCACAAAAAAATAAAATAAAAGGAAATATGTGGGGTGATAAGATGTGTTCATTAACTCAATGGGGCCAGCTCTTCTCAATGTATATATAAGGTCTGTCCAGAAAGTATCCAGCCATGTATTATGAAAAATACAGACATTTACTGAAAAAGATACAAGACACAAGAAACATTGTACATAGGACGACACCTCAGTCCCCATCAAGGTAGGTACCTTGGGACCTCACACAGTTCTCCCAATTGCCATCAGCTACCCCGTCATATTTTCCTGAATATCATAAACGGTCTGAAATCTCTTCCCTTTCAAAGGTGACTTTAGTTTTTGGAAAAGCCAGAAGTTGCAGGGCACCAAATCTGGACCATAGGGACTGAGTCACCTAGGTGATCTGATGTTTCACAAAAAAACTCAGCACAAGATGTGATGCATGAGCAGGCACATTGTTATAATGAAGCTACCAGTTGCCCATAACTGCAGCCTTATAAATCATCCAAATAGTTTCTGCGAAAGAATGTTCAAGCTTAACACAAAATCTGATGCAAATTTGTTGCTCTTCTTGCTCAGCCATTTTGCATGTGACGGCCACACAGTACACACGCTCACTCAATGGCTTCTACTGTCCCCAGTGACTAATTCAGTGAGTTGTCATTATTCACACATATGCATTCCAATCCACTCTCCTTGGCTGCCAGGTCGCACTGATGCCACACAAACTGTTCGTTATATTAACAATGGCTGGACAATTTCCAGGCAGATCTCATATAGATACCAAATCATCACATTGTACACTTCAAATATTTTACTATTTTATTTGTCAATTATACCTCAATAAAGCTGGAAAGAAAAACTCCCCCAGAGTTCTTCTCTGCAATTTTGTTATAAAATGCTGGATACTCTGGGAAGTTTTGAAAGCACCAATCATCACTTTCATTAGCAAAGCACAAAAAACACAGTAAGTTGTGAAGGGAAAAGTTATGTGTAAGTTCCAGACTCCTGTGCTGCTCTATCTCTTTTTCCGGTCCTATCCTAAAACTTTTGGATTTCAAACGCACTCACATGGAACAATGTTTAAAAACAAATATTGGAAGGGATCAAAGTCTAAATATGAACATTGCACAACTAGATAAGCTTTATTATTTTAATCACTATTTAGCAACTTTCCTAAAAACACATGGAGAGAAGAAAAAAGCATTTTTAATAATAAAATGTTTAAGATCCTCAAAGAAAGAAAAACAACTTTCAATATTTTGGTGTGGAAAATATGAATGAGAGGAGGTAGCCCTCTTGAACACAAAGCCAGTGATTTGCTGATAATTTAAGTCTGACGTAAGAATACCATCATGCCCAGAACCAAAGCAAGCCTTTCAACACACCACTCCCCATTTAGTATGATAAATATGTCAATACTAGGGTGAAGTCTTCAGGTTACTGGCACTGGGTGCCTTTAGCTGAACTAAGGTATTAAAAGTTGCATCAGTCTGTCAACCCTTATAACCCACCTACCTAAGCAAAATATGTTCTGTGTTCATTGATTGTTGCTGTAACTGCCCAAAATCACAATCTTGAAATTGGGAGAAGGGCTAAAAAGTGTTATGGGCACATAACTTAGAGAGGCCTACATAATAAAAGATTAAAGAGGTCTCAAATATGTTGACTTTCCCATTTTATTTTATAACTCAGATAATCTCTTTGAACTCCAGGGTATTCTCACAACTACTAGTTAATATATGCTGAAGGGAAAAACAGTATTTACAGTTTCTAGTTTTATTCTTTCCAAGTTTCAAAAGATATTTTAATGCAAAATGTATAACCAATGCCTTTTAAAATATTGTAAATACAGCAAAAAAATTTACATAATTTCCTTTGATCTAGCAGTATGGCAGCTGCAATTATTTATATAGTAACAAGGGCTAACAGTAAAAAAAAAAAAAAAAAAAGCCACACAATTAAGACAGTTGGACAAATATAAGCCTCCTCAATCTATAAAAGAATCAGCTTTAACGACTGGATGATCAGAACATTAGTTTTCCTCTATTTCCAATTACTTTGTTAGTAAATATTAACACTGGAATTTCTATAGTACTTTTAGAAGAAAATAAAGGTGATCCTTTAACAAATCATCTTGAAAAATGACACTTGGTAGCATGAATCAAATATCAAACTGAATTTATGAATTAGTCACAAAAGTTACGCCTAACCGATCCTTAAAACCTGAAGAGAAAGAAAAAGATCTAGTATTGACTAAGAGTCTATTACATGACAGAGGCATTCTCTACATTAAATCATTTAGGGCAACAAAGACAGCCTTCCCAAATTGCCGATGGGAAAGCTGAGGTCCACATAACTTACAGGACTTGTCAAAGTTCAAAACTATTAAAATGAATGAACTAATGAATGAATGAATAAAATAAAATAAAATACAAACACCAAAAACTGAAAAAGCTCTTCCATTATGGACATCTTTAGAGCATAAAAAATTAATGGCAGTGGGATTTTTTTTAATCCCTTAAATTGCAGAAGAATGTTTCCATGATTTTTTAAAGGACTTTTTAATTTTTTTAATTTTTTAATTTCTAAATAGTTTTTTATCCTGTGATTTCTTTAAGGGAGAACAGTTTAACCACATTTAATTTCACACATCTACAGCAGTTCTAATGAGATAAGAAGAAACAATTAAGAAGAGTTTATTCAAGTGAGCCTAAATCACTGGCAACCATTATTAGCAAAAACAAAAGAACAGTACAGCGAACATCAACTCCATTTTACTTCCTACAACGCCTTTTTTATTCTACATCCTCTGCTTGAACCCTTAAAATAGTCCCATGAAGTAGGAGGTATTTAGAAGCCAAGGATCCTTCTTGCTCTCAAGACTCATGAATGATGGAAATCTGCCCTTCTGAACCCTGGTCCACAGCTTGTCATCTTACCTCCCTGCTTCCTAGGAGAAAAAAACACCATCAAACTTACCATCTTCAGTTAATTGTGCTTTTGAAAGCATCTGTGTTTTAAGAAGTAGGTTATAAAATCTCAAAGATAAACTAACCCACCATAGAAAATTCAGGGTTTTCTTTAAAAAAAGAAAAAAAATCCTGATAGTATATGCCCTCATAATCTGAAATTTACTCATTTCATATTCCTTAGACAGTACAAGTGCTGAGAAAGCAGCATCTTTTAGGTACAGTAGTTTAAATAGTTATCAATCTAAATGATGCATTTCAATTTCAGAAACTCTTGATTTGTCTGAGAGGTTTTTTTCCCACATCCCTAACCAAGTGGTAAAGGTATCAATCCTGCATTCAACTTGAATGGATTTAGCAGTTAGTTGCCCTGTTGTTGATTCAGCAGGAACCAATACCCTGAACAGTTCACCTCCCTCTTCTGCAGGTGCTGCTGGCTGTAGTAAGAGAAATCTCAGTGCAGAGTATGATGATGCTGAGCAGGAACCTGGCTATTGTTCACACATGACTTTGCACACTGGGTTTCAGAATTTTAAATCTTTGTGGATGAAGAAAGTATATTCCCAAGAACAGTTTACTTTTTAATACTAGATTTAAAATTGAATTTAGAAAATTAAAACACAGACTTGAAGTGTTTTTTCAGTTTTTATTGTATACTTAAAAAAAACTAGAATTGCCTGGCTGGTGTGGCTCAGTGAATGGAGCCCTAGCCTGAGGACCAAAAGGTTACCGGTTCGATTCCTACTGGGGGCACATTCCTGGGTTGTGGGCCAGGTCCCTGGTTGGGGGCATGTGAGAGGCAACCGATCAATGTTTCTCTCACACATTAATGTTTCTCTCCCTCTCTTTCTCCCTTCTTTCCCCTTCTCTCTAAAAATAAATAAAATCTTTAAAAAAAAATAGAATAAAAAGCCCATTGTCTTGTCAACCACCTATATAAAATAGGCACTCACATCTTAGTGTTTCTAATCTAATCTGTTAATACAACACATTTTTAGTAGTTAGCAATTTTAAGCTTCTGAAATATAATGAGCTGTTTTCAGAAGTGTTCGAGAAGAAACATTGATTATTATTATAGAATATCTCAAAAAGGTCTTTCCAGAAATATAAACTGTATAATATAGATTAGTTTCCTAAGCTAAAGAGAATGCGATACAACTAAGAAAAACCATACACCAAAAGTAAATAAATAAATCTGAGTTCCAAAAAATTAAGTCTTACTGTGTCTGAATGTTAAAAACATCAAAAGTGGGAAAAATAATACTAGATGTCATCTCTAAAACCACTTAAATTTACTTCATGAACATATGTGTATTTATATGTATACACATATCATACATTTAGTTATACCTCACAAAAGGAATACTTCTGAGTATGTATTTACTTACAAGATACTAATCTTGAGACAATAAGGAATTCTGAAGGAAGCCTCCAGGCAAAATATACACTTTCACTAGCTTGTGCTTGACCTGGAGGAAAAGTTTCATCATTTTGAAGTAAAGGAAGCAGAATATTCTCACCAGGAGAGGGGGTGAAGTAAGAGATTCTGTACCCTGCCATCTCCTCCGAAAAGCCATGCACATCACTCAAGCCTCACAGGCCCATGAGCACCATAACCAACCAAGCAGACTAGGAACGTCTATACTAGGGGGACTGACAGCAGGAGCCCAGCCCAGGACTTCTGAATATGGGAAGATGAAGATGGGGAAACAGAGGCTCACAGAGCTCGTGAAATTTGCCAAAGCTCAAAACTACCAAAGACCAAACCCAAAAACTAGAAAAGCTCTTCCATTATGGAGCATCCTAATCAATCTTCATTCAACAAAGTCAGCTGTTGAACTGGGCAGGAAGGAATCTCTGGCTAAGAGCGAACAGGTGAACAGTTGATGAAGCCTTTAAGAGGTGGGGGGATAATGAGGAGACCTGAAACTTGGAGGCTCAGCAGTCAAGAGCTTACCAGGCAGCAACAGAAAAGAGTGGGCAGGCCAAAGAAAGCAGGTTAATACACTGTATAGAAGGAAAACCCCCCAAAAAGCCAGGTTCCATTTGAGGTTTCTGAGCATCTTGGGCATAGAAATACATGTTTTATGGGACTCTCAGAACTATAAAATACCTAAAAATGGAGTTTTATTCACAGTGGCTACATAGTCTATTTTTTAAAACATCTTTATTGAGATATCACATACCATAAAATTCCCCCACTTAAAGTATACACAATTCAATGATTTTTGGTATATTCACAAAATCATATGACCACCACCACTATCTAAATTTAGATCCCCCTAAAACAAACCCCATTACCCCCAGTCCTAGGCAACCACTACTCAGTTTTCTGTGTTTATAGATTTGCCTATAATGATCATTCTTTATATATGAAATCATAGAATATGTGCACTTCTGAGACTGGTTGCCTTCATAATTCATGTTTTCAAGGCTCATTTGCATTGTGGCATGTATCTTAGTACTTCATTTCTTTTCATGGCTAAATAATATTCTAACATATGGATATACCACATTTTGTTTAGTTGATAAAACTTGAGTTACTGCCATTTTGGGCTATTATAAATAATGCTATTATGAACATCCATGTACATTGTTTTGTGTGTAGACAGGTGTTTTCATTTCTCTTATACATATATTTTAGTTTATTTTTAAGGGAAAAAATATATAATTCACATTTCACATAGTCTGAATATGAAGTTTGCAATTTTATTTCTAAGTTTCAGTATCAGTTAGTATTGGTAAAAAGAATAAACAAAAGTAATATTTAATGGCATAAACTACATAAAGACAGCAGGCCAAATGAAGACACAGAGCTATGAAAGGAAAGTCATGTTTATATAATACTTCCAAATGCTAAGAATTTTAAATAGGATAAAATAATGACTGAAGACAAAAAATAATCACCTTTCTACTATGTTCACAAAACTCTGCATTTTTAATTCCTATGTAAAACAGAAAAGATACCAAGAGTAGATACAACTGCAGAAACTCACTGACCCCCCAGACACTACTGTCCTCACCTTTGGCCCACCCCAGGACTGCTCTATGAGTGGCCACGCAGGAGGAAAGCCTGACCTACCAGCTCCCCTCCCTGCCTGGAAAAATGACCTATGGAAAGCACCTTCCTGGACCAATTTTACATATTTCTTTCCATCCCCCCCAAAAATGCAATCATCTACTGAGTGCTCACCATCCCGAACTTACATTCAACCCCACAGGGAGGTATAAGCTCCCAGGACAGATTGGAGGATCTGTCAATGGGTTAGTGGTGCAGGTGGGACTTTAAATGTTACCTCCGTGACCAATTCATCCTTGTTCACCATGAACCTATAAGCACTTCACATCAACCAGACTCTCCCTGTGAATCTCAAATCCTGAACTTTTCTATTTTCTCCTGGCAATTTCCTAAGGACCCCAACTGACAGAATTAGAGACACCAGACAGAGCAGAGGTGTGATTCAGGCCAGATTCCTACAACACACTAGCCGAATGCCTTGAACCTGGCCTAATGCAAAGCCCAGGACTACCCTCTGCTTGGTCTGAAACACAAACTGAGCTCCTTCAAAATAGCTGACACAAAAGTATAACTCCAGGAACTCCAAATCACACTAAATCTTAGCTTCAGCTACACACTCTTTGTGGGAAAATGCCAAATATAACAAACATTAAGGTCCTTATAATTAGCCAAGTGCTAGTTATACTCTCCCAAGTAAAAGTGCATTATATGTAAAAGTATGTGCAATGGATTTATTCCCAACTTTGTATTTACTCAACCTACTCAGCCTCTAAGACAACAATGTGGCAGATAACAGCTATGTAAGACTAAAGCAGGGCCATGGCCTTCATACATTTCACTTAAAGGGAGAAGGAATGCAGTTCTTCTCTTCTGTAGACAAACACACTATAGCACCACACAGTAAAGCACATTCATCCAGGTGAGTGTAGTGACTGTGAGAAGTCCCCAAGAGAAGCAAGAAGAGGGGAGAATTTCAGCCAGTTTCAGGAGCAGAGGTGGCTGGTCTGAGCTAAGGCTTGACAGATAAGCCGTCATGGGAGGACCAAGCAAGTATTTCAGGCAGAACAAATAGAAAATGCCAGAGCAAAGGTAGGAAAACGCAAGCAAGTCCAAGTGTGTGGGGGAGAAGGAGTCTGGAGAGGGAGAGGCTGCAGGCAGGAGGGGTTCCTGCAAAGACAGGCCATGCTGAGGTGCAGGACTTGCCTCTGGGGGAAGAGGGTTAAGAGGCACTTAAGCAGAAGAGTACAATGAGATTTGCATTTTAGAATGACTAGCCTTTTAAACCTATTTACTTTCTTTTTTCTTTTTGAGAGGGAAGAAAAAAATAATGTTAATAAAATAATAAAATTGCCCTGGCTGGTATGGCTCAGTTGATTGAGAGCCAGCCTGCAAACTGAAAGGCCTCCATTTTGATTCCTGGTCAGGGCACAAGCCTGGGTTGCAGGCCAGGTCTCCCTGCTCCCCCACCTCCCGCCACCTTGGGGACCTGTGAGAGGCAACCTATTGATGCATATCTTTCTTTCCCTCTCTTTCTCCCTCTCTTCCCATCTCTCTAAAAATAAATAAATAAATAAAATAATTTTTTTTAAATACTAATAAAATTTATTTCATTTCACTATTGTTATGCTTGCCTCTTGTTTTTAAACTCTGAAATAATGTAAGTATTTTCCTATAAGTTTCAATAAACTTTTAAGTGTGTAACAATGTGCAGTTATTCACAGGAAAATCTCACACCAGACACATTTTCATTAAAGCCATGATTTCAGTACTTAACAGTCCTCTCCTGGCCAAAAAAAAGGGGGGCGGGGGCGCAATTTCAAAAGTTACTGTCCATAAACTCAAGCTGTGATCCTTTTTTTTTAATGTAACATCAAATTATTAAATAACTCTAAAGTTTACATGCTTGAGGGACAGAAGCAGTGGCCCAAAAACCAGAGGCCCAGATAATCAAGCTAGAGTATAGCTAACAGCTACAGCTTTTACATTCCCTGACTCATACACACACTGCAGACTCAATTTGCACTTCTGACCGTGGTACTGCTTAGGGGAACAGTAACTTTTTTATACCTATTCTTTAATTAAAATACACACCACAGCAAAAAGGAAAACTCCAAGCAGGAACAGGATACTTGGGAAAGTTTCCCAGGAAGTAAAACTGTTTGATGAGTAAAAACATATGCGTAATTCAGATACAGGACTTGCGTTTCTCATTCATCATCCTGTTCAGTACTCACCTTGACCCTGCAAGGAACTGTCCCATTTTAGAGATGAGGAAAATAATGCTCTCCAAGGTTAGTTTGCCAGAGGTTAAATGGTGAATAAACCTAGGTCTCTACACGCAATCCAGAGAGCAGTGAATTGGGATGGTTCCCACAACTTCCTCCCTGCCTCCCTCTTGCCTTCAGTCCCTCCCTCTGCTTCATGCTTCATGTTACTCAGCAGTCAGCAAGCAGCACAGGCAGATCTCACACCTTGAATACCACTGCTCCAGTCCTCTGCCCCAGGATCACTTGTACAGACTACTGCCCTGCCCAAATACCCCATCCTTCCCGAACTGGCTCATCTTGCCCTGGCATTCAGTCGACCTCTGCTTGATTTTGCCCACCTCCTGACGCAAATGTTCCACAGGAGCCAAAAGAGCCCTACATGCCTGAAACACTTCTGTTCACTCTATTTCTCACCCTACAAGGCCCTACCTCCAGCCTCTTAGAATCAAAGCAAACAGTCTCCACATCATATGCCTGGACCCAACTGCGCACCTACATAATGAAAACACCCTGGCCAGGCATGTGCTATATCTGAGGTCACTCCACTACCCACTGAGGAAGCACTGCTCTAAATCGAAGCCAGACTTCCCACTCACTAAACTAATACAAACCCAGTGCCATAATAACCACTCCCATCTCTGAAATCCAGAAGAAATTACCACCTTGCTGTCAATTAATGCTAATACCTATTGTTATTTGTAGTTTTCTATAATTGCTCCGTCTCCTTCATCATATGCTTCTTGAGTGCAAGAATTTAGTTTATTTCTTCACAGAGCATTACATTTTTATACAAGCATAGAGATTTTCTCATCTTTCTCATACTCAGTCTGGAAGCACAGCAGGAAAAAAGGGAAGCCTCACTCAAGGCCACCCTTGATTCACTCAGAATTAAGGAGTGCCCAGCAAAGCCCTCAGAAACGGATACTACACTAAAAAGCCACTGCAGCTGGGGCTCTGTGCCCTGTGTCCATCGGGAGCCATGGATGACTCAGGCTACAGGGCACAGTTCTCCAATACAGAGCACTTGAGAAAAGTCCAAGTAGCAGTCCACCCTCTTTAAAGAGGGTCTGGATGAGGACAGGTGGCGGGGATGAACAGCCAAAATATTTTTACCACTCAGTGATTGATCGTAAGCAGAAAAAGATTTTTCACTAGAGGGAAAAAAAAATGCTATGACTGAGTGTAAGCCTTTAAATATCCGCTTATTGAGGGTATTTTTGGTATTAGGTCACACCACTCCACTGTCAGAAAAATTGATTTGCTTAACTTGAAGAGAGAACAGCTCAAATATAATGCCAAAAAATTAGCCCCACCACACCACAAAATGCTTGCTGCAGAGAAAGCCTTAGTGACTTGGAATCTTTCTTTCTCTTATCCTCTCCCCAACCCTCTCCTTTGGCTTAGCTGGTTTTTATAGAGCCATAAACATGATCTTCCCACATTTTTCCCCACCAGATTGGAGTTTGTCGTGCCACATGTCACCTAGCAACCTAAACACCACTCTGCAGCTTCCCAGATACCCAATTCCTCATACAAAATTTATCTTTTTCTGCTAAACAATAAGGGGTAAGGAAGAAATAAAGTTGAAACAATGTTAATATGTGTCACTTCATAATTACAGTATTTTAAATAGAGAGAAAAGGGAAGAAGGATTAGTTTAATTGTAACCATTACTTGATAATTTAAGATGAAAAAATACAAAGAGACCTAGAAGCAGCTCAGGTTCTTAAAACATTTGTGAGTCAACAGTCTTGGGAAGCAATGACTGAATTATATGTACTGCAAAGTTCATCTTAAAATTCACCTACTGAACTATGAGTTGCACTTAAAGAGCATTTACATAATTTTGCAAACTCCTGAATCATTTCTGACTCCTCCCTCTCATTTTATCCAACTCCAATGCTACCATCAGCCTGAGAATAGCCCTTCCCAACCTGGTGATATACCTTCCTTCAAAACTCAGCTCATATGCCCCTTCTCTTTGGGGTGCCTTCCAAGACTCCTTAAGAAGAACACACTTCCTTTTCCATGCTCTCAGGTCACTGTGAAACAACCACCATTAATATTTTTTCAAAGGTCCAGATCTATCACTGGGGCTTCTCAACACCATCTATCCAACATCTGAAGGTCTTCTCTTCTCCCCAGGGCACAACACACTAGTCCACACCACGGCCTCCTTCACTTGGAAGGCCATGGAGTCTCCTGTCCTAGATTCTTACAGTCCAATTTCCACAAAGCAGCCAGTGAGTCCCCTAGATGTCCAGCACACAGAACAGTGCCTTGGACATAATTCTCAAGGAAATGCTTAAGAATTTCTGTGGAACAAACAAATGGTTCAAACTACATTTTTATCCCCAACCAGACTATTCAATCAATATACATTGTATGCAAAATGAAACATGACTCATTTTAAGCATATAAGTGTTTAAGTATGTAAATAACTAATTTAAGCATGAAAATTTCAAACATGTAAGCAAAGGAAATATGGATCACCTCTCCCTACTCAGGAACCTAGGCACACTGCAAAGTATATATTATTATATTCCTCTTTCTCTTTCCTTTCAGGATTTATTTTGTTGGTTTCCAGGGGACACATACAACCTTATTACTGTTTTAGAATATTTAAATCTTAAACTGTCATTCATAAACAATCTTTTAAAAAGTAAATGCAGGTGTAGAGGGTACTGTTACCCACCATCACCACTTCCCCCACCCCACCACTGGCACTGCAAGATAAATTAGGTGCCTACCTTCTGCTAGTTTTGGTTGAACTGTTACTGAAAATCAGATAACTGTAAGGTACATTTGAGAGCTGGTAAATAAGTCAACATCTTCCATCACTGTGTCAGACTCAACATCCCCAACATGCTATTTTTCCACTATATATTAAAAACCAAAATAATGTAAAAGGGCTTTTTTCTTAATTTCAGAGAAAACTGGGGGTTGCCACCTGGCACACCCTGTACACATTCAGGCTGACAAAGCCACCATCCCCCTCACCTCCTGTTCCAAAGCTCAGGGGAGCCAGGCCAGTTCACTATGGGGAACAAATGGGAAATGTTAAGAGTGAATATGCTTTCCACCAAACAGTTCTATACTGCAAAGGAAATATCCTCAGGTGCTTCAGAGGAAACTTTGGAGCCTGAGCTGTTGTCACAGACACAGCAAATAAAACAATTTAACAAAATGCTTCTTCACTTCTGACACATTGTACAGGAATGCAGTTGAGTGGAGACAATGTTATCACTCCACCAAGAAAAAGGGAAATCTACTCAACTCCGGAATCAGGCCCAGGCTCTGCAACCTCCAAACCATGTGGAGCTAGTTTCTTGGCAGGAAAACTTTTAATTCAGTGACTGAGTTCAGGCTTGCGCTTTGCAAAGGAGCCCTGCTCTAGAGCCTCTGAGTCGCTCAGCCGCGCCCGCGACTGCTGGACGGCACGGCCCTCTCCAGGCCGCCTTCCCGATTGCTGGCCGGCGACCCCCCACCCACAGCCCACAACGCCAGGACGCCCACGCCAGCAGGGAGAAAGGGCTCGTGGCTGAGGTCCCACCCCGACGGGACCCTTGGGTGGAAGGAGCAAACGCGCGGTCACTCTCCAGCGTGTGTGGAATAATTAAACTCTCCTCCCAACAAAAAAGTTCCCTCTCCCAGCTTTGCCCGCAGGGCCTAGGAGTGGGGAGAGGCCTGGGGCTGGATTTCAACTGCTGCAGGAGGCCGGGGGAGGCGTCCTGGCCAGCTGCGCCCGGTCGCGCAGGGTTCGGCTCTGCTGCTCCGGCTGTCCGAGGGGCGCCTGTCACCACAGCGGCCCCGTGGCAGAAGCTCCGGGGAGAGGCGTTCGGCCCGGGGACGCGGGATCTATCACCAGGTCTGCGTTCCCGGGCCCAGCCCAGCAGAGAACTTTGCTGCCCGCAGCCCGGGGTGGGGGGCGCAGGCAGGCTAGCGAGGCCGCCGCACTTTCCCTTTCCCCGCCTCCGTTGTCTCCCTCCTCCCCTTTCCAGGAAGCGCCATATTGATCCCGGCGCCTTCCCTACCCCCACCCCCTCCCCGCGCCCTGTGCGCCCCCCGGTTCCTCACTTTGGCGATGGCCTTCCGGTAGCGGGTCACTGCTTGCTGGATAAGGCTGAAAACTTTCATGTGGCCGTCTCCGCACGGCACGACCACCCGGGTCCTTCCAAAACACACGGTCACTTTCATGCCGCCGCCGCCGGGGCCGCCTCGCGCCCCTCGCTGACGGCAGCCAAGCTGCCCGAGCCGGGTACTGGAGGCTGGAGCGGCGGGGCCGCTGACCCGCGGGCAGCTAGGGGCGCGGGCAAGCGACGCCGGGGAGCCGCGTGGCTCTCATTCCCGGCCCGGCCCCCTCTCCTCCTGCTGCTCGCCTCGCCTCTCCCGCCGCGGCGCCCGCGGCTCTGGCCACCTGTTCGGCGTCTCGCGCGCTCGGCAGCGGCTGCTGGGGCCCCAGCGGTGCGGCGCTCGCACTCAGGAAGCGGGGGAAGGGGCGGCGGCGAGGGAAGAGAGAGAAGGAGGGACACAGGGAGGGAGGGAGGGGAGGAGCGGCGGCGCACAACACCGCGCACGTGCGGCAGGAGGCGGTGGCTCCCAGCTCGGGGCGGAGCACGCCCCCGAGACCCCCGCCGTCCCGCCCAGTCTGCCCCTTCCCTGGCGCCTCCTCTACGCTCCCCGATCCGCCAGGCGGGCCCCGCGGTTCTCCTTAGGCCCTTGCTACCCCGGCAAGCGGCGGGCTGCGCTCCACCCCCACACCCACCTTGGAGATCCCAGCTCCGCACCCCCAGTCTCTCCAGAGCCCCCCTCCCGCCCTTTGTCGCTTTTACTCCCCTTCCTTAGACTGGAGGGTTCCGGATCAATTAGCTTCTAGAGACAGCTGTTTACTCTAGGCGCCAATACTTTTGGAGAGGAGCGGTCACCACGTACCCCGGGAAGGTAGGAACGGGCTGGGTCTGGTGCTGGGCCAGGCGGTTCCTCCCCAACGGGGCGCGCAATCTGGCAAGGTTTGACAGAGGCTCTCTCGTTTGGCTGCAAGGCCTGGCAGACCTCATTCTACGTTAAAAGCAAAAATTAACCGTCTGCCCTAAGGAGAGGCTGGTGAAGCTTTGCCTCGACCCGACATTTCTCTTGTGGCCACTATTTACCTTGAAGTTTCTGGTGACCTCGTGGTGACCCCACAAACTTCCACGGGTAGACCTTAAACATCAGCAATTCAGATCATTTTATTTCTTTTTTTAATTATATTTTATTCTCGTTTATTCTATTACTGTTGTCCCAATTTTCCCCCCTTTTATGTACCCTCCTCCGTCCTGTACTATCCACGCTCTCCCAGTGCCCATCAGTATATGAAGGAAAGGGAGTACGTAGTCAGATCATTTTATTTCTTAAAACTGTACTACATAAGCAACCCTAATGCAAATACATGACCAAACATCAGAACGCCACGGGGTGAGGGTTGGGGGTGCGAGGGGATCCCCATGATGCCCCTGCCCTTATGCAGGCATTGAACCCCGCTCTGACACCCAAAAAGCAACTCTGCAGTGAGTACTTGCTTGTGGGACCTGGGACACTTCGAAAGAATGTAGACCAAGTCAAGAAAAGTGACTGACATTTTAGTCGTGAGCTCTGATTCCTTAATAACTATGTTATTGTGTTTAAAGAATGGTAAATGTCAGCAAAGAGTTGTTGTTGGCCCATGTCTGTACCAAAGGGTAGTAAATTCATTTTTGCCAATTATTTCTAGAATATGTGAAAGCAATTAACAACTCCTATGAGCTCAAGTAGAATTTTAGAGCAGAAAGAGCTGTTGACCATCCATCTAGTCCACTCCCATTCTAAAATAGGAAAACGGGACAAAGAAATCCATTTGCTCCCCAGAATCCCTGCACCTTCCCACCTGCCCCAGGTACAGTGCAAGTTATCATATGAAATATTGTACTTCTCTGATCTACTCAATCATCTGTCCTAGCAAACCAATACAATAAGTAGACATTGTGTGTTATCATTGCCATCTTACCCCACGATATTGACAGAATGGTGGAGTCACTTGCCCAAGACCACAGAGAAAGCTTGAGATAGACCCGGAAACAGAATCCAGGTTTCCTTCCACGCATTTATGGGAAAAGCTCAGCATACTTCTATGTTGCTACAATGTTTGACCTTTCTACCCAATGATTAAGTTTGTGACAAATATGACGACTCCTGTTGAGGTCTTCTTGCTTCTTCTAGTAACACTTGAATTCACAATAATTACTGATAATTATAGATATTTCTGTTTTAAATGCATTGGGGATTGAGGAGTATACTGGTTTAAAGTGGGGCTTTTTCAAAATAATTCTAATTAAAAGGCAAGTTCAGAAATAGCCAGAGTGCATCAGACATTACATGAATCTAGATTCAGATCCTGATTCTACCATTTACTAAGTGCCTTACACATGGTGCTCAGTCTCACCCCAACCTCAGTTTTAGCAGCTTAAAAGTGGAGCTGATGATCTGTCTCATAAATTATGAGGATTAAGTAAAATAATGTATTAAGACACTTAGTACATGTAGTAGAGTCAGTACAGTTACCGTAATGTAGGTGAAGGGTAACAAAGTTAGGACAGGAAAGCAAATTATGATGTTGAAGGGAAGGGAGAACAGGGGGAGCAGGAGTCAAGGCTCAGAGAAATGAATGGACTGGAGATACAGCTGCTGAGTAACTGGACTAGAGCTCATGACTCTCAAGCCTGTACTAAATTCACTTCATTTAGATTCCACATGCATTCAGACCTTCCACATACAGCTAGATCTTCCATGTGAAAAGCACTAGCTAAATATTACAGAATTATAAAAGTGAGTAAGAAAAAGACAACACAGAGTTTAGAATAAAAAAGCTTTAATAACTATAACTCAAGACATTAAATATTAAGTTCCAGCACAATGTTAATGGTGCTTCTGAGGAGGGAAGCCTCCTTCATAAGAGTATAAATGTACTTCCAGTCAAGATGGAGGCATAGTTAGAGACACTTCACCTCCTCGTGCAACCATAGAAAGAATTACAACCAGATCTCAAAACTAATAGCACCCAGAACTGCCAGAAAATCAAGCTGTGTGGAAGTCCGACAACCAAGGATTAAAAGAAGACACCTTCATCCAGACAGGTAGGAGGGGCAGAGTCACGGAGAAGTGCAGAGAGGCTGCATAGCACAGAACAGCAATGGCAGAACAGATGGGAGGGATACCTTGGAAGCAAACGTTCCCAGCCGCAGGCCAGACCACACAGCACCGTGTTTCAGCATCAGGAAGGTAGACCCCCGTTACGTCTGGCTATAAAAATCAGTAGGGTTGGGGCGGCAGAAAAAACTGTCAGATTTATGCTGCTTAAAGGGCCTGCATGGGCTTTGACCATATGCAAACCCACTCGCTCTGGGATCCACCACCAGGGCGGCAGCTGGAAGGGCACCAGTTGAACATGGGAAGGGGATGAAGGAACTGGAAACAGGATGAACACTGGGCGAACTGCCAGAAGCCAGGTGGTAACATTGTCCCATCTCTGAGCCTTCCACCACACTGAACCAAAGAGTGGTGACACAGGTTGTCCCGCCCTGGCGATTACCTAAGGCTCTGCCCCATACAACTTACATGTGCCCTTTTCTACAGTAGACCACACTACTAAGAGAAGGAGTCAAAACTGCTCTACCTAATACACAGAAACAAATGAAGGGAGACTGCTAAATTGAGCAGGCAAAGAAATATGACCCAAATGAAAGAACAGGACAAAACCCCAGAAAAAGAACTAAGCAAAATGGAGATAGCCAACCTATCAGATGCAGAGTTCAAAACACTGGTTATCAGGATGCTCAGAGAACTTGAGTATGGCAAAAAAAATCAAAGAAGAAATAAAGGAAGAGATAAACATTCAACCAAAACAAAAAGAAGAAATAAGAACTCAACAAAACAAGGATAAGCTTAGGAAGCACTGGCACATCTCCAAACATGCCAACATCAAATCATAGGGGTGCCAGAAGGAGAAGAGGAAGAGCAAGAAATTAGAAACTTACTTGAAATAATGAAAGGAAACTTCCCTAATTTGGCAAAGGAAATAGACATACAAGTTCAGGCAGCGCAGAGAGTCCCAAACAAGTTGGACCCAAAGAGGACCTCACTAAGACATGTCATAATTAAAATGTGAAAGGTTAAAGATAAAGAGAGAATCTTAAAAGCAGCAAGAGAAAAGCAGAGAGTTATCTACAAAGGAGTTCCCAGAAGACTATCAGCTAACTTCTTAAAAGAAACTTTACAGGCAAGAAGGGACTGACAAGAAATATTCAAAACGATGAAAAGCAAGGGCCTACAACCAAGATTACTCTATCCAGCAAAGCTATCATTTAGAACAGAAGGGCAGATAAAGTGCTTCCCAGACAAGGTAAAGCTAAAGGAGTTCATTACCACTAAGCCATTATTACAGGAAATGTTATAGGGACTTATTTAAGAAAAAGAAGATCAAAACCATGAACATTAAAAAGGCAAGAAATTCACACTATCAACAACTGAATAAAAAAAATTTTTTTAAAACTAAGCAAGCAACCAGAACAGGAACAGAATCATAGATATGGAGATCATTTGGAGCGTTATCAGCTGGGAGGGGAAAGGGGGAGAATGCGGAAATGGTGCAGGGATTAAGTAGAATAACTGGTGGGAACAAAATTGACAGAGGGATGTTAAGAATAATATAGAAAACTGGGGAGACTTCTGGCCAATGTGGAGACTTAGACAGACACGCTGCGTCTTCCTCCACAACTAAGAAGAAATAAAACTACCTCAAAACTAGAGACATCCAGAAGTTCCAGAAAATGGAGCTGCATGGAAGTCCAACAAACAAAGATATAAAGAAGAAATACTCATCCAGACAGGTAGGAGGGGCGGAGAGGACATACTGTGGTGGTGGCAACAGCAGTGGTGGTAGCGGCAGGCCGGGGAAAATCGCAGTCACACGTTTTAAGAAGTCAGGAGAGACACCCGGGGAACGCTCCCAGCACCAGACCAGAACGCACAGCTCACAGTCCCAGCTCAAGGGAAAATAAAGCCTCATTGCTTCTGGCTATGCAAATCAGTGGGGGGTGGGGCATAAGAAGAAACTGCTGGTCTCTCAGTAGAGTCTGCTTGTTTAAAGGGCCCCCAGGATCCTAGAACGTCCGCAGACCCACCCACTCTGGGAACAACGGCCAGGGCAACAGCTGGAAAGGCGCCAGTCCCATACAAGAAGCAGGAGAAGTGCCTGGAAAAGGGGCGAGTGCTGAGCAAGTGGCATTGTTCCCCTTCAGGCCCCTCCCACACACACAGCGCCACAACCTGGTGAAATGGGTCGCCCTGTACTGACGAATACCTAAGGCTCTGCCCCTTACTATGTCACAGGTGCAACAGCTCTACTAAGACACAGAGACAAACAAACACAGAAGCCTGCCAAGATGAAGAGACAGAGAAGTATCGCCCAAAAGAGGGAACGGATCAAGGTTCCAGTGGGAGAACTAAGCAACGAGGAGATAGCAACTTAACAGATGAGGAGATAGGCAACCTAACAGACATAGAGTTTAAAACACTTGTGACAAAGATGCTCACAGGCTTGACAGATATGCTTAAGTAGGCAGACACATAAGGGAAGAAGTGAAGGCTATTCTAAATGAAATGAGGAAAATCCACCCAAAATTAATGGTGAAGGGAAGGAAACCAGGGTTCACATCAATGATCTGGAACACAGGAAGTAAAAAACAGTCAATCAGTACAGAATGAGGAAACAAGAATTGAAAAAAAATGAGAAGAGGCTTAGGAACCTCTGGGACAGCTTTAAACATGCCAACATTCGAACCATAGGGGTGCCAGAAGGAGAAAAGGAAGAGCAAGAAATTGAAAGCTTATGTGAAAAAAATAATGAAGGAAAACTTCCCAAATTTGACGAAGGAAATAGACATACAAGTCCAGGAAGCGCAGAGAGTTCCAAACAAACTAGACCCAAAAAGGACCACCCTAAGACGCATCATAATTAAAATGCAAAAGGTGAAAGATAAAGAGAGAATCTTACAAGCAGCAAAAGAAAAGCAGAGAGTTACCTGCAAAGGGGTGCCTATAAGACTCTCAACTGATTTCTCAAAAGAAACTTTGCAGGCAATAAGGGACTGGCATGAAGTAGGCAGTGTAATGAAAAGCAAGGACCTACAACCAAGATTACTCTATCCAGCAAAGCTATCATTTAGAATGGAAGGGCAGATGAAGTGCTTCCCAGACAAGGTAAAGCTAAAGGAGTTCATCATCACCAAGCCATTATTATATGAAATGTCAAAGGGACTTAAGAAAAAAAAAATTATGAACATTAAAACGACAACAAACTCACAACTATCAACAACTAAAAAATAAAATCTGAAAAATAAAAACAAAATCCAATGAAGCAAACCAGAATAGGAACTGAATCATAGGTATGGGGATCATTTGGAGGGTTATCAGCTGGAAGCGGGAAGGGGGAGAAATGGGGAAATGGCGCAGGGATTAAGAAGCATAATTGGTTGGTACAAAATAGACAGGGGGAAGTTAAGAATAATATAGGAAAGGGTGAAGCCAGAGAACTTATATGCACAACCCATGGACATGAACTAAGTGTGGTGGGATTGCTAGAGGGAAGGAGGGTACTGAGCAGAGGGGAGCAAAGGAAAAAAAATTGGGACTACTGTAACAACATAATCAATAAAGTATACTTAAAAATAAAATAAAAATATGGCCCATAGGATTAATAATTATAATATCCAACTAACCAGATAAAGTCATTAAATCTTTATGCAAATCTACCTAGTTTATCTAGATATAGTGATTCCCTATTTAATAATTTAAAAATTAATGCTTTGTTAATTTTAGATACCAGACACTGGTGTCTTGAGTCAAATTCATAAAATTTTCTCACAGATAATAAATCTACTTTCACTCATTATACACACCCCACATCTAACAGTAAAGCTGGAGAGCCAGTCTATCTTCACATCTGCAAATGTATTCTGCCTAACCAAGTTGCCTCTGGCCTGAGATGAGCACAAAAGCAAATGCAGTCCCAATGAGAAGCAAAATCATGGCAGTCAAGTGGCACATGTTACAGAAATATTTTCTTGTGTGTTTACTTTCTTAAATTCAGCATTTTTCAAGTAAAAACTTGTCACCTTTATCTTACTTGTATTTCTCTTCTACAGTTGATTGGTTCAATTGGTTGTGAAAAACCCAGGATATTTCCAGAATTAATTAGAATCCACCTGGCCTTTGTGCCTATCTGCAAATGAGCAGGTGTGACCACATGGACTGTAATTTCAACCATATCCAGCAACATTCATGTGCTCCATGAAATAAATACTATATACAACTCACATATGGAGGAACGGCATTATTGCCCAGCATCTTACCCTTATAAGAGTTTTAAAATTTTTGTCATACTTTGAAAATTGAAGTTGTCTCTAGGATATTTCACACACACACATATTGAATGTCAAGTTGTAAATGTTATACTTCAAATCAGGTTAACAATCTTGTATGCCTACCCTCATACAAGTTCAGTGTAGTAGGAGAACTGGATCACTATTCACCAAATAATTATTGTTTGCCTATGTTATACGAAGCACTTCACTGCAGCCTGGATATGTTAAGTTTTTTCTTTCAGAGGTGCCCAGTTTGACAAATGTTTCAGCTGTGAGTAGGCAGCCACCAAGTATGATAAGTGCTTTATATTAAGGATAGTGCTGGTCCCCTTAGTAGATATTCACTCATTCTGGAACATTGGAGAAGGAGAGAGCTGGAAGCAGGCCATATAGAGTAAATTTGTCCAAAAGCAACATTAGGTGAATTACACTGGTAACTTCCAATCTTCTAATAACTGCAGATGCAATTATTTTAATAATATTTTTTATTTAACCCAATACAGGGTGGGGCAAATGTAGGTTTACAGTTCTGAGTATGCAAAACAGACTTTATTCTTGTATTATTTATTATTGTATTGTTGTCCATATGAACAAGTGTAAACCTACTTTTGCCAAGCCCTGTATGTATTAAATATTATCATTTCAGTATGTAATCAACTTTTTAAAAATACTAATGAATGTTTTTTGTACATTTTTCCTATGAATTCATTATAATCTTGTGTGTAGTTTTTATTTTCCCCTGGCTGGTTTGGCTCAGTGGATTGAGCGTCGGCCTGCGAGCTAAGTGTCGCTGGTTCGATCTTCCAGTCAGGGCACATCAGAGAAGGAAAACTCTGACTCCAAAAAACCTCCGCTGCCTTGCGGCATACCTCTTCAGGGGAAAGGCTAAGGGAGTAAACCCTGACAGAAAATCCGGAGCCGGAGTCCCTAAGGCGGTTTGACGTTGTAGTCAACACCGGCAACTCCTGCGGCGCACCTGAAGCCAAGCTGTATTGACTCCGTCTTTCCCTTGGACCCTTCAGCTGCGAAGAGAGGGGGGGTCTGCTGCATGGGCAACAGCAGACCCTCCATATCACCCTGCCCAGGCTCTGTAGCTTCAGCTTTACTGGAGAGGACACTCCAGCGTCATCATAAGATGTCGATTCAACACGGGAGGAGACAGATACCGTGTCACTCCCGAGTTGGACTGCACAGCCATTCTCGGCGGTGCAGATAGACTCTTAAGAAGCTACACCATCGTCTCTCGAGACGGACGGCTGCCGACGAGTTTTTATTTATAGCACATCACAATTGGAACCAGCCCCCATATTACTCACTCCTGTACTCACTTGTCAAACACTCCATGTGAGCTCAATGGCTACCTGTGGCTAGTGGCTCCCATACTGGACAGCACAGCTTTAGGGCAATGATTTTCAGCCTTTTCATCTCATGGCACACATAAACTAATTACTAAAATTCTGCAGCACACCAAAAAATATATTTTTTTGCCAACTGAAAAAAAAATAGGTATGATTTTGATTGATTTACAAAAATAATAATAATAGTAATTACCTACCCTTTTTTGCTCCAAAGTGATTTTTGAAAAAATCAGGTGCCTACAAAGTCACAGACAGAAGTATGGTGATTGTGGTGGGGAGGGAAGTGGGTAGAAGTGGTAGAGGCTATAGGGGGATAAATCGTAATGGGAAAAATTAAATTAAAAATCAGGTACCTATACTTGTATACATATAAGGATTTCTGGTACCAAGAATTAATCAATCAGATGCAATTCTATTATGCAACATGACCAATTGAATGCAACTTTATTATATGACCTATATATTTATGATTCAAGACAGGGCATTCACACTGAACAGCTATGTTGTGTTGGCTGTTGTCATTTTTTTATTCGGCAGTCAAAGGGATAAAGGGACAATGCCCCTGACTAAATAGTCAGTTATTTCATGTTTTAAAAATTCTTGAGCCCTGGCTGCTGTAGCTCAGTGGATTGAGCATAGGCCTGCGAGCCAAGTGTTGCTGGTTTGATTCCCAGTCAGGGCACATGACTAGGTTGCATGTCAGGTCCCCATTTGGGGGCACGAGTGAGAGGCAACCACACAGTGATGTTTCTCTCCCTCTCTTTCTCCTTTCCCCTCTCTCTAAAAATAAAAAATAAACAAATTATTTTTTAAAATTCCTGTGGCAAACCCATTAAAAATCGCTGCTCTTGGGGCTGTGATTGCTGATGGCTAGAAGCCACATGAACTGCAGAGAAACTTACAAATATGTATATTGAGCTCCTTGAGGTCAAAGACTGTTGTTCACAGCACTTTCCCAGAATTGCTCTCACAGGTCCAACACATGCTAGTTACTCAGTAAGTGATGAATAAGTGAATGCTTGAGTGAATGAACGTGGAGAACTGGGGCAAGACGGCTCTTGACATAGATACAAATCATATAGTAGTATAGCTGTGTTTAGGATACAATGCAAAGACAGAGGAAAATAAAGCTCAGTAGAGCTTCTCTGGTGTGCAAGATTAAACATAAGTCTAAAAGCAGCGGGTTTTCTAATGAAGCATGAGCTCATGAACTGTGTGGGTGAACGTAATGCCAATTAAAGGGGAAAAAAACAGAAAGTAAAAGAATAAGAGGAGGAGCCTTAATGATCCCCCAACCTGCTGAAAGCAGTCATCAGACAGGGAGTGACTTGGTTCAGAACAGGAGTAAATCATACAGGACAGACCTCAGGCCTTCATCTCCTTTCCCCTGCATCCCGCACTGTCTCCACCAGAGAAGCAATGTAATCCATTAGCTCGCAACTCAGCAGTTTGTGATTACAGGAAGGGGTAGGATTTACTTTTATGTTTCAACCATATGTATCCAAGTCCCCACCCTCCAAATATTCCAGGGTCGCTTTTATTGGTACATCGGCTACAGTCACCCACATTCTGGTTCTCCTTTCCTGTTCCCAGAAATGACAGGGAGGTGTGGCAGACTACCCTGCTGAGAGAGCCCAACTTTTTCAGGGTGGAGACTGGCACAGCTGGTGATGTTAAAACTCTATTGAAGACAGATCAAGCAAGCAGCTACGCCACTTACTCTTGAAATCTACAGCAGGATTCAGAGCATCCAGCGGTTCAGAGAGGTGTTTCCACAAGATTCTTTATAAACGCCAGTTCTTTCATCTGAATCTTTGAGAGCAAAGTACAGGGTCAGGTTCTCTAGTGAAACCTAGAGTGTTGATCTTTTAATTTGCTGGAGAAACTAGAGGTGTAGCTAGTGAAATTGCTGCTGATTGTAGAATTTCAGAGTCTGAATTAGAGTTCTTTGCTGGGCAAAAGACAATTCCTGCAGAGTTCTGCCAGGAACATAAAGTACTGAGTCTTTTTCATTTTTGTTTTTTTACTCAAAAAAAAAATTTTTTTTTTGAGAAAATGAGGTAGGAATGGGAGCAGATCAAGGAAATGAGTTTAATTATTATTTTTAGTGAAATTTTTCTCACCCAGAGGACATTTAACCTTTGACAATTAAAAGAAAAAAGGATGAAATGAATTAACATAAAACCTCTCACACCAATGAGTAGTAGATAAACTTGAGCTCTAAAGGACCTCTGTTAAAAGGATTATGGATCAGCTTTTAAGGACTATTTAACAAATGTGGTTAAGCAGTTTCATTCCATAAAGAGAAAAATGAAAAAAAAAAATGCATTGAGAATTAGAACGGTTTTCTTGACCCTATCAAGACTAAATGGTTCAAATCCTAAAACAATGAGGAAGAGTAAGAAACAAACTTCAACTGAAGTCGATGTGGTAAAATTAAACAAACCATGCAGGACCTTCTCAGAGTGCCTCTGGGGCTGTGCACCTACCTGGGTTACCAGTCTGAGACCACTCCAGTGTCCCCAGAGCCCTCATCCAGGTGAAGGACAGAAATCCTCTTCCCCCAGAGCCAGACCCGCTAATGTCAGAAGGAGGTGAGTGGGAGTGAGGCTACCTCCAGATGAAGTCCAACGCCCAGGGCTCCTTGCATTCTGTGTAATGATTCAGGTGTGCTGTACCAGCGCACAGCCAAGTGTGCTGATCCTCTGTACCTGAGGGGTTTTTTAAAAATCCTCACACGAGTATATGTTTATTGATTTTATTTTATTTTATTTTATTTCATTTCATTTCATTTTAATCCTCAACTGAGGATATGTTTTCACTGATTTTAGAGAGAGGAAGGTAGCAAGAGAGAGAAAAACATCAATGCAAGACAGAAACATCCGTCAGTTGTCTCCCGTACAACACCCCAACTGGGGATCAAATCCGCAACCTTTTTTGGTGCTTGAGACAATACTCTAACCAGGTGGCTGTACCTCACTTTAAATGACTGAGAATATTTACCATCTGGCTCCTTACAGGAAAAGTTTATTGACTGTGGATTAAAGCAATGCACAGTAATTAGAAGATGAGAGGCAGTGTAAAGCAGAAATAACATTTGGCTGAAAACAAGAAATAGGATTTCTCCTTATATGTTTGCTTTTCCTTCTTCTGGGACCTTGACAAGCTAATCTCTCAGAGCTTCCATTTCCTTTTCTAATGGGGAGGTACACCCTAAAGCAACCCCAGTGAGTCACTGCCTCATGTCATCCCTTCTCGTTGTATGTTGGCAGAACCTGTAACTTGTGTCTAATCAATACAGTATGGCACATATGATGGGATGTTCCTCCTGCGATTACATTCCATCATATAAATCTTCATCCTGGCACATGAGAAAGACTCTCCAGTGGCCTTGAGGAAACAAACTGCCACATGTAGAACAGCCTACGAAGAGGCCCTGTGGAAGGGACCTGTGGGTGCCCTTAGCACCTGAGATCACTGCAGCTGACAGCAAGGGAGAAGCTGAGGCCCTCTATCACAGAGCCACCAGCAAGCAAGAGAATTCTGCCAACAAGGAATGAGCTTAGAAACAGGTCCTTCCTTAACTGGACCTCCCAGTGAGAACACAGCCCTGCTAATACCTTGAGAGCAGCTTGTGAGGCCTGAGCTCCCCTCAGCTGGGCCTGGGCCCCTGACTCACAGAAACTGTGCAGTAATGAATATATGTTATTTTAAGCCAGTAATTGTGTGGCAATTTATTGCATCACAATAGAAAATGAATACTTCTATACAATAAAGTCCTTCAATTGTATTTTAAAATACCTTGAAATTCTAAGGTTCCTTTTAAGCAGAGTAGCCAATGCTAAGAATCATGTAGGATGCATCTTAACATCTTAACCTAGGGATTCCCATGGCCTTCCCTTGCAGATTCTGACTCAGTAGTCGTAGGGTATGGCTCTGAAATCTGTATTTTAAACACAATCTTGATTGATTCTCATCACTATTTAAGTTTACAAAGCACTAATTTTGTTGTCATAAAAATGAAAGAGAAAATGACAACATGGGCTGAATTGGTAAGAACTGAAATGGCCAGGGAATGGATGAATGGGGAATGAGTGTCAAACATACCAGGTTCTTGCACCACCATACCAGGCCACATCTACATCCCGTATTCTCTGGCTAGAGCAAGCTCCCCTGATTTAAAATTCCTGGCCAGTGTGGCTCATTTGATTGGAGCGTCATCCTGTAACTGAAAGGTCACCAGTTCGATTCCTGGTCAGGACATATGCCTAGGTTGTGGGTTCAACCCCCAGTCGGGGCTTGCAATAAATGTTTCTCTCACACATTAATGTTTCTCTCCCTCTCTCTCCTTTCTTTCTCTCTCAGATGAGAATAAAATAAACCTTTAAAAAATCTATTCATTCTCTAATACAACCTCCTCTGTGAAGCTATCATCAAAATCCCAAGGCAAGGACACTTCTCCCACTTCTGAGTTCCCATTACATTTTGCATACAATTCTATCACTCATTCAACCAATGTTTACTTAGTGTCTACTATCTGTCTACCAGGCTATGAACAAAATGAGTACAAATCCCTCCCCTTACTCAGCTAATGTTTTAGTGTCTCAGAGTGATACAGAGACTGATTAAGATCACTGGGGAGAAGTAGGAGCGGCTGTAGGAGGAGTTTTCTGAGGCAATGGAAAGCAGTCTAGGACAGGATCGGCTGAGAAGCTGAATGTCTCCATGGCCAAAGGAAATAAAAAGAGGTCTGGCTCTTTGGCTCATGAGCTTTTCTGGCTCCTGGGCTGGCTTGGGTTCTTAGGCTCTTTTTCCTTGAGACTGCCTTGATGATCATGCTACACCTGCCTGCATTTCCCAGCAGATGGTATTTGGGATGGGAAGAAACTCTGGGCACAGCTAGGATCAGGCTTGCCTGGCATTGGGTGGCAGGTTTATTTTGGGGGCGTTCAAGAGGGAACAGGCTGTGAGGCAGAAGCCTGCCATTCTTCCAACATTGTTTAGCTTTTGTGTATTATGTGGGTTTAGTTTGTAAACTAACCCTACAGAAACTAATGGGAAGCTAGGAGAACCCAGGTGTTAGAGTTTAGCCTTAATCAATAGGCTTAAGTAATTAAAGCTGTGAGTTGAAGGCTTAAGTGACTGCTTTTGAATAAAGCCTCCTTTCCCTTTGTCACCAAACCTTTGCCTCTGGAATTTTGCCTAGAGGGTGTCAATGGGCAGCAGGACCCCAGTTGCTGTTCAGCAACAAACGTAAAGTCTTAAGAGTGTTTGTTTATATCATTGGTTTTCAAAATGAAGTCCCTGGGCCAGCAGCATCAGCCTCACCCAGGAACTTGTTAGGAATACAGGCTCTCAGGCCCCATCCCAGACCTACCAAATCAGAAACCCTAGGGTTGGTACCCAGCCATCTGTATTTTACAAAGCCCTCCTAGTCATTTTGATGCACACGGAAGTTTGAGAAGCACTAGTTAACAGGTAAGTCTGTCTCTCAGTTAGACCCAGGACATCTAGGGTGTTACAAATCCTACTCAGAATTAGCCCCTAGAAACAGCACAGAAAAAATTCTTCATTCATGTGGTGAATAAATTATGTAATGGATGATTGAACTTAAGGTCATCTTAGGGTGGTGTGGGGCCCATAGAACTGAAGGACGAGCCCAAAATTAATCATATACCCCCAGTTCTATACTATTAAAATAAAGTTAAAATTAATGTCAAGACATAGAATAAAGTGTGTCAAAAGTTTCAAGATGAACATTGAATACCACTTGAGAAGTGGCTGTTGAAAGGGGAGTGAGGACCTCCTCGCTTCGGACACACTGCAGGCTGTGGGACCTGTATGGGTCATGCGTGTGTGACCTCCCCACACTGCTCGGGTCTGCTCAGCTCTGAAAACTGGAGCCTCCCTTCCCTGCATCCTGACGTGGTTTCCAAGTCACTCAGGTGGGGGTCCCACTGAACAAAAGCAGGAGGCAGAGCCACCGGGGATTTTTGTGAAGCAGTGAGGTCCAGACAAGCCTGTGAAAGTGGAGGATTCTTGGGACTGAGTGGCTGGAGGTAGAGGGTGGAAGGTATGTTGGGCACCAGATAACAGTGGGCCTTTTTTGCTAATCTTTCCCTTTTATTCAGTCATCAGTGAGGAGTGGGAAGGATTTGTAGTACAAGAGTAAGCTTGTGACCATTTTTGGTGGGGAAAGGATGCAGATCAGCTGGGTTTGTCTCCTGTCTCACCACCATGATGAACGGTAACAAGAAGTGACTGCAGCTAGGACTTGGGAGAGCACCCTGCCCTGAAGGGTCAGCACCTCCCCTCTGCAGGGAGCAGCACCAGCGTGGGCCTCAGGCTCACTTGGGCCTCTACTGCCCTCCCAGATACAATCACTTGAGGTCACTGTGTGTGGGACATGACCACAGTATCCCCACTGCCCTGCTGCAGCTCATCTGTCCCATCCTGATGCTCCTCCACCCATACAGTGAGCCCAGAGCTTGCTCATCCACCTCCTTTACCACAGGTAGAGATGTGGCAGTCATACTCTCTCCCAGGCCCATTGTGATGCTCCCATGGGTTGCCAGAGTCAGAAATGAGTGGGAGTGTGTGGACTTCACCACAGAAGGCAGCTGCTTTACCCAGTGTCTGTGCCTCAGCAGCTCAGGGGTGATACTCGGGCTGCCCCTGCTCTCCCTCGGCACCCCTGTGTCACAGCCCAGGGTCCTGGTTCCTCTCCTGGTATACAGCACCTGTGTCCCCACTTCTGCATAACCTATTTTACATATCCCCAAGATGTCCTTGTAGATCTCTGAGTTTCTGAGAAAAATTTATTTACTCATTCAAATTTTGTTGGGAAATTAGTGTTTTGCCAAGTACTGTGCTAAATAATGGTAATAAGAAGGTGAGATGTAACCTCTGCCTCAAGGATGTGCCTTTCTTGGTGGGGGCGGAGGTGGTTGCTGGAGAGTCATATAAATACGCCATCATAATATAGTGTGCAGATCCCATGGAAACACAACAGCTAAGAACCTCTATAGCCAGAGGTGCTCAGACAAACCTTCTAGAAAGAAGTATTTTTTTAAAAAATGAATGATTGGCAGCAATTCACTGAATCAAGGTGGGCAGGGGGTCCAATCCTTGAAAATAGACTATGGACAAATCTGTGAGTTCCTATGAGAGAGAAGCAAAAAGACTTAAAAATGACCAACTATGGAATAAAATAGCAAGGAGAAATGAAAGAAAACTGAAGTTTAAGCCTGCTCTACTAAAAAAAATGGTGGCATCATTGACAGGTTTGGAACTTAGCAGGAATATCAGTGTGAAGGTGAGGGAAAAGGTGAGGTGTTGAGCATCAAGAGTCCAGTGCTTACAGAGGAAGGTGGAACATGGTTCAGAAGAGTGTTGTCAATGTGGGCTGTGTTATCATGGCTTTATTATGTCTTGTTTGCAAGGGCACCATATGCAGTTTATTGGGAGGAGACTGAGAGCATGTTTTCTGACAACCAAATATCTTCGTAATACAACACTAGATGTTGTGAAATGAGAAGAATATGGGACTTAGAGCCAGAAAACTTGAATTTGAGCCTTCTCTTCACTAGCAGTGTTGTTGGCCAAGTGATGTAACCCATGATTGTGACACTGTTACTACTGCTGCACAGTGTGAATAATTCAAATGCATGACTCTACAGTGCTGTAACAATCAAATGAGATCAATAAAATTAAAATGTTTTCTGAAATGGAATGCATTCTACAAATGTTAGCTATGATGATTGCTAGTTTGTCTTTGAGCTTGCGATCTTCCTCACCAATAATATTTTACTCATGGCAATGATCTCTTTCCCTTAATATTTTATTTTATTTTTTAATTTTATTTTATTGATTATGCTATTACAGTTGTCCTGACTTTTCCCTCTTTGCCCCCCTCCACCCAGCAACCCCCACTTCCTCAGGCAATCCCCCCACCATTGTTCATGTCCATGGGTCACGTGTATAAGTCCTTTGACTACACCATTTCCTATACTGTACTTTATATCCCCATGGCTATTCTGCAGCTATCTATTTGTACTTCTTAATCCTCTCACCTCTTCACTCATTCCCTCAAACACCCCTCTCTCTTGGCAACCATCAAAACGTTCTCTGTATCCATGATTCTGCCTCTGTTCTTCTTGTTTGCTTAGTTTGTTTTTTAGATTCAATTATTGATGGATTTGTAATTTTTTGATAGTTTTGATATTCTTTTTCTTAAGTAAGTCCCTTTAACATTTCATATAATCATGATTTGGGAAACTCTATAAATGCCCTTCAATTCTAAATGATAGCTTTGCCAGGTAGAGCAATCTTGGCTGTAGGTCCCTGATTTTCATGACTGAATATTTCTTGCCAATCCCTTCCAGCCTGCAGTGCTTCTTTTGAGAAATCAGCTGACATTCTTATAGGAACACCCCTGTAGGTAACTGACTTCTTTTCTCTTGCTGCTTTTAAGATTCTCTCTTTGTCTTTAACCTTTGTCTTAGAGTAGGCCTCTGTGCATCCATCGTGTTTGGGACTCTCTATGCTTCCTGGACTTGCATGTCTATTTCCTTCACCAAATTAGGGAAGTTTTCTTTCATTATCTTTTCAAATAGATTCCCAATTTCTTGTTCTTCCTCTCCTCCTCCAGTACCCCTATGATGCAAATGTTGGACCTCTTGAAGTTGTCCCAGAGGCTGCTTATACTAACCTTTTTTTGGATTATTTTTTCTTCTTCTTGTTCTGATTGGTTATTTTTTTTGCTTCCTTGTGTTCCATATCATTGATTTGCTTCTCAGCTTCATACATTCTATTGTTGATTCCCTGTAAATTGTTCTTTATTTAAATTAGTGTGTCCTTCATTTCTGACTGGATCTTTTTTTATGCTGTTGAAGTCCTTACAAAGTTTCTTGAGCATCCTTATAAACAATGTTTTGAACTCTGCATCTGATAGATTGCTTATCTTCAGTCTGTTTAGCTCTTTTTCTAGATTTTTGATCTGTTCTTTCATTTAGCCCATGTTTCTTTGTCTCCTCATTCTGGCAGCCTCCCTGTGTTTGGTTCTATGTATTAGGTAGAGCTGCTTTGACTCTGTGTCTTGGTAGTGTGGTCTAATGTAGTAGGTGTCCTGTAGGGTCCAGTGGCACAGCCTCTCCTATCACCCAAGCTGGCTACTCAAGGTGTGCCCTTTGTGTGGTCTGAGTACACCCTCCTCTTGTAGTTGAGCCGTGGTTGCTGTTGACAGGTCAATGGGAGGGATTTACCCAGGCCAGTCAGCTGCAAGAACTGGCTGTGACAACTGACAATCAACCTCTACCCTCCGTGAAGGATCAGCTGTGCAGGGGCAGGGTGCACTGGCCCTGGTGTTTCCCTGGGTGTTTCAGGTCAGGGTCAGCCCCCACCTGTGTTTTGCCCAGGGTCACCCTGCCTGAGCTATAAAGCAATCTGAGATGGCTGCTACTTGTGCGGGGCTTGGAGGTTCCCAGGTGAAACAAAGCTGTGAATTTAGGCTGGCTGCTGCTAGAGCCCGGCACGGGACTCACTGAGGCTCAATGATGCTTGTTTGATAGGATTTAGGAAGTTGTGGAGCATGAGTCAAGACCAGTCATTCATATGGAAAAGCAGCTTGGGTAGGCCCATAAGTTGTGTGAGGCGGAGTCTCTTGGGATCTCCAATGTGGGTCAAACAGTGTTAGCCAGGTTGATGAAGTCTTAGATATGATACCAGCTTGCTGGCTCTGTGGGGTCCCTTAATATTTTAGATGGGCACATTCATCATCATAGCTTTTTATTACAAAAGTAACCATGCTCTGCCTCCACAACTCAAACGTAATGAAAATAGACAAGAGAAAAAGTGAGGACCACCTCCCATGCCCCAGCCTCTAGGGATGACCTGTGTTGATGCATCCTCTTTCCGGACACCTTACCTTGTTTGTGAAACTAGTCTTTCTGTGAAGCACAACAAAGTAATGTAAGAGAAACTCCACTTTGTTTTCTTTTCCTTTAATCTTTAAAGTTTATTCAGTATGGAAATTTTCCTCTGCCACTGCCTGAAAACTTGGCAGGCTCTTCAATTTTCTTGCTTAGTTTTTAGGTACTAGACTATCATACAGTCACAAAAATGTGGTCTCCAGTCCAAGACTTTATTCATTGATTCAGCCTTTATTCAAAAGAAAGACTTCCTTTTCTGAAATTAATGGGGTCTGGTTTTCTTTCTCTTTTCTCCTCTTCCCCACTTGCTTACTTGGTGAAGTCAAGTGGTTGAGGAAGAAAGGTGAGGGGACAGAGAGGCCTCCTTACTTGGCTGCTGACTGGCATTCTCTGGGCAGACAAATGCTTAGAGCCAACAATTCCTCTACAGGGTGTTGCTGAGGCATCTTGGAGGACTCCTGCTACACAGGCCCTCAGGCCTGGGTGATGCCTCTTCTCCAAATGGCTAGACTCACTGAATTCCTCAGGTCTCTCACTGATGGAGGCCCCTTGTCCTCCCCTGCACTCCTTTTGGAATTAAAATAGACTTTAAGCAGCTGCAACCTATCTCTCTCTCCCTCCCTCTTGTGCTAGGATCTGTGAGAAACTACTATCCATTCCCTGTCCATAAACACAATCAATGGGAGCATAGTTACTTCTCAAACGCAGCTTCCACTCTCTCTGCCTTGCCACAAGCCCCTTCTGCTTTCTCAGATGTGAATCAGGCACCAAGACGTGGTGGCCTCCAACTTCAAAGAATACAAACAGGCTCTGTGCTTATAGAATCCCATCTTCTCCAAGATTCTGATGAAGACCTGGCACTTTCCCACTCCTGACCCTCAGTAGCAGACCTCTTCAAATAAATTTCCTCTCAAAGCCCTCTATTCTCCACCTTCTTATGCTCTCAAAAGTGGTAAGAGAATCCCAGAACCAGTTGGCAGCATTTACTCTGAAGACTCCTCCAGGATGGCCTGTGTCACACTCCATTTGGTGTCTGATATCTATCATACCCACACAATTCAGTGGAAAGTTGTTTTAATGTCCAGTTCCATAAATTAATATATAGGTAAATATAAATTGCTTAACAAAACGTTTTCACATTGTGAATACAGTTTTGCAATTTTTTTCACTTTATCTTGGACACCTTTTCATGTCAGTACAAATAGATACACGTTGTTAACACATTGTTATAGTCTAGATAGCATATAACCTACTGATGTAAAAGAATTCTGTTGTGGCTTAAGGCAATGTTTCAGAGCCAGAATGGGCACCTAACCTAGGTTTTGGCCTTGGCCAAGCAATTGGGGTAGTGGTTATGCACCTGGGCTGGGCTAGGCTGCTGTGGTTCCATGGGTGGGCAGGGAGTGGTAGGTGGTAGACGTGGGAGAGGGAGATCGGCAGGAAGTAGCTGAACGGCATTCCCTAAAGGGCCTTAACTGGATTAGCCGCTCCACAGAGGTACACCCTGGCCCCCGCAGGGCACAGAGAATTTAAACTATGGGATGGGGACTAAAGGTGTAAGCCTCCTACCTCTTCTCAGGGACTGGAACCTTCTCCTCATCGTTTCATGGTCCAAATGCCTCTTGGAGAAGCAGTTCTGTCCTTCAGGCCCTTAGAGTCTCTCTTCCTCTCCCTTTCAATGTTTGGAGTTGTGGAGAAGAGAAGGTTGGTAGGAAATATTACTAATGTGGTTAACGTTGAAGCAAGAGGAAAGATGTTATTCTGGAGAAATATGGAACGTGAAGAGACCTGAATGGGGTGAAGTGGGAAAGGAAGCAAAAGAAAATAGTTAAGTTTTTTTTATTCTTTCCTACTTCTCCTCCTCTCCTTCCTCAAACAGAGATGGGCAAACATTTTTATCTTAACTCCCAAATTACATAGCTTAGGAAAGCAAAACAAAGAAAAATAGGCCAATAATGCAGCACCATGCACAACCAGTATAACACCTCCTTCTATTAAAGGTTCATGTTTCTTTTGCCATGCGGCTCATCAAGGTCATAGTTATTAACTATCTGATTGTCTAGGTTGTAAACATTGGTGCAGATGTGCACAGACTGGAACTGCAACCTCACAAAATAAGTGAGTTTTCATGGAAACAATGTTGGAGAACTGCCCTCGTCACAGGCAATGCTGTGACCAGGGACACCCTGCCAGTGTTGGGCTACTTAAAACTGAAGAAAGAACCTGCAAGGGTGATGCAAGGTAGGTGCTTCAATTAGCAATGATTTGACCATCAAAGCATTAAGAAATGCCCTTGAAAAAACTGAGAGCTAAAGGATATTTTTTTTTAATTCCTTTTATTATCAGACTGTAAAATCAGCCATGAAGCAAAGGATCCTGTATTACACAGTTTTGTCAGGAAAGTTCACCCCCTCCCCAAATAAATAAATCACATATTCTTAGTCTATTCTAAGACTTAGTTAATATTATAACGTGATATAACATAAACCTTCTTAATATAAATTTTAAAAATTTAAATTTTTCACATTACGTAGTTTCATTTTCCCAAATAAATTCCAATTAAACATCTAAAAAATTAATTAATGTAACATTTTGTTCCCTGTTGGAAGTGGATTCCACTTTAGAAGCTTTCTTCAAGGTGCTCCTTTTTTATTTTATTTTTAAATTTTTTATTTATTGATTTTAGAGAGAGGAAGGGAGGAGAAAGAGAGAGAGAAACATCTACTTATTGTTCCACTTATTTATGCATTCATTGGTTGCTTCTTGTATGAGGGGGGATACACAGAAAAAACAGAATTTATTTATAAAAAATTGTGTATTTATTCTTACATGTTTAAGTATCAGTCACATTCCAAGTACTCTTCAATTGATGCAATACACCTACCAAGACATATTTTCCACTGCTCAAAACAGTTTTTGAACTCGTTGACTTTGATGCCTTTTAGTGCTTCTGCCATTTTTGTTTCACCTCTTCCACATGGACAAAACATTTCCTTTTCTCATCTGAAGAAACAAACAAACAAACAAACAAACAAACAATAGTCTATTGGGCCCTGGCTTCTGTAGCTCAGTGGATTGAGCACAGGCCTGCAAGCCTAGTGTCGCTGGTTTAATTCCCAGTCAGGGCACATGACTAGGTTGCATGTCAGGTCCCCAGTTGGGGGCGCAAGTGAGAGGCAACCACGCAGTGATGTTTCTGTCCCTCTCTTTCTCTTTTCCCCTCCCTCTAAAAATAAACAAACAAACAAACAAATAAATTATTTTTTTTTTTAAAGTCTATTGGGGTGAGATTGGGTGAATAAGGAGGATGGGACAGGGGGTCATGCGATTTTGGGTCAAAAACTGCTCAGGGCGGTGTGGGTAGCTGCACTCCTAAATGACCCATCATGAAATGGACAAATGAGTTGAAAGAATCTTCAAAAACAAATTCACTGAAGCCGAATGCAGCCTCTCACAACACCAACTGGTACAGTGATACAGATGGGTTCCTAGAACACTCACCTAGAGGGGGAAGCCTGTACTACAAGTGGCCTGCCCTCCAGAAGATAATTTCATTTTGGGGGGGGGGTTTCTCCCCTCAGTTGTACCCTCATCAGAGATTGAACCCACGACCTTGGCATATCAGGACTGTGCTCTAATCAACTGAGGTACCTGGCCAGGACTATAAGCATTTTTTTATGCCCAGATAATAATGGTCTCTTATATGGCATACATGCACAAAGAAGAGCATATTTTCAAAGTTGAGCAACTGATAATTCCCCAGGTTGATGTTAAAAGTGGAAGGAAGCCTTTTTAGTCAAGGGTCCAAACCAGTAAGCTCCCATTCCCTGGAGTTCTTCATGACCTAGATAGGAAGAAACCCAGTGAGTGTCTGAGCTTTCCACAAACACTTTCCATCAACAAGGCAGCAGTTCCACTACTGAACATCTCTTTTCCATACCAAGCTCTTAGGAAATTATAAAGAAAATATAAAGTACAAAACACAGTTCTTGTTCTTAGGCAGATGCAATACAAACATACATATTTATTCATGAAGTATAAATAAAGAGGCCCTGGCTGGTTTGGCTCAGTGGATTGAGCGTCGGCCTGCGAGCTAAGTGTCGCTGGTTCGATCTTCCAGTCAGGGCACATCAGAGAAGGAAAACTCTGACTCCAAAAAACCTCCGCTGCCTTGCGGCATACCTCTTCAGGGGAAAGGCTAAGGGAGTAAACCCCGACAGAAAATCCGGAGCCGGAGTCCCTAAGGCGGTTTGGCATTGTAGTCAACACCGGCAACTCCTGCGGCGCACCTGAACCCAAGCTGTATTGACTCCGTCTTTCCCTTGGACCCTTCAGCTGCGAAGAGAGGGGGGTCTGCTGCATGGGCAACAGCAGACCCTCCATATCACCCTGCCCAGGCTCTGTAGCTTCAGTTTCACTGGAGAGGACACTCCAGCGTCATCGCAAGATGTCGATTCAACACGGGAGGAGACAGATACCGTGTCACTCCCGAGTCGGACTGCACAGCCATTCTCGGCGGTGCAGATGGACTCTTAAGAAGCTACACCATCGTCTCTCGAGACGGACGGCTGCCGACGACGATAAATAGAGACTTTAGAAAATATAAATAACCTTAAACACAGTTTGATAGAACTTGTCCTAAACAGATCACATTTATTTCTGTGGGACTTTTTGCTTTTAGGCAATGGGTGGTATGTGAAAATAGCACTTGCATTAGCAATGGTAACTGTTTTAGTCACGGGAAAGAAAACACAACATGTTTTCATGGAAAAACTATGAAGCCACTTCTAAAGAGAACAGTGTGACAGGTTCCCAGTATATTGGCAATCGTCACACACAACTAAGCCACAGTTTCTGCAGCAGGAGTCCAGGGCCTGTGGGGCTCTGGGTGGAGGCGCATCAGGACGCTGGCTCTGCAGGCATGAATCTGAGCATCACTGGGCAACAGAAGCACTTGGGCATCAACTGATTTGGATTTGGATCCTAGATCTCTCACCTATTCATCGTGAGCCAGTGAAATAAACCTGTAAAGAAAGGCAATACATTTTTCAGGTGTGAGTAATAAAGTAAATAAAGCAGCAGAGTACCTGACTTATTAGGTAAGCTTAACAAAACCTGCTTAATAAAAAGTTATCTTGCCATTGTCATTGTTATTAACATTTATTTTATAGTCCAGAGTGATGGAATAACTGATCTTTTTCAAAACAAATTTCTACTAACACTCTTGTTGATGATAAGTCTTAATTCTATATTCCCTATCTCCTCTTATCTCAAGATCTTTGGCCCCCAAGTTTTTCATCATCAATATTTACCTCTCTATTAAATCATTCTCATTAGCATACAAACAAGTTCTAGAATCTCACATCTTGAACAAAAAACAAAAACCTGAACACCACTCCATGTCCCCACATCTCCCTCCAGAAAGCATGCCCACTTCTCTGCTGTCCTTCAGAGCAAGAGGCTGTGAAGGGCATTTGGTCCTGCCACCCTCACTCTCCCCCCCATTTTCATATAAACCTTCTCAATCACATTCCTGCCTCCACAATTCCACTGAAACCCTCCTGTCAGGGTCACACATATGTTCCGTATTTCCATGTCTTACTTGACCTTTCCGCAGCACTTCACACTATTCCTTCCCCTTGAACCATTTCTTCTCTGGGCTTCCATTATGTCACACACTTTGATCTCTCCGACCTTCCAGCTGTTCCTTTTCAGTCACCTTAGCTGCATATCTCACCACTGAAGAATCCCTAAATTCTGGAGGACAACAAGGATCAACCCCATTATCTTCTTGTTGTTGGCTGCCTGGATAATCCAATTGAGTCCCCTGACTTTAAATGACCTCTGAGACTTTGACTCTGATAGAGACAGATCGACAGGTAGATAAAGGGATGGGACTAGTTGTCCAGCCCTACCTTTCCTGTGATTCCCAGACTCCTATTTCTATATAATCACAAGACATTGTTTCCTGTGTGCAGAAAAGGCATTCGAAATCTAAAAAGGATGTAGATAACTCATTTCACCCTCCCTCCAGATTCATTGCTCCCCAGGCTCCTGAATCTCAGTAAAAGGCACCAGCACATGCCAGTGATCAAGCCATGAACCTAAAAATCACTGAGACCCCTTCCCCTTCCCTTAACAGTGCACAGACTCCACTTGTGAAGCTCACCTGGAATCTGCTCAGCCTGCTCCAGAGTATTTGGGAGCATCACCATCTAAATCCTCCTGTTCTCACACCTACTCTCCCCACCTCACCCCACCCCACCCCACCCCATCACAGGAGTGAGATGATCTTTTTAAAAGTATGAGTCAGATTGTGCCACTCCTTTTTAAAAAACCCTTACATGATTTTCCACCCCACTTAGAATAACCTCACTTGACACAAGAGACCCTGTATGATCTAGTCCCTGCCCACCTTCCCCTCACATGTATTCCACACTCCTACCACCTCCTGCTGCAGCAGCCTCCCTCTGTTTTTCCTTGGGCCTCTGCACTTTCTATCACCTCCGTCTGGAATGCTCTTCCCAATGATTTGTACGTGTCTGCTTCTTGTCATCAGGCTCAATGTTAGCCCCTCAGACAGGACTTCCCTGACTACTCAGTCTGAGGAACCCCCATAACCTATGTTAAGTATTTGCACTGCACATTCATATTACTATATGATAGTGTCTTCTTCGTTGTCTCTCTCACAAGAATGAGAGCCAAGGGGGAATATGTCTGGGTTACTATCCCCAGTGCCCAGCACAGCGTAGGCATTTGTATGTGTTTGTTGAATGAGAGCATCATCTAATAGCCGGTTGTCGAATATCTGTGTAAGAATACACTCTTCATGTGTTATTAGTCATAGGATTTTAATCCTGTATTTTATTGTGGGGAAATGAAATGTAAGGTATTAGTGGTGACATTTGCTTTTCATTTTAAGGGAAAATATGCTTTTAAAAAATGCAGTAATTCTAGCATTATATGTCCCTCTCCCCTCTGTCATAATTTATACATTTCAAGGCAAAATTAAATAAGAACAAATACAGTGAATAACATAGGAGTTTACTGCTTTGGATGATCTTGTTAATGTTTCCTCAAACAGCCTACCCTGGTTATGGTCTGTATTCTTCTGCTGCACCCAACAAGCAGATGCAGAGCATCTACTTAGTGCCAGGCACTTACAGAGAAGGCAAAGAAGAATGTTCCCTTCCTGTCTTCACACAGCTCATGGTCTAGGGAACAGAGACATAGAAACACAGCATTCCAATCATAGGCCCTTGTAATATGAGAAACAGCACAGAATACTTTGAAGTTCCAGACAGGGCCACGTGGACCCGCCCATATAGTTCATGAAAGGCTTCTTGGATGTGAATCAACAAGGCATGATCTGGGGGAGGCTGGTGAGTGAGGGGCTTGCCAGGCAGAAGAACAATAGGAGAAATGGCAAAAACTTGAGAATTAGAGTACACAGCAGTTGCACCAAAAGTACTTTGCAAATAACTGAATCAACTCAAGGAGTTGTATTAGTTGGTTAGGGCTACCATAAAAAACTAGCACAGACAGGGCGGCTTAAACAACAGGAATGCCAGAAGTCTGAAGTGACTGTGTGGCCAGGGCTGGTTGCTGACGCTTCCCTCTTTGGCTTGTGGATGGCCATCTCCTTGTATCTTCACATCGTCTTCTCTCTGAGCCTGTCTGTGTCCTAATCTCCTCTTCTGATGGACACCAGGCACAGGACTAGGGCCCGCCCTTACGACCTTATTTAACTTAATTACCTCTTTAAAGATCCCATCTCCAAATACAGTCACATTCTGAGGTCCCAGGGGTTAGAACTTCAACATATAAAGTTTGAAGGTTTACAAGTCAGCCCTATCACTAGAAAACAAAAAAGGAAATTTTACTATAAAGATATCAGGATGTTGTTACAGAACCCCTGGGCTGCTCCAGTTGAAAACAAACCCATGGGCTCTTTAGTTAGGGGCCCGATTGCCCGCCGCCAAAATTATAACTCTCAATACCAGAGTTTGGTGAAAAGAAAAAGAATTGTTTATTTAACAGTTATATAGATTTAGTTACTTGCGAATTTCTGTTGTTAAGTCTTATGCTCTTTAAAATACCCACAAACACATATCCTTGCCTCCCCCCCCTTCCAAACCAGGCTAGTTTTAGGGAAGTCAGAGAAACCGTTTCCCTACTTTCCAAACACAGTTCAGCTTTACCAGCAGCTGCCAATCATTCAATCCTGATTGGGGAGGTCCTTTCTGTGCTGTGGTGCCCTCCAGCTCTCAATGCAGGACCGCCTGGATTCTCAGCCTCCTTGCAAACTGCCTTCTTCCTGCAAACCGCGCAGATCTCCTCTCCTCCTCAAAACCGCATGGCGAGAGCCTCTTAAAGCAGCCCGGAGACCCCTTCTCCAAGCCACATGGAGAAGGCCCCTTCACCAAGCCACGTGGAGGGAGCACACGGGAGAGCGAGAGAGCGAGAGCCCGAGAGCGCGAGCGCGAGTGAGAGCCCGAGTCAGAGCGCCAGAGCGAGAGCCAGAGTGCCAGTGAGAGCCAGAGCCGGAACGAGAGCTTGAGAGACCCTGCTAAAATGTCTGCAGCTGCTTATATATCCCTGACTGCGTCATCTGACGCAGTGGGCGTTGCAAACAGTTCTGACCATTCACAGAACCTTACGTAGGCTCTGTGTGCTTTCTCCACACCGTTCCCTGGTTCAAGACTCCTCCCATCTGCCTGAGGCTTTGGATGCATTAAAGCCATTTGCATAAGAAAGACACTAGCCACCAGCCTCAGGCATGTGGAAGCATTTGAAAAGCTGCTTACTTCTCCCCATCCCCCAGCAGCAAACTCTGGGGATTTTTGGACTCCCCTGTTTCTGTAACAATGTCACATGACAAGAATGTTGTGGAGCATATGAAAAGGCTGTCTCTCATTTTTTCTTCTCTGCTTCTTTTATGTAACTGTGTATATATTTAGTTTAAAGAATAGCAATAACCATCCCTTCCAAATGGCTACCACTCCTCCTCTTTCCAGAATTGCATGTCAAATTCACCCCCACTTCTCTTTTGTTTGACCTGATTAGTAAGTGTAGAAATAAAATTGTATAGTGTATAGAATATGACATGCTTTCTTCAATGCACATATATTATCGAGATTCAAGCATGTTGATGCACATTGCTGTAGTTCATTTTCATGCTGTGTTATATGTATGACCATTATATGATTGTATTACCATTTTTCCACCCTACCAGTTATGACCATTTGAGTTATTTCCAGTATTCTGCTGTTAGGCACAAGGCTGCTATGGATTTCTTGCCTAGGTCTCCTGGTGTACATGTGCTAGAAACACTCTATGAGAGATTTTTTTAGGAGTAGAGTTTCTTGGTCATAGGTTCTTCACATGCTGACTTCACTAGTACTGTCAATCAAATTCCTTTCCAAACTGGAATTTCTCATCTTTCCAAATCCCAACCCTTAGTATTGTTAGACTTCTTAATTTTTTAGAAAGCATGCAATAGTATCTTGTGGGGAACTAAAAAGTTCCTCGGCTAAAGTCTTGCTGACCGGCATCCTAAAGTTCTGCTTGGCGTGGCCTCATTATCCCATAATAGTTGTCTGCTCCTAATTAAGGGCAACTTCCCTCTTTCTCTTCTTGGGAGTTGCTGTCCTTCATCTTAACTCTTATCCGTTAGATAACGCCCCAGCTGCGGCTGCGCTCCTCCCTAATGAAAACTTCCTCTTCTCCTGAGCTACAAAAATGCTGTTGTGACGAAGAATAAACGAGACTTGATCAGAGCACTGTCTTGTCTCCATTCTTTGTGCCTCTTGCCCCTTTCTCATCCTCACTCCTCCTCTAGGGTCCTCGTTGCTCGACCTGCGGGACGGGTCAGTATCTCATTGTTACTTTTAATTTTCCTTGCTTTGATTACTGAATGAGATTGTGCACCTTTTTGTATATTTATGGGTGACTTGTGTTTCCTTTTCTGTCAAGTATTAAACATTTCCATGCCTTTGCCCATTTTCTATTTTCTATTGGGTTTTATTGGATTGTTTGTATTTTCCCATTGATTTATGCAATAAATTTATATATTTTGTGTAATAATCCTTTGTCTAATGACATGTATTAAAAATGCCTTCTCCCAGTTTGTTTCGTTTTGTTCTTTCTTTTTTACTCTCATAAATTGTCTTTTAATGAGTAAATATTTTAATTTTTAATGTAATTGAATTTATCATTTTCCTTTGTAGTTCATAGTTTTGGCATCTTACTTAAAAATCTATACCTTCCCCGAGTTTATAATTATATTCTCCTATTTGTCTTCTAAATACTTTCAATTTTGTTTTTCAGTTTTGTCCTTAATTCATCCAGAATAGATTTTTAATGTGTGAGGAAGCAATCTAACTTGATATTTTCCCTCTATGGATAGCCAGTTGATTCAATAGCACTAACCTTCAATGCCTGCCCAGTCATAAATAAATTTTCTATATCTATATTAATTTTTCCCTGGATTTTCTCTTCTCTTCCATTGGTCTGTCTAACCTTGTGCTAATACTAGTGGTCTTTGTCACCATGGCTTTATAAGAAGTATTGAAATAACAAACCAAGACACTTCTTCAGGAGTCTCTTGGCCATTCTTCACCATTTGCTCTTCTTCATTTTCATACATTTTAGGATCAATTTGTCAAGTTCCAGACAGAGAGGGATGGGGGAAACCCTTTGTGATCTTGATTTTAAAATGAATTGATGAACATGAAGACAATTGAAATTAAACCTTTCCATCTGCAAATACAATATGTCTTTCCATTTATTTAGTTCTTCTTTAATGTCAATCTACAAAGTCTTACAATGTTTTCAAAAGGAGCTCACTTTTCTGGAAAATTTCTCTCTTGTTCCTTTATACTTTTGCTGCTACTGTAAGTGGTATCTTTTTTCAAAATTATATTTTCTAACCAGTTCCACTGGTGCATAAAAATGCAATTGGCATTTGTGCTTTGATTTCGTGTTCAGCAACCTAGCCAAGCTATTGTATTAACTTTCATAATTTTTCTGTCAATTCTATGTATACAATATCACCAATAAATAATAAGATGTTTATTTCTTCCCTTCTACATGTTAGAGACATAAATGAAAGCCCTGAGATTTGTTGGGGTAAAAGGACGAGACAAAGGGAAGAATCAAGGATATTTCCCCACTCAGATTCTACATATGGTGACAGATGGTGTCCTACCTGAAAGATTAAAAAAAGAAAAACACCTTAAATTAAATTAAAACAAATAATATACACAGGCTGATAAATTAAATTTGTTTTAATCTGTATAGAATTATTATGCTGTATAGGATAGAATTGTGTCCTTAGCTTTTATCATCACCATCCTTTATAAGTGATATTGATGGTGATTTCAAGGTACAATATCTATAAAACATAACCATGTGGATTTATATTCTCAGGAGCTTTGGAAAATAAATGAGGAATTGATGTAACTTAGAAAAATTATTATTAATAAAGGGCTTGGTTTAAATGTGGTCCTTCCTCACTTCCAATGTCACTGGATTATGGTCAGAAGACCCAAGGAACATAAAGATGGTCACACACTCAGCAAAGTTTTACTCCATTCTCTTCCAAAATACAAAAGGAATGACCAACCTGTGGGGGTGGTGACAACTGCAGCATGGCTTCCACGGACTGGGCAGGCTCCCGGGTTAGGAGATGACAGGAAATCAGTGGAGAAGGTAGAAAGAGGAGCTTTTTTACACAGGATGCTTTAATGTTGTAAATTAATTATGTGTTCAAAACTGAACTGAAAAAATTACTTAAACAAACTCAACAGAATATAGTGGTAAAACAGAAGTTGCCCTTAATTTGCCTTTGCCTGAACTAGTAAACTTAAACATACCCAATTTACAAGGAGTATCATGAGACCATGAGAGCTCAGCATGAACTGCAAATTTTAGTTTAATGTTTTTATCTGTTTCTGTAGTGGTGAGCCTGTACTTCTCAAAACACAGTATCACTTACATGTGTCTAATTTTGTTTGTTTGTTTGCTTTAGAATTTTTAAAGACAATTTTATTTGTTTAATTATTTATCTATTTATTTATTTTTAGAGAGAGGGGAAAGGAGAAAGAGAGGGAGAGAAACATCACTGTGTGGTTGCCTCTCACGCGCCCCCAAATGGGGACCTGACGTGCAACCTAGTCATGTGCCCTGACTGGGAATCGAACCAGCAACACTTGGTTCGCAGGCTGACGCTCAATCCACTGAGTCACAGCAGCCAGGGCTTTAATTATTTTTAAAGAGATAAAATTCCCCTGAAGAACTGGGAAGACTATATAAGAATTAGGAATTGAAAACTTAGATTTATAATTTTATGGCCTGGGTAATTTTGCCTCATGTTACTTTCATATTAAAAATGATTTTTTCCCCCAAATATTTTATTTATTCGCTTTTTAGAGAGAGGGGAAGGGAGGGACTAAGAGAGGCAGAGAAACATCAATGTGCGAGAGACACATCGATCAGTGGCCTCTTCCATGCTTCTAACCGGGGACCTGACCCACAACCCAGGCATGTCCCTGGCTAGGAATTGAACCACTAAACTTTTGGTTCACAGGCCAGTGCTCAACCCACTAAGCCACACCAGTCAGGACTAAAAATGATTTTTTAATACTGTGCCACAGAGAAAACGAGTAAAAATGCATTTTTATTTTTTAAAAATCATAATAGCTTAGCGCTGGCTGGTGTGGCTCAGTGGACTAAGCACCAACCTGCAAACCAAAGGGTCTCCAGTTTGATTCCCAGTCAGGGCACATGCCTGAGTTGCAGACCATGTCCCCAGTTCGGGGTGTGTGAGAGGCAACCACACATTGATGTTTCTCTTCCTCTCTCCCTCCCTCTCTAAAAATAAATAAATAAATATTTTTAAAAAATCATAATAGCTTATCCGTCGGCAGCCGTCCGTCTCGAGAGACGATGGTGTAGCTTCTTAAGAGTCTATCTGCACTGCCGAGAATGGCTGTGCAGTTCGACTCGGGAGTGACATGGTATCTGTCTCCTCTCGTGTTGAATCGACATCTTGCGATGACGCTGGAGTGTCCTCTCCAGTGAAGCTGAAGCTACAGAGCCTGGGCAGGGTGATATGGAGGGTCTGCTGTTGCCCATGCAGCAGACCCCCCCTCTCTTCGCAGCTGAAGGGTCCAAGGGAAAGACGGAGTCAATACAGCTTGGCTTCAGGTGCGCCGCAGGAGTTGCCGGTGTTGACTACAACGTCAAACCGCCTTAGGGACTCCGGCTCCGGATTTTCTGTTGGGGTTTACTCCCTTAGCCTTTCCCCTGAAGAGGTATGCCGCAAGGCAGCGGAGGTTTTTTGGAGTCAGAGTTTTCCTTCTCTGATAATAGCTTATATTGTCTCTTAAAAGAAAATATAAAGTTCTTAAGGTAATATTTTCACCGCTGGTCTTAATTTTTTTCCCACATCTAAACTAATTCGAAGCCCTTTGGTATAAGCAATAAGAACATTGAATAATGTATGCTTTTAAAAGAGCAAAATAAATGTTTTCTTTTGCATGTAAAGAAGGCTGTGGTACAAAATAGTTTGATCTGTTAGAAGAGAGTTATAGCCTTATGACTCAGCGATCCCACTTCTGGAAATTCATCCTAATAAACCCAGAACACTAATTGAAAAGAATATATGCACCCATATGTTCGTTGCAGCGTTACTTTAAATAGCCAAGATATGGAAGCAACCTAAGTGCTTTCATAGACAAATGTATTTAAAAAGCTGTGGTACCTATATACAATGGAATATTACTCTGTCATTTAAAAAAGGAATAAAATCTTACCATTTGTGACAACATGGATGGACCTGGAAAATTTTATGCTAAGTGAAATAAGCCAGTTAGAGAAAGACAAATACCATATGATTTTACATATATGTGGAATCTAAAGAGCAAAATAAACAATAACAAAATAGAAAGAGACTCACAGATACAGAGAACAGACTGAAGAAGGTTGCTAGAGGGGAAGGGGCTTGGGGCTGGGTGAAAAAGGTGAAGGGATTAAGAGCTACGAATTGGTAGTTACAAAATAATCATGGGGATGTAAAGTACAGCACTGGCAATATAGTTGATAATATTGTAATAACTATGCATGGTGCCAGGAGGGTACTTGAAATATAGGGGAAACACATTGTGAAGTACTATATGATTGTCTAACCGTGATGCTGTACACCAAAAACCAATACAAAAGGAATGTTGAATGTAAACTATAATTGAAAAATAAAAGCTTTTTAAATAAAATAATGATAAAACATAAATAAATAAAAAGAAGACCATTATAGGAAACTAAATGTAGGAAGATGGGGGGAAAACTAAAAGTGAAAATATAAAGCGTGAAGACCAACAGTGTAGAGAAGTGGATTCGGGAATCAGGCTGCCTGGGTTTGATTCTGCCTCTCTGCCCCTTACAACCATGTGACCTTGGACAAGCTACTTAATGTCTCTGGGACTCAGCTGGCTCATCTGTAAAACAGGACTAATAGTAAATGCTTACTGCATAGGATTGTGATGGAGATTAAATCTATCAATACAGCACTTAGTATACTGCCTGCCAGAGTGCAACAGTGTTTGTTTGTTCATTCATGCAATCATTCATCAAACACTTAATGAACATCTACTATGTGCTGGGCACTATTCTAGGTTCTATAAATACATTAGTGAGCAGAATAGATAAAACTCCCTGCCTTTGTGGAGCTTATATTCAAGTAAGGAATAGAGAGACTGATACATTATGAAGGTGGAAAGCTCAGTACATATTAGTTGTTATTAAAAAGACCATGAAATACCTGAAAGTAATCATGTGAAGAGATTTGTACTGATGAGTTAACGAAAATAATAAAGCACATAATCTAATCAAAGGAACACTCCATTGCCTGTTCCCACAGTGAACTGAGCATACATTGGGAACAGGTGAAGGCAGCTTGTCCACTAAATGCAGGGGAGCCCCACCCAGGGCTCCCAAGTGTTCTCTGGCTCAAATCACTGTGCTCCGTCAGCTGTTCAAAATGTGACTACCTCTTGGAATCTTTGTTCCCTCGTTCATCTGTTCATCCGTTTCATCCTGGGTTTATTCCACGTGGTTACTACAGCTTCCATCCAGGCACTGGACTGCTTTTTGTGTTTGGTTGTTTTCTGCTCCTTCATGGATTTCTGTTAGCAGTCCGGTTTTACAAATTGCTTGGCTGAGACTTGTGTTGTCATCTCCCTTTGAAACTGTGATTCACAGTGTACACTCTCTAAACAGAATTCTCTCAGCCCGCAAGACTGAAGAGCTTGTTTTAAAAACAAATTGCAGAACCAGCTGTCTACTCAGGGTTTTCACACAGCATGCTCAAAAGGTCAAATATAATTAAGAGGGCACATCAGAGAAGGGAAACTCTGACTCCAAAAAACCTCCGCTGCCTTGCGGCATACCTCTTCAGGGGAAAGGCTAAGGGAGTAAACCCCGACAGAAAATCCGGAGCCGGAGTCCCTAAGGCGATTTGATGTTGTAGTCAACACCAGCAACTGCTGCGGCGCACCTGAAGCCAAGCTGTATTGACTCCGTCTTTCCCTTGGACCCTTCAGCTGCGAAGAGAGGGGGGGTCTGCTGCATGGGCAACAGCAGACCCTCCATATCACCCTGCCCAGGCTCTGTAGCTTCAGCTTTACTGGAGAGGACACTCCAGCGTCATCATAAGATGTCGATTCAACACGGGAGGAGACAGATACCGTGTCACTCCCGAGTCGGACTGCACAGCCATTCTCGGCGGTGCAGATAGACTCTTAAGAAGCTACACCATCGTCTCTCGAGACGGACGGCTGCCGATACGATACGATAATTAAGAGAGCACGTTCAAAATCTCTGTTTTTAAAAATTAGCCAACAGGTTTTCAGATGCTAATCAGATCGTGATGTCACTTCACAACTCCAGGGTGCCCAAGACAAATCCAGTCAGCTGAGAAAACAAACTTCAAATTACAGAAGAAAAAGAACATGCTGACCATTGCTGTGAGCTGCGCAGAGATTATACCATGGCTGGTTATATACATGAGTCGTTTACAGTCTTCTAGGGCCTGATACTTGGTGGCCCCTCTTGGAAATGAGTTAGTGCCCCACTCTAGGTCTGAGCATCAGAGTTGTGGGTATCACTGCTCTTGCTTCCTATTCAGCCTTGAGGAGTGTGGCTCAGGGAGTGAAGCTACCCAGCAGAGAGAGCAAGGGTACCATGCCATAGTCACCCCCAACTTCTTACCCACCTGCTCAATAACCCATGGTCTCTGCTTTTTTATCCTTTCCATGTGCTATGCCATCTTTTTGGAATGGCCTTCTCTCTGTTTCATCTTAGCAAACACTTATTCATCCTTCAAGAAATATATTGCCTTTCACCCCCTCAGTTCTGGCTTACAGCTCACATCAACCATATGTTCACAGAGCTTCTCCCCTAACTAACTCATCTTGTTCATCTTTTGGCATCCAACTCCTAGCAAATGACATAGTAACTTCTCAATAAATATTTGATGAATGGATAAATGAGAGAAAGCTAGAGTTTTGGGTTTTTTCTTCTTCTTTTCTTTATGGATAATCACCAGTTTTAAGACCTAGAATTCTGGAAAAGTAGAAAATAGTTAATTTCCAAGGCAAATTCCCTGACATTTGAAATAATTCCCAGGTAAGTCTCACACTGGAAACCCAAACTATATGAAAGTTTCCTTAATTCTCTATTTGGCTTTGTGTGTGGAGACTGAGCCCTTGAGTGCCTAACCAGAAGAACCAGCTACATTAGAGCCTCGGGTTGTTGTGTAATGTGAGTCTGGAGCTCTGTGCTGATCCAGGAAGATGCAAAATTTCCTGGTATTTTAAAGTTTTAGTGAAGCAAAGTGAGGCCTTGAAAACAAATCTCTGACAAAATGTAGAGTAATTCCTAGCTGTGTCTCTTTCTCAACAAAGTGTACTAAGACAGTGCAGAGCAAAAGGTTTTAAACCTCATGGCAAATGAGTGATAATAATAATAAAGTAATGTTAAATATTTGCACTTAATGCTTACTTGGAGACAACATTGTAAGTGCTTTATGTGCATTAACTCATTTGCCCTCACTGCGATCATGACATGTGATGGAAGTTCTGTTATTAACCCCACTTACAGATGAGCAAACTGAGCACGGGATTTGATCCCAGTCAGATCCCTAGTGCTCTGGCTTATTTAAAAAAAAAAAAAAAAAAAAAAAGTGGGAGGAAGCCTTTTGAGAACTACATTCAAAATCCTTCATAATATTGCTTTTTTTTTTTTTTTTTAAAGTAAAAGTCTGTATAGTGTGAGGTCTTCAGACTTGGAGTCATGGAGCTTAAAATTTGACAAAGCTTACTCCCACAAACACACAGGGAGACAGGCAGTGTGAGTGGAGACCCAGTTATCCTAAGACTTGAGGGTGTCTTCCCATAACCAGAGCGACACAAGCTGCATGTCCATGGGCAGAGTGGCTGAGGAAAGTGCAGCCAGCATTCTGGGTGCTCCGAGGACCACTCTGAGGACCACTGTTTCATGAGGGAGGATCTGGTCAGACACCCACATGTCCACTGTCCAGATCTTATGGAACTCACTTCATTGCATCTGCACGTTTCTCTCTTTATATTGAATTCCCTTGGTGGTGGTGGTGGAGCTATCTATATGCTTCTTCAATTCATACCTACTGACCTTCCCCAAAAAGGAAAAGTTCCTTATGGTTCAGTTTCATGGACTCAGGTTGGGCTTTCCACATCACCTCCCTGTCTGCTGCGTGAGTTTTCCCGAAGGAAGGGAACTTGGCTCCAGAGTGCCATGGGTGAGAAGAAAGACAAAACTTCAGTGGCCTCTGCAGTAACACAAGAGCTGAAGACACTAAATGGGTAGAGGAGCTAATAGTACTGTCAACTGCTAGATCAGATCATCTGGTTTATCTTAAGTGGTATATATTTATCACTGTCTCAATAGTATGTGTCTAGAGCTCCAGAAAACCCAATTTTCTCATTGGATAAAAACCAAATAGGACAGAAAAACATGAATGAGTTCAGAAGCAGACCCTTTATCATATTCTCAAAACAAAAAGTAGCACACTTGACTTGATCTGGAGGACAAATAAGTCTCTTGGAGCTGTCTCTAAAATCAGCTACTTTCTCATGGGTATGGCAGGCCCTGCCCTCCGTGCTTCTAAGTCCGCAGAGGCATCAGTCTGCTCCCTAAACTCCAAAGACATGCAATGTCAGCACATCAAATCTGTAAATAGTTGCTCCAGAGAAAATGTCTTAAGTGCCTGTACAACCAACTTTCTAGCAGGCAGAAAGATTAAAAAGAAGAATTAATGCACATACTAAAAGATTTCTTCTAAGAGCCCCATCAACCACCTTCATCACAACACACTAAATGGTTTTCTCCTCCCACCATCTCCCTCGGTTCCTCCCACCCAGCTCTAATAAAAAGCATTCTAAGTCTTTAGCTCTGTTCACAAGGAAAATTAAATTTCAATTTGCCACCTGGTGTTGTCTTACTTAACATATTTCCAAATTGCTCTTAAATCTCCCTTTGGAATTCTGTGTATAAATACTAGAAAGAAGGAATAGGAATAAGAAGAGAGAAAAACAGGAAAGTGAACAAATTTACATAATTTCTGTCAACTTTCTTTAAAAAAAAAATACATTGTAGTCTGGCTTTTTTTCTCTTTGCCTTCATCTTCTGTTCATCTTCTCTCAACAGTCATCTTTTTCTTCCCCTTTTTATTCTCTAGAATTTTATTTCAAAATGAAATACGTTTTTCCCATGACAAAATCATACTCATTCTCAAAATGGGATGATCTGAATATTTTAATTGAATTTGATCCCAGAAGCTCTGAGATCCTGCCCATCATAACCCTGTTTTTAAATGGTCAGGGTTCCTTTTCTCCTTTTCATTAATTTATTCAGCAAACATTTGCTGGGTATTAATTCTTGCCTGGCACTATGCTCTCCTTTCCCCCCACTATTTTCAGACTTATTTTTAGCTCAATTATCAAAACACCAGAAGTGAGTAACAATAAAATTGAAGAACTCCCTCAACTTAACACAAGTCTGTTCTTTCCAACTGGAAGATACTCTTCCTTCTGCAGCTTCCAATAATAAAATAAGAAATTACAATTCACAAAAAGTTCTATAAGACTTATCAAGGTATAAATAATTATTTCTGCTAAAAATAAGTTTTTCATTTAATTTTTAATCGTTTAAATTATAGTTGATGTATAATATTGTATTAGTTCCAGGTGTACAACATAGTTATTACAATATTATTGACTATATTTCTTATGATGTACTTTACTTATGAGGGAGGACCAAAAAAAAAACCTGGAATTATCTTCTGGAGGGCTGGCTCCTTGTAGTACAGGCTTCCCCCATATATATCAGTGTACCAGGTGGCATTGTTATGAGAGGCTGTGCTCACTTCAGTCAATTTTTTTTAAGACTCTTTTAATTCATTTGCCCATTTCATGATCAGTGATTTACCAGTGCACCTGTTCACACCACGCTGAGTATTCAACAGTTTTTGACCCCAAATGGCATGACCCCCATCCCCCACCCTCCCTATTCATCCCATCTCACCCCAATAGACTTTTTGTTTGTTTGTTTCCCTGGATGAAAAACGCCCTCAAAGGGAAATGTTTTGGTGATGCAAAAGAGGTGAAACAAAAACAGCAGAAGCACTAAAAGGCATCAAAATTGACAAGTTCAAAAGCTGATAGGTGTATTGCATCAAGAAGAGAGTACTTTGAAGGTGACTGAAGTTTAAACAATTTTTATAAATAAATTCCAGGATTTGAGAATTCCCCCTCATACATCCTCAAGACTATTTTGTAACTGCCAATTGTACTTTTTAATCCACTCACTAAAATAAGTTATTTTTAAGCAGTAGGACTCTTAGCCAGTCTCTCAGAAGAGTCTGCTTGTTTAAAGGGCCCCCACGGTCCTAGAATGTCCACAGATCCACTCTGGGAATGACAGCCAGGGCAGCAGTTAGAGGGGCGCCAATCTGGTACGGAAGTGGGAGAGGTGCCTAGAAAAGGGGCAAGTGCTGGACAGGCAGCATTGTTCCCTCTCGGACTCCTCCCCCACATACAGCGCCACAACGTGGTGAAACAGGTCACCCTGTGCTGACGAATACCTAAGGCTCCGCCCCTTACGATGTAACAGTAGCAACAGCTCTACCTGGGACATGGAGGCAAACAAACACAGGAGCCTGTCAGAATGAGGAGACAGAGAAGTAAGGCCCAAAAGGGGGAATGGATCGAGGTTCCAGTGGGAATACTAAGCGACGAGGAGATAGCCAACCTAACAGATGAAGAATTCAAAACACAGGTGATAAAGATGCTCACAGGCTTGACAGATATGCTTGAGTATGGCAAATGCATAAGGGAAGAAGTGAAGGCTATGCTAAATGAAAGGAAGGAAAATCCATACAAAACCAATGGTGAAGGGAAGGAAACCACAGTTCAAATCAATGATTTGGAACATAAGGAAGAAAAAGACAGTCAACCAGTGCAGAATGAGGAAGCAAGAATTGAAAAAAATGAGGAAAACTTCCCAAATTTTGCGAAGGAGATGGACATGCAGGTCCAGGAACCACGGAGGGACCCGGGCGAGCTGGACCCAGAGGGGACCACACCAGGATGCATTATGATTGAAGTGCCAAAGGTGAAAGATATAGACAGAGTCCTGGTGGCAGCAAGAGAGAGGCAGAGAGTTGCCTTCCGGGGGATGTCTATAGGACTATCAGCTGATTTCTCAGAGGACACTTTGCAGGCTGGAAGGGACTGGCAAGCAGTATTCAATGTGATGAAAGGCAACCTACAACCAAGATTACTCTATCCAGCAAAGCTATCATTTGGAATGGAAGGGCAGATGAAGTGCTTCCCAGACAAGGTGAAGCTAAAGGAGTTCATCATCACCAAGCCATTATTATATGAAATGCCAAAGGGACTTACTTAAGGGAAAGAAGATCAAAACTATGACAACAAACTCACAACTATCAACAACTGAATCTAAAAAATAAAAACAAAACCCAACTAAGCAAACCAGAATAGGAACAGAATCATAGGTTTGGGGATCAGTTGGAGGGTTATCAGCTGGGAGGGGGGAAAGGGAGAAGTGGGGAAATGGTGCATGGGCTAAGAAGCATAATTGGTTGGTACAAAATAAACAGGGGGATGTTAAGAATATTATAAGAAAGGGTGAAGCCAAAGAACTTATATGCATGACCCATGGACATGAACAAAGGGGGGTGGGATTGCTGGAGGGAAGGAGGGTACTGGGCAGAGGGGAGCAAAGGGGAAAGAAATTGGAACTACTGTAACAACATTATCCATTAAATATACTTTAAAAAAATAAGCCAGTCAGAGAAAGACAAATACCATATGTTTTCACTTACATGTGGAATCTGAACAAAATAAATAAACAAACAAAATAGAAACAGACTCATAGATACAAGAAAACAGAGTGACAGCTGTCAGAGGGGAGGAGGGTTGTCGGGGTGGGTGAGAAAGGTGAAGGGATTATGCCAAAAAAAAACCCCTCATAGACACAAAGCAGTATGGTGAATATCAGAGGGAAAGGGGGTGGGGGGTGGTAGGAGAGAGCAAAGGGGGAATAAATGGTGATGGAAGGAGACTTGACTTGGAGTGGTTAACACACAATACAATATACAGATGATGTATTATAAAATTGTACACCTGAAACATATATAATTTTATTAACCAATGTCAACCCAATAAATTCAATAACAATTTAAATAAATAAATAAATATAAATAAAAATAAATAAATGGTATATGCTTCAGAAGCATTTTGAAGTTTGAGGAGATTCGTATAGAGAAAGGGCAGTGTGCTGTGAGAGAGGGAAGCTTTCATTCAGATCTGGTCCTGTTTTCTTGATTAATAAAAGTATACCTTAGGAAGATTTTGAGTTTGCAATAAGGACTTAGAAATAACACACAAAACCTTCACTGTTATTGAAGAGTTATCTAAATCTGTTTAATCCTCATTTCAAGTTAAATGCTTAAAGTTGGTCATTTTTTTGTAAGAGCATATGTTTTGTCCTAAATACTTTCCCTAACCATATTATTTATTTACACCAACCTGCAGTTCCACACATCCATGCACTCCTACATGCACCTTGACTGGGGATCCAACCTGTGACCCTGGCACATTGGGACCACATTCCAACCAACTGAGCTACCCAGCCAGAGCTCAAAATGTCCTGATTGTATTCAAGAAACATGCTGAGGTAAAATGTCAGGAATATCAGGAAGCTGACAAAACTTAGTGATGTGATCAATTTAATGATTTGTAGAATTACTGTTATCCACACTCAGCACAATACATGGTTCTATAGCTATGTATCTAAATCTGTAGATCTCTTTATTCTGTTTTAAAGTATTAAAAAAATAAGAACAGGATGCACTACAACATATAATACATGCAATATGGGAAAAGGCCACACAAGATAGATTGTGCATTTGTTGTTAAGAAGAATTAAAAAGCAATTCTGTTACTGAGAACTAGAAAAGAAAGCAGCAAAATAGCATTCATGCAACAGTAGTGCTAGATTGGCACTAGGAGATATTTAAAACAATGAGAGCAGAGTGCCAGGTGGTACCCTGAGTGATGTGGCCCTGGGCAGGCAGCAGTGTGAACCAGTAAGGGAGTGGATGGCAGAGGCTGAGTGGGAGAGTGGGGATAAGTTGTTTGGGAAGTAGGATCCCTGCCTTGACCTTCAAGAAAGGGAAAGCATCACAGAGGACATGGGTCTATAGACTCAAGGAGAGCAGATGAGAAAGAGACTTAGCAGTTGAAATAGCGGGAAGAATTTGGATGAAACATCAGAGGGAAGGGTCAACAGGGAGTACTAGCCTCCTGGGTTCTTTAATATGAAAAAGAATTACTTAAACTAATTGATGTCATACTAATGAAGCTACATTTTCAGTATAGATCACTAACAATTTTTAAACAGTAGCAAAGACCTATTTTTCACATACAAGGTGGGGCAAAAGTAGGTTTACAGAATAAACATAGTTTATTTTTATATTATTATTTATTAAATGTTGTATTATCTTCCACTTGAGCTACTATACACCTTCTTTTGCCCCACCCTGTATATCTAGAATTCAAGCGCTTCTCCCTTCGGCTGTCACCTCCCTGATGCAAGCCACCTGCGTCCTTATCTAGATGGCTGCCTTAGCCCCCTGACTGGTCTCCCTGCGGGGCCCTCGCCTCCTTCCCACTAGGTGACATAAAAGTATGCAAGAATACATGCTAGCTGCCAGGCCCTGCTGCCTGAACAACAATCCTACTTCAGACTATTGCCAATGAAGCCGCCGTGGTGACCCTGTTTCTGTGTATGTCTGACCATGCCTTTCCTCTTACCAGAAGCTGCTAGTAGCACCTTAAAGCACATGACCCCACTTCTTACTACTCCCCTCCTCAGTCTGCTCCCTCACTTATTCTCTGATCCCACTCATTCCCCAGGGCCTTTGCACTTAACATTCCCATTTTGTTTATCTGCAAGATACTAGGACTGGCCCCCTAACTCCTTCAAGTCTTTACAAAAATCTGACCCTCTCAGTGAGCCCTTCTAGGCCATCCCTTGTTAATGCTGAAATCCCCTACAGTCAAATCCCTTTAACCTCCTTCCCTGTTTTATTTTGCTCCATACTCCTTATTTTTAAATCTTTTCAGCTTACTGCATTACTCTCCATACACTTGTGCTTGGCACATAGCGGGCATTCCATAAATATTTGTTGAATAAACAAATAATTTAATTAATGCATGACTAACGGTGAGTCAAAGAAAAAGAGCCCCAACACATATGATCATGCTGTGGAGATTAGAATAGGGAGAGAATTTCAGGAGTAAAAATGAGCCAAAGTTATATACTATATATAAATATATATATATATATATTAGTTATATATATATTTAGAAACAGAAGAAAGTGAACAAAGGAATTGCATCAACAGATGGAGATAATGTATACATTATAAAAACTAGGCATTTTCCAAAAGCAAATAATATTTACTAAAAGAATAATAATAGAATAATAAATAGTACATTTGTTCTGCCAGGAGCCCGTATTAAAAGAGGCTAAAATAATAGAAAGTAAATTTGGGGGGAAATTGAGTGTTTTGAGCAGAGATAGATGCAGATAAGCAGCAATGTTTCTGCTTGAACCGTCCCTAAGAACACCAGTCTCTGGTAGATAGGAGAGCCTCACTGAGGACAGGACAAACAAATGTTCATATATAGACAACCTCATTGAGGACAGGACGGACAAGTGTTCATATATAGACATCCTCGAGCAAGACTAGGAGATCATAGCAAGACCCCCCATGCAACAATTTATGGTTTAAAAGGAACTTCGTATACAGGATTTCTTTTGATCCGCAAAGAAACTCTGATGTCTGGAAGTTTGAAGAACTAGATTTCAGAGCAAAAACTTCCCTTGGGTCATCAACCTGCACCCCCATCCAGGACCCCCGCCTCCCAAATCTGTGCTTTCCTAGGACCCCTTCCTCCCCCACTCCCTGCAGGAAGATCACATTTCCCAGAGCATCCAGGGTCTGGGCTTTGGCTCCCCTCCTTAGCTAACACCATGCACAGTTGTTATAGCTGCTCTTCCTTGGGCATGTTCTCCTACTTTGAGACATTTCACTAAACAATTTAGGTAGAATCCCATGTAATCTGACAACTTTTGAGGCCCACTCTTATTATCACCATTAAGATGGGGACACTGAGGTTCACAGACATTTAGTAACTTGTTCATGTCAGTCAGCCAAGTAAGTGGCAGAACTCAGAGATGCTGCATGAACTTGCTCTGCCTCGGCAACACCAGACCTTTCCTCTCCCACTAAAACTTACCTATCTTCATTCTTCTACAAGGATTTATCGAACACCTTCTATTGTTCTAGGCCCTGTAGCTACAGCAGAGTCACATAGATAATGTCCCTGTTCTCATGGATCTTACTTCCTAACAGGGCAGGGGAAGAGATTCAACAAAGGAAAGCTGCTAAATGCTGAGATGAGAGCCAGGCGTGCTGAGGGTCTAGGCTCTAGAGAATGGTGACTGCAGGATGCTATTTTAGACAGGGTGGTCTGAGAAGGCCTCCAGGAAGATGCTGTTTCAGCAGAGATCTGCGTGAAGTTAGGGAGTAAGTGGTGCAATTCCCCGAGGGCAGGGCAGGGCAGTGCAGGTGGAGGGCTCTCTGTGCTTCGATGTGACATGAAACAAACATACACTTCAAATCCTTTAAAAGTCTGACTTGCTAAATGGGTCAAATTTGAAAATGATGTTATAGTGCTCGGTCTGTGAGTTTAGAAAACTGCAGTGTAGTCGCTGCTTTTTCAGACAGCGTGTTAATCTCAGGTAACTGGTTCCCACAGCTGCCTGTGGTCACTCTCTTCTCTCAGTCCCATTAGCTCTGGAGCCCTCTATCTTGTAGCATTTAGCCCACATGATGCTGTGTTATATTTATAGGGATTCACGACTCCTTGCCCCAACTTGTCTATAGACCAGAGGTTTGGTGGGTATGTTTGGTGAACAGATGAAAGAGTCTTGGTTGCATGTATTGGTAGCCCCTTTGGAATCACTTAGCCAAAGAAAGGGGTTCTCAAAAGTTCTTCCTAAGGAACAGACTTGCGAATGCACCACTGCAGCAGGATTGTTGGAGCCTGGGAAGCCCCCCATCTGTGTCTGCTCTGGGTGAGCCGTGGATAACTGATCCAGGACTAAATTATAGCACATGCTTGGTCAGAAAGGAAAAAGTTTTAATGCTGAAAAATATATGTATATAAGAGAAGAATCAGAGAATACATCCATAGAAACTGTATGAAGATGGAATTAAACTCAGCACAAAGAACTTTCTATCCATCAAAGTCTAGCCAAATGCTTGTGCAATATCAACATATGGGAGACCAATAAGGAACATTGGAGGGTTCCTACTTTGGCTGCAAGAAGTGCATGCAACTCAGGGTCCCACTTCGCCCAGACTGAGGTGGTTTTCAGGACACAGCACTTTTAGTACTAAAACTGGAACAGTCGCCGCAAACTGAGCCAGCTGGTCACCCTAGCTGGAAGGTTAGACTGAAGATCTATCTGCACAAGCCAGGTATATATGTAGCAGATGCTCAGGAAAGAAAGGTCTGTCAAATGGATCAAACTGTATGATTCTAAGAATATTGCCCGCTTGAACTTGATAAGTAAAATTTTTTTTATGGGGAAAGCTTATCTTAAGAATTATTTAGTTAAAAGTAATAGAACCCATCCAAAGTAACTGAAGTAAAATGGAGATCATGGGAAGATTATAAAGAACTCTCACATATCAAAACTAGGAAAAGCAGGCAGCCTTAGAGAGCTGGAGAAGGGAAGTGGAAAACTATTCAGAAATAAGGCAAAAGCCTCTCCCCCTCTCCCTGCCCTAACCTTTCCCTCTCACCTCTTTGCTTTTCCTCTGCTCGGTTTTTTCATCCCTCCACACTTTTCACACTGTTCTCACACAGGATTGATCACGGCCACATCCCCCAAAAGTTGAAGCCCTGAAATTGGCATGACCTGTCAGTCATGCCTATCATGCCGGATTAGCTCAGGCTCTCTATTCTGAATTCCTGAGAATCAGTAGCTGGTTGGCAAGGTGTGTCAGGCCACCTTTGTTTCATCACTTGTGACTGGATGGGAAGGGGGAAGCCCAGGCCTCAAGTGATTGTTCTAGGAATGTGGAAGTTCCTTAAATTCAGGACAATGTTAACGTCTGGTGGGGAGGAAAGAGGGAAGGAGTACGTACATAAATGGCTTCAACTACTTTATTTCTGGTTTATTTTTTAAACTAGGGTGGATTTCCTGGTCTTCGCTATATTACTTTTTATACCTTTATGAATGTCTGAAATCTTGAAAGTTTAAAGAGGAGGGGCTCTTCTTTTAATGAAGAAGCATAAAACTTGTATAAAATTGCATATATATAGACATATACAAATGTACTTGAGCGTCGGCCTGCGAGCTAAGTGTCGCTGGTTCGATCTTCCAGTCAGGGCACATCAGAGAAGGAAAACTCTGACTCCAAAAAAAACCTCCGCTGCCTTGCGGCATACCTCTTCAGGGGAAAGGCTAAGGGAGTAAACCCCGACAGAAAATCCGGAGCCGGAGTCCCTAAGGCGGTTTGACGTTGTAGTCAACACCGGCAACTCCTGCGGCGCACCTGAACCCAAGCTGTATTGACTCCGTCTTTCCCTTGGACCCTTCAGCTGCGAAGAGAGGGGGGGTCTGCTGCATGGGCAACAGCAGACCCTCCATATCACCCCGCCCAGGCTCTGTAGCTTCAGCTCCACTGGAGAGGACACTCCAGCGTCATCGCAAGATGTCGATTCAACACGGGAGGAGACAGATACCGTGTCACTCCCGAGTCGGACTGCACAGCCATTCTCGGCGGTGCAGATAGACTCTTAGGAAGCTACACCATCGTCTCTCGAGACGGACGGCTGCCGACGACGACGACGACAAATGTACTAATAGCCAGCTTTTAATAAGATAATTAGATAATTCTCTGTTAATTTTTTGATTCTCAAACCCTTCATCCTTGTTTACTGATAGACTGTTTTATTCTGAAGCTGGTGATCCATTCATTCATTCATTCATTCAGCAAACACTGATTGAATGCCCACCATATGCCAGGAGTGGTGGAAGCCTTGCCTTATAGGAAAGCAGAGAACCTGAGGCTTAAACAGGGAAAGAGACATTCAGCTAGGAAGCAGTTGGATGGAATTCCAATGTTTTAAAATGTGAAATAAGCTTCTACATAAAAGTTTCTCATAGTTTCTGTCTAGGAAAATCCTCAATTATTTGGGAGCAAATTGTCTCTGCATTGAAGGGAATTACTGGAGTGGCCCTGCTTGGTGAGGGGAGAGCGAGTGGCAGCCATTACTCCAGATCAAGGAGATAAAAGGGCACTTGCATATGTGCCTGACAGAAGCACTTTTCCCCACTCTCCAGGGAGGTGGGCTGGTTCCGACAGGGGCCAAGGAACTTCCTGGAATGCAAGGGAAGGAGACTTTGAGGTGGGCGCAGAGTTTTAGATTCTTTAAGTTGATGATGACTTCAAGAGATCCGCTGGCAGAGAGGACATTGATGTTGAAGAGGGGATCACAGTGAAAGAAGGGTGTCTTCAGTCCCTTCCAGAAGCAGACCCTGAGGTGAGTGAGGATTCATCAGTACGTGGTTTACTGAGGAGGCTGCCCCCGGGGAGAGGCATAGGAAGTGGGGGAGCAGGACTGACAGGGAAAGGACTGATGGGATCCCAGCAGAGTTCCCAGAGGTTAACTTTGGGGATTCCACAGGGGACTCTGACGTGAGAGGGGGGTCCTAACGAATCCCAGCATAAAACTGTCATTAAGTACCACGAAGGAGCTGGGCTGGCTGGTGAGAGGGTGTGGTGCTAGGACCTATGGTCACAGACTGTATGTAAGAAGCTGAGGTCTGGGAGCAAATCTCAGCCCAGTCTGGGGCTAAGCCAAGGAGCACCCTGGACATGCCCACCCTGCACAGTGAGCCCCAAACCCTTAGAGTTGAGTTGTTGGACAGACTGGTGTGAGAAGAATTTCCCCACAATCACAGGAAGAGAGTAAGCTCCCTAGAAATCTGGCAAGCGGAAACTAGAGCCAGTTCTGACTTGAAAAATAAAGTGTTGTGACTTAATTTTCACTCTAAGCTTGTGAAACAGGTCATACCAGTTATATACAGAAGTAGGAAAATAATTTCAAATTATGTAAGTGCTATGGCTCTAAAGTATGGATTAAAATGAGAGAGAATAATTAGGAGATATGGTTGGATTTGGAGGAGAGGGAGTCAGAGAAGTGTCTCCAAAAATGTGGTATTTCAATAAAGCCTGAGGAGCCAATGGTATAAGGTAAGGGGTTGGGGAGAGGTTCTCATGTAATGAAAATAGCATATGCAAAGATCCTGAGGCAGGAAGCCATTTGATGTATGTGGTAGGTACAGCCAAAATAAGGTGAGTGTGGCTCTGGATTGGTAAATGAGGATACTATGGCTCCAATGAGACAGAGAAGGATTGCAGGGGCCAGGTCATGCAGGGTCCAATGAACCATATCAAGGTTTTGTTTGTGTGGTTTTGTTTTTGTTTGTTTATAATTTTCCCTAAGGGTCATGAGGATCCATTGAAGGAATTACAGCAGAGAACTGACCTGATAAAATCTACCTTAAAACAATTGTTCAAACTATTGTGTGGACAGTGTCCTGGAACCAGACAAGAATAAGGTCATCATTTTGGAATCCCATTACTTGGAGTTAAAACCCAGTTCTGCCACATACTAACTGTGTGACTGTGGGTGAGTTACTTAACTTCTCCACACCTTGATTTTATCAACTCCAAAATGCAAATAAAAATAGTACCCATCTTATTGGTATATTCTGAGGTTTGAATGATAATAATGTTTGATAAGCATTTTCACACATATTAAACCTGGCACAGAGTAAACACCCAATAAGTATTGGCCAATGTATATGTAATTTATTACCACAATGTGTTTATCAGTTTCTCTTTGAATGGACATTTATAGGTCAGGATAGTTTGCATAGACTGCTTCCACAGATATTCATGGGGCTCTGCTGGGCTCAGTGTTTGCAGCATGAGTGGAGATGCCCTCAAGTTTTATAGCATTGTATCCAGGTTTCAGCATTAGGCAGCATCCTCAGGCAATTGGTGCCACTAGAGCTGTAAGTTGCTTTCTCTTTTCTTGCCAAGTTCCTCTGTCCTTAAAAACCCATCACAAGGAAGCCTGCAGACAACTTTGTTACGCTGCTCTTTAAAAAAAAAAATCATCCTATCCTCCCCATCTCAGCCCTCCCAGTAAGATAAAATTCCATAAAATATGTGGTGTTGTTTTTTTTTTTTGTATTTGTTTGAAAAAGATACCTTTTGTTATTTATATTTTACAGTTTTTACATTTTTGTTTTATTTTAGTCTGTGGAAAGATAGGACCTGTGCTATGGGGGGTTTTCACTTACCATAGCAACAGGTGCACAGGGTCTGTGCATATGTAAGACATGCTTTTGCTTAATGTGGATAATATGATTATGTGCCCAGGTGGTTATATAACTTCCAGTTAATAACAGTGAACTATTGAATATTGAGAATGATACACTCTTATTTGTGAATAGTTTGGAATTTTGTAGAGCATATTTGAAAATTTTATAATCTGAATTACATTTTTTGGGTTCAAATTTATAATTTTCATTTGTCAGTCTTCTTTTATTTTAATGCATTTATATATTGGTAGAAGTCATATATTTAAAGTATGCTTAAACATATATTACACACTTAATAACTGGATTGTGATGTGCTTTCAAACCACTGAAGAGAAAGCTGTCAATTCACAAAATTCTCTGACTGTATGCCCAACAGCTTGAAGCTGCCTCATAGAATGCCAAATATCAGAGTATTAGTGTTATTAACCCTTTTTGAAATATCCTTGGAAGTATTTTTTCAAAAAAAAAAAACCAAAGAATAATAGACTAAAGAAATTACTAGGTCTGGATCATTTTTTTGGTTTTTATTTTTCTTATTATAGTCATTTTTTAAAAAAATTGTTATTCTATTACGGTTGACTGAATTTTTCCCCCGTTGCTCTCCACCGCGCCTGCCCCTGCTCCTACAGTCAATCTGGATCATTTCTTTTTATCGGTAGTTTCAGAAAGCTGAAAATTATTTATCGTGTGTAATAAACAGCTACTCCTCTAATAATGCCATGCATTACACACCAAAAATGATCTGTTTTAATCATAGATGCTGATTTAATGAGACAAGACTAGCTTACATCAAAAATGGATTTAGAATGTGATTTTTTTGCTTTCTATGTGTATTTTCTACATAATTAATACCCTGGCTGGGTTGGCTCAGTGGATTGAGCGTCGGCCTGCGAGCTAAGTGTCGCTGGTTTGATCTTCCAGTCAGGGCACATCAGAGAAGGAAAACTCTGACTCCAAAAAACCTCCGCTGCCTTGCGGCATACCTCTTCAGGGGAAAGGCTAAGGGAGTAAACCCCGACAGAAAATCCGGAGCCGGAGTCCCTAAGGCGGTTTGACGTTGTAGTCAACACCGGCAACTCCTGCGGCGCACCTGAAGCCAAGCTGTATTGACTCCGTCTTTCCCTTGGATCCTTCAGCTGCGAAGAGAGGGGGGGTCTGCTGCATGGGCAACAGCAGACCCTCCATATCACCCTGCCCAGGCTCTGTAGCTTCAGCTTCACTGGAGAGGACACTCCAGCGTCATCGCAAGATGTCGATTCAACACGGGAGGAGACAGATACCGTGTCACTCCCGAGTCGGACTGCACAACCATTCTCGGCGGTGCAGATAGACTCTTGAGAAGCTACACCATCGTCTCTCGAGACGGACGGCTGCCGACGACGATATGCAATTTATTACTGTGTATTGTTCATATTATTCACAGTAGGAGAAGAAAGCTCTTGGAGTTTTAGGAGACAAATGACAATCCCATCTTTCCCTTCTGAGTTTACTAGTGGAAAAACGAAACAAAGAAGAAAACAAGGAGACGTCTATTATATCTTACTGACACCAACTATGTGCCAGGCACAAGAGACAAAAACATATCAAAGTTTATATTCCAGCCTGGGTGAGGGGTTGCTATTGACATCTAGTGGGTGGGCCAGGGATGCTGCTAAACATTTTACAATGCATAGCACAGCCCCCTACAACACAGAATTATCTGGTCCAAAATGTTCCAAATGCGCAGATTAAGAAACCCTGCTGTAAACCACCCTTGCAGAATTTCAGTTAGATGCCATTGGCCAGGTCTGGGCATGTGGCCATCCCAAGCTTCCAGCGAGACTAGAGTAGTTGGAAACATTGATGGAAATGATGAGATTCAGTCTCTGATGCCCCAGAACTTCCTGGGCTGGACATCTTAGTTTCCCAACATTCGTCGGCAGCCGTCCATCTCGAGAGACGATGGTGTAGCTTCTCAAGAGTCTATCTGCACCGCTGAGAATGGTTGTGCAGTCCGACTCGGGAGTGACACGGTATCTGTCTCCTCCCGTGTTGAATCGACATCTTGCGATGACGCTGGAGTGTCCTCTCCAGTGAAGCTGAAGCTACAGAGCCTGGGCAGGGTGATATGGAGGGTCTGCTGTTGCCCATGCAGCAGACCCCCCCTCTCTTCGCAGCTGAAGGATCCAAGGGAAAGACGGAGTCAATACAGCTTGGGTTCAGGTGCGCCGCAGGAGTTGCCGGTGTTGACTACAACGTCAAACCGCCTTAGGGACTCCGGCTCCAGATTTTCTGTCGGGGTTTACTCCCTTAGCCTTTCCCCTGAAGAGGTATGCCGCAAGGCAGCAGAGGTTTTTTGGAGTCAGAGATTAAAGGAGAGGTAAATAGAAACATGCTGAATTTATTTCCATGTCTATGGTTTAAGACAATTCAAGTGGATACAATAAATAATGTAGAACTCTCATATAGCATGTTAAATACAATAACTCTGATTAACACATGTATCAAAATCTCTTAGATAGTGTTTTCATTTTTAAGAATATTCAAGAATAAAACATTCAAGAAAATTGACTACATTATTAGTCTACAAAGAAAACCAATAAATTCCCCAAAGTAGAAATAACATAGGCAATATTCTCTGATCACTATGCAATAAAGCTATAGATTAACTTTAAAAACCAAATAACAAAAATTCCCTTTCACTTGGAAATTTTAAAAACTTATCTTAAATGAATTTTAATATTTTAAAAATATGCTTTATATTTATTTATTTTTAGAGAGAGGGGAAGGGATGGAGAAAGAGAAGAAGAGAAACATTGATCAGGGATGCAACCTGAAACACAGGCATGTGCCCTGACCGGGAATTGAACCTGCAACCTTTTGGTTCACAGGCTGGTGCTCAACCCACTGAGCCACATCAGCCAGGGCTATTTTTTATATTTTTGGATAAAAATTGCAGAACTCCTAGAAAATGACAATAATAAAAAATAATTTTTCCTGTATATTAAAATCTATGAGAGATCGCTAAAGCAGCACTCAGAAGAAAATTCATAGGTTTGAGTGGATAAGAAAGAAACCCAAATGAATCAAGTATCCAGCTTAGAAATAAATAACAAAATAACCTGAAGGAAAGTGAAAAAAAGAAATTAAGAGGAAATGCAAAACTTCATCACTTGAATTAGAAAACAACAACAAAAGAGTTAAATAAGTAAGTAAGCTTAATCTTTGGGGGGATAAACAAAGCGATAGCTAAGGCACTAACTAACCTAATAAGGAAAGAAAGCCAGAAATACAATTTATAGAATAAGAAGCAATGAGAGCAAAATAACCACAAAAACATATTAAATTAAAATAATCAAAAGAAACTACTTCACTTAACTCCATGAAAGGATATTGGAAAACTTAAATAAAACATAATTTTCTTAGAAAATGATATTTGAGAAAATTAACCCCAAGAAGAGAAAGAAGATCAAAACAAACTGATTTTCATACAAGAAAAAAAGTTGCTAAAACAGTTCCCTCAATAATAATACCCTTCAGGGTAACATATTTATGTTTTAATTGTGGATTTCCTTGACTTGTAGGCCAAATAAGTGATTTAGGCATCTGAGGCACTGTGACCTTGAGAAAGACATCTGGGGGCCTAGTAAGCAGCTGGTGCCCCTTGTATTATACAGAATGAGAGTTTCTACAGTGTTAGCAGGCAGGCGGCCAGGGGTTGGTGCAGCTTGGTATTTCCACCCCAGGCTTGTTGCAAGTAGTTGTAAAATTAGCAGAGTTTAGGAGCAGCTCATCTGAATCAGTACTGTCAGGTTCTTAGTCCATACCTGCCTGTCCAGTATTTCAGGAAATTCTCCCCTTTTGGGCTGTACCTGGGTGAGTACATGCTTGTGAGCCTAGGTCTCCAGGCCAAGAGTCACTGGTTAGCCCATGCCCTGTCATGGTCTCAGAAGGGACCCCTGCAGACAGAATGAGAATTCACTGCCCTCTTGAAGAAGCCTCCCCCAGCAGTTCTGTGTCAGTTCCAACTTCAGGAAGTGCTGTCACTCGAGTGTCAGCCCTGTTCCGGCATGGGCGTGGACAAGGCTGAAAATGTTCATACTCACCATCAAAAGATATTTATATTTGTCTGTTGGGGTTTAAAGTTATTCCCTTCATCGTCCTCTCACTGGGGCTGTGGGCTCTTGTGCAGCACACAGGCAGTTACTTGTATTTAATGCAGAGAGGAGAAAGGGGAGGATGTCGCTTCACTGGGAATTCTTGGTGCGGGGACGGGGGTGGATTTTCAGGTTTAAGACACAAACAAAGTAAAAAGCAAAGAATTGGGAAATTTCTGCTTTGTGCTGTAATCTTTACTTAGATCCAGTGATGCCGGGATTGGAGGCGAGAAGGCGCACCCTTGTACAGTGGGCCGGCCAAGACGCAGGCTGAAAGCCAGCCTGCAGGGGCAAGCTCAGATCCGCCCGGCTTTCCCTAGGGGATGCGGCCAGATGACAGCAGCCTCTGCCACTTGGAGTGAACAAGGAAGACATGCAAATTACAAAAACAGGAGCTCGGATCATTCTAGAACAGCGATTTTCAACCTTTTTCATCTCATGGCACACATAAACTAATCACTAAAATTCTGCAGCACACCAAAAAAGATATTTTTTGCTGATCTGACAGAAAAAAGTATGTGTAATTTTAATTCATTTACACCAGATGGTTATTGTTGTGTTGGCTGTTGTCATTTTTTAAATTTGATAATCTAAGTGAAAAGAGGTCAGTGAACCTCTTCATGTACCTCTTCAGGTACTTCATGTTTTAAAAATTCTTGTGGCACACAAGTTGAAAATAGCTGTGCTAGAACACCAATTTCCAAAATCTTGCAAGGCATAAACTGGTGTTATAATCCCATCAGAACACTTAGGGCTGTGGCAGGGAACAAATTCTAACAGGAGAGTGGCTTTATATCTGAGTACTTAATGGTTTATACCACCTTCACAACAAAATCCAAAGACACTTTAGGGTTTGTGGGTGTGTGTCAGAAACCCTACTGTCTTATCTCATCTACATACTCAAGATAAAGAAATGTTCACCTGAGTTTAAGCCATAAGAACAAATATAACTAAAATTGATTTTATTTCACTGGAACATCCCAAGTATAATTCACAAACATAGGAAACCACCTGATTTCGGATAAACCTTGTCCCATGAGACACATTTATGAAGCATCTTGACATCCTTAGCCAGTGCTGAGGCTACACACTCTCATGGGCACGGGAGCCTGACCTGGGCACTGGAGTAGAGTGGAAGTTCCACCCCATAACCTGGGCAGGGGGCATAAAACATGTCAAAGAGAAGGAGGCTGGTGACAGATGACAGAGCACAGGCAGTGGACCAGAGGGGACCCTCCAAAGCAGCTCTCACTTGCTTAGGATTGTAGAGGCCCCAGCATGTCCTTGTGAGATAACAGGAATGAGGTGTTCATACTCTCTGTGGAAGTGGAGCTATTGGAGTCCATTGACACCATCTCAGCAAGAGCAGAAAGGCTTCAGAAGCAAAATCAGGATGCGTTAGTCAGTGGAACACACAATGCTGCTTGGCTAGCCACCACCACTCCCCATTTCTTTTTTGCCAGGAGAGCCCTAATTTTGTGACAGTGATAACACATCTCCTCTGGGACTTGAGTTTTAAGCTAATCCTAATGGTTCCACCCCCATGGCAGTGATTTATCTAGGGATATTCTTATGCCCATTTCTGGCCACATGTGCTGTAAGGGGAGGTTTTCTGGGCATAGGGGGTGATTTTTTTTCAATTACAGTTTACATTCAATATTATTTTGTATTAGTTTCAGATGTACAGTATAGTGGTTAGGGAGAGGGAATTTTAAAAAATATTTTCTTGTTTATAAAAAGAGTCACGAATGAAGGAAGAATCATTTTTCTTCCAAGCATGTTACCTTGTGAACACAAGGCAAAGTGGCAAGAGCTCACATGTTGGTTGAGAGTGGAAAGATGGGAAGACTGGGGACCACAATGACAGTGTTGACCCATGAATTAATGACCTCAAAGCCAACAACACCCTCTAGACCTCTTGTATGTTGAGTAATATTATTTTTTACTAATTGTTTTGGACAGTTAAGTTGGGCTTTATTTGTATTCAAAAAATATTCTGAACTAATACATGAAAGAAGAATGGAAGGGAAAAAAGAAGGAGGAAGAGAAGAAAGGAGAGATGGAGGAAGGAAGGAAGGGTGGGTTCCCAAGCAGGAATGCTTGTCTCACCTATAGGTAACAGTACAGACTATTGAAGGCAAGTGTTTCAGTCCAGTAACATGGGAAATAGAAACCTGGTGCCCCCTTTCACTGAGCTTTCATACCACTCTCAGAGTTACATCTCCTATAGGAACTAGTATAAATTACTATAAATAAAAGTAATAACTTGCAGAAGATTTTGCTTCTCAGTGAATCAATAACTATTCATCAGCCAAATAGTACACAGTCTGTGGGGCAATATCAAAGAAGATCAAGAATTATTCCCACTGAAAAAAATGTCAGAAAGCTAAAAACCATTTCCTGGTGAGAATCAAGGAACTCTGAGCTTCACAGTACTCTCATAACTCATTCATATGTTATCTATCTATTTCTCAGAAGATTCTGAAATCCAGATAGAAAAGCTTATTAAAATATCATAGATCCATGCCTTAGGCAGTGTGGCTCAATTGGTTGGAGCATCAACCTGTAAATCAACAGGTCATGGGTTCGATTCCTGGTCAAGGGACATACATAGGTTGCTGGAGTTCCGTCCTCAGTAGGGGTGCATGCAAGAAGAGGCAACTGATCAATATTTCTCTCTCACATCATTGTTTCTCTGTCTCTCTCTCCCTCTCCTCCCTTCTTTCTAAAATCAGTAAGCATGTCCCCTTTGGTTAGGATTAAAAAAACTTTCACAGATCTAGAGAAATGGAAGGAACTTTGAAAGTCACCCAGTCCAACTTCCCACTTGAGGTTGAATGATTCCATAAGACCACCTATTCTGGAAGCAGAACCCAGCTCTCTGCCTGCCAATCAGATGCTCTTCTTTATTTTTCTCATTACAAACAAACAAAAAAAGCAAATTAAACAAACAAAAAAACCCAAAGCAAATCTTGAGCAAAAAGACACACTCCTGGCCTCCCTGCCTCTTGTGTGTGTGTGTGTGTGTGTGTGTGTGTGTGTTTTCCCCAGCTTTTCTTTATTGATTATATTGTTACAATAGTTCCAATTTTCACCCCTTTACTCCCCTCCACCCAGCATCTCCCTCCCCCAGTAACCCCCCCCCAAGTCCATACCCATGGTTCGTAAAAAATATCTATCCCTCCCTCTCAGATATTAAGACCCTTTGTAATCTTGTAAAGGACAATGGGCGAAGGTCTCAAGCTCCTCTAGCTGCTTCAAGCTGGACATGGTCGTCGTCCTACCTACCCTTGGGTCCAGAAATCCCTAATAATAGTGGGGGTGTGGAGGGGAGGGTGGCCTTCCCACATGGGGAAGGATCGTGCAGACTCCAGGTCAGTTGGCTGTCTCCGGTCAACGGCATGCTTGGTTTAACAGGCTGGCATCCTTGTTGTGTTCTGGGGGCAACAGATTTGGCGAAAAGGGTTAAAAGACATCATTCAATCCATAACTACTAGATGACAAAAGGCAGGGATTAATTTTTCAATGTTCCACATTAGGAAAAAAAGAAAAAAGAAAAAAGAAAAAAAAAAAAAAGGGCTTCTATGGAGGAAGGTGTGCTAGGCAGATCTCGCCTGTCCAAAACCCTTTTGCCCATTATACGTAGTTTGGGCTGAGGGAAATAGTTTATGTTTCCCCCCTCTCAGACCTCTGGGCCCTTTCTGTCCAAGCCATTAGGATAGAAAAGAGAAACCAGTTTTAAAGTGAAGCCCACAGACCACCCCATTCTTCACCAACCCAGCCATTTAGTTCAGCCAAACCGTTGAGTCTCAGGAGGCAGCGCTGCAGAGAGGATTAAGTGAGGCTTATGTGTACAGACAATTACTCAGGTAATGCCATCATAGGCTTATGCCCTTTGAAAACAGAAAACACATGTTAATTTATGTAACATAACCAACAAACAAGTCTCTAAATCTGTAAGACTGTCTTATTGGGAAGACATCCAGTTGTAAGGCAGTTGACATTCTACTTGTCTGCAACTTGAATCTCTTTGGTGATATCACAAACATGGTTTAATTTTCAAGTGAAACTATATTTTAAATGAGAAGAAACTTTTAAGACAGTTAGCTGACCTACTTTACAATCTACTACTGATCATTGTGATTTTCCTTGAATAATGATTTTTCTCCCTAAGATTACCCTCCTTGTCTTTAAAGGGACTACATTAAGTCCATTTTTAATTTATCCTGTTCATTTGCATAAACATAACAAGAGCAGCAAATGATCACTTATGAACTTTAGTTCTGCTTTGCTGGAACTTACCCAAGGAACATTTAGGGTGACCCTCAGTCTGCTCTTCAGGGCACAGAAGCTGGGCCACATACCTGGCATTCAGCCTTGCCTGTACACACCTGTCCTTTCCAAGTCTTTCTGGTTTTCCATTGTGCCTTAAGGTCCCTTCTAGCCATCTTTCAGGAAAACAACCTTCGTTCCTTCCCTGGAGAGATTGCTGTGGACCGCACAACCAACCATGGTAGCAGGCCTTTTATCTCGCGGGCTTTTATTACCTTTGAAAGTCATTCCCAGTTCCTCAGGGCTTTTTGGTAACAACTTGAGCCCAAGTATGTCTCCTTTAGGCTTGACATTCCAGTCAAAGACTAGGTCAAAAAAAAAAGAACCTCTATTAACAACTGGTCTTATTAGGTCTATGCAAAGAAACTTAAGTCATTACTTACTTGTTTAGAATGCCAAACTCTGGAGAGATCAAATAGGGAGAAAAATATACAACGTGAAGGAAAATCTTTGACCTAATATTCACTGAACTGGCATTTCCATTCTTCATATTTTCATTTTTCCCCCACGAAAAAAAATTTTTTTGTTTGTTTTTCCATTACAGTTGTCTCACTTTTTTCCCCCTCTTGCTTCCCTGTACCCTGCCCCTCCCTTCCCCCACATTCAGTCCCCACTCAGTTGCCCATGTCCGTGGGTCATTTATACATGTTCTTTGACTTGACACTTCCCCTTCTTACCCCCTTCTCTCCCTCCCACCTCCCCCCTTGTTACTATTAGTCTACTTCTTGTTTACATAGCTCTGGTTCAATTTTGCTCATTTGTTTGTGCTGTTCATTAGTTTCCTGTAATAGGTGACAGCATAAGGTATTTTTCTTTCATTGCCTGGGTTATTTCACTAAGCATTATTCTCTCTAGTTCCATCCATGTTGTTGCAAATGGTAGAAGTTCCTTCTTTCTTTCTGCTACATAGAACTCCATTGTGTAAATGTACCACAGTTTTTTGATCCACTCATCTACAGGTGGGCACTTAGGCTGTTTCCAGCACTTGGGTATTGTAAATAGTGCTGCTATGAACATTGGAGTGCATAGGTTCTTTTGAATTGGTGTTTCAGGATTTTTCGGATATAATCCTAGCAATGGAATTGCTGGTTCAAAAGGCAGTTCCATTTTTAGTTTTTTGAGGAAATTCCAAACTGTTTTCCATAGTGGCTGCACCAGTCTGCATTCCCACCAGCAATGCACCAGGGTTCCCGTTTCTCCACATCCTCTCCAGCACAAGTTATTTGTTGATTTGTTGATTATGGCCATTCTGACTGGTGTGAGGTGGTATCTCATTGTGGTTTTTATTTGCATCTCTCTGATGGCTAGTGATGTTGAGCATTCTTTCATATATCTATGGGCCCTCTGTATGTCTTCTTTGGAGAAGTGTTTGTTCAGGTCCTTTGCCCATTTTTTAATTGGGTTGTCTGTCTTCTTGGTGTTGAGTCGTATGAGTTCTTTATATATTTTGGAGATCAATCCCTTGTCTGAGATGTCATTGGCGGATATATTTTCCCATATGGTTGGTTTTCTTTTCATCTTGCTGATGTTTTCTTTAGCTGAGCATTTGTTTATTCTTTCCTTTATTTCCCTTGCCTTAGGAGATATATCAGTGAAAAAGTTGCTACGTGGGATATCTGAAAATTTCCTGGCTATTTTTTCCTCTGGGACTTTTATGGTATCACGGCTTACATTTAAGTCTTTGATCCATTTTGAGTTTATTCTGGTGTATGGTGTAAGTTGGTGGTCTAGTTTCATTTTTTTGCATGTTTCTGTCCAGTTCTCCCAACACCATTTGTTGAAGAGGCTCTTTTCACTCCATTTGATGTTCTTTCCCCTTTTGTCAAATATTAGTTGACCGTATATTTCTGGATTTATTTCTGGGCTCTCTATTCTGTTCCATTGATCTATATGTCTGTTTTTATGCCAGTACCAGACTGTTTTGATTACCGTGGCCTTGTAGTATAGTTTGATATCAGGTATTGTGATTCCTCATACTGTGTTCTTCCTCAAAATTGCTGTGGCTATTCGGGCTCTTTTTTGATTCCATATACATTTTTGAAGTATTTGTTCTAGGTCTGTGAAATATGTTGCTGGTATTTTAATAGGGATTGCATTGAATCTATAAATTGCTTTGGGTAATATGGACATTTTAATGATGTTGATTCATCCCATCCATGAGCATGGTATGCTTCCATTTATTTGTATCTTCTTTAATTTCTTTCTTCAGTGTTATGTAGTTTTCTGAGTACAGGTCTTTTACCTCCTTGGTTAAGTTTATTCCTAGGTACTTTATTTTTCTTGTTGCTGTGGTAAATTGAATTTTTCTTTCAGTTTCTATCTCTGAGTTTTTATTGTTGGTGTATAAAAATGCCTTTGATTTCTTAATATTGACTTTGTATCCTGCTATTTTGCCGAATTCACTTATTAGGTCGAGTAGTTTTTTTGTGGAGTCTATAGGGTTTTCTATGTACACTATCATGTCATCTGCAAATAATGACAGTTTTACTTCCTCTTTTCCAATCTGGATGCCTTTTATTTCTCTTTCTTGTCTGATTGCGGTGGCTAGAACTTCCAAGACTATGTTGAATAGGAGTGGAGAGAGAGGACATCCTTGTCTTGTTCCTGATCTCAGGGGGAATGCTCTCAGTTTTTGCCCATTGAGGATGATGTTGGCTTCAGGTTTCTCATATATGGCCTTTATTATGTTGAGGTATGCTCCCTCTATTCCCATTTTGCTGAGAGTTTTTATCATAAATGGGTGTTGTACTTTATCAAATGCTTTTTCTGCATCTATTGATATTATCATGTGGTTTTTATATTTCATTTTGTTTATGTGGTGTATTACGTTTATTGATTTGCGAATATTAAACCATCGTTGCATCCCTGGGATGAATCCTACTTGATCGTGGTGTATGATCTTTCTAATGTGTTGCTGGATCCGGTTTGCCAATATTTTGTTGAGGATTTTAGCATCTATGTTCATCAGCGATATTGGCCTGTAGTTTTCTTTCTTTGTTGTGTCTTGACCTGGTTTTGGAATTAGGGTTATACTGGCTTCATAGAATGATTTTGGCAGTCTTCCCTCTTCTTGTATTTTTTGGAATAGTCTGAGGAGGATAGGAGTTAGTTCTTTCCTGAATGTTTTGTAGAATTCACTTGTGAAGCCATCCGGTCCAGGGCTTTTGTGTGCTGGGAGTTTTTTGATTACTGCTTCAAATTCACTAGCTGTTATTGGTCTGTTCAGACTTTCTGCTTCTTCTTGATTCAGTTTGGAAAGACTGTAGGTTTCCAGGAATTTGTCCATTTCCTCTAGGTTGTCAAATTTCTTGCCATACAGTTGTTCATAATAATTTCTTACAATTCTTTGTATTTCCGTGATATCAGTTGTGATTTCTCCTCTTTCGTTTCTGATTTTATTTATTTGGGTCCTCTCTCTTTTTTTCTTGATGAGCCTGGTTAAAGGCTTGTCAATTTTGTTTATCTTTTCAAAGAACCAGCTCCTACTTTTGTTGATCTTTTGAATTGTTAGTTTAGACTCTATGTCGTTTAATTCTGCCCTGATCTTGATGATTTCCTTTCTTCTACTTGATCTGGGATTTGCTTGTTGTTCTTCCTCTAGTTCTTGTAGCTGTAGGGTTAAATTTTCTATTAGAGATTCTTCTAGCTTTTTAAGGTAGGCCTGTATTGCTATGAACTTTCCTCTTAGGACTGCTTTCGCTGTATCCCATAGGTTTTGGGTTGTTGTGTGTTCATTATCATTAGTTTCCAGAAACTTTTTGATTTCTTCCTTGATGTCATTGTTAACCCATTCATTATTTAATAGCATGTTATTCATTCTCCATGAGTTTGAGTGTTTTTGAGTTTTTTCCTTGAGGTTGATTTCCAATTTTAAGCCATTGTGATCTGAGAAGATGCTTGATATAATTTCAATTTTCTTGAATTTGTTAAGGCTTGTTTTGTGTCCTACCATGTGGTCTATCTTTGAAAATGTTCCATGTGCACTTGAGAAGTATGTATATTTTGCTTCTTTGGGATGAAAACTTCTATATATATCGACTAAGTCCATTTGATCTAGAGTGTTGTTCAGTGCCTCAATATCTTTGGTGTTTCTTTGCTTCGAAGATCTGTCCATTGTTGACAATGGGGTGTTAAAGTCCCCTACTATGAGTGTGTTGCTGTCTATATCTTTCTTGGAGTCTTTCAAAATGTTCCTTACATATTTGGGTGCTCCTAAGTTGGGTGCATATATATTTATAAGGGTTATATCTTCTTGATGGATTTTTCCCTTAAGTATTATGAAATGCCCTTCTTTGTCTCTTTTTATGGACTTTGCTGTGAAATCTGTTTTGTCTGATATAAGTATTGCTACCCCGGCTTTTTTTTCATGTCCATTTGCTTGAAATACTTTTTTCCATCTCTTTACTTTCAGTCTGTGTAGATCTTTTGTTCTAAGGTGGGTCTCTTGTAGACAGCATATATGTGGGTCATTCTTTCTAATCCATTCAGCTACCCTATGTCTTTTAATTGGAGCGTTTAATCCATTTACATTTAAGGTAATTACTGATAACTACTTATTCATTGTCATTTTTCCCCTTTGTACTGGTGTTCTTCTCAGTCTCTCTCTGTTTCTTTATCTTCTTAGAGCAGACCCTTTAGCATCTCTTGCATTGCTGGTTTGGTGGAAATGTATTCTTTTAGCCTTCTTTTGTCTTGGAAGCTCCTTATTTCACCCTCCATTTTGAATGAGAGCTTTGCTGGGTATAGTATTCTAGGTTGTAGGCCTTTGTTTTTCATTGCTTGGAATATTTTTTGCCATTCCCTTCTGGCTTGTAGTGTTTCTACTGAGAAATCTGATGATAGGCTTATTGGAGCTCCCTTGTATGTTATTACTTGTTTCTCTCTTTCTGCTTTTAGGATCCTCTCTTTGCCTTTGAATGTTGCCATTTTAATTATGATGTGTCTTGAGGTGGGCCTGTTGGGGTTCATCTTCATTGGGACCCTCTGTGCTTCCTGGACTTGCGTGACTCTTTCTCTCCTCATGTGAGGGAAGTTTTCTGTCATTAGTTTTTCAAAGAGGTTTTCTATCCCTTGCTCTTCTTCTTCTCCTTCTGGAATTCCTATGATATGGATATTATTACGTTTCATGTTGTCCTGCAGCTGTCTTAGAACCTCTTCAGTCTTGTTCAGTCTTTTTTCATTTTGTTGCATTGTCTGGGAGTTTTTGTGTACATTGTCCTCCAGCTCGCTGATCCGATCTACTGCTTCCTCTAGCCTGCTTTTAATTCCTTCTACTGTGTTCTTCAATTCAGAGATCGTATTCTTCATTTCCTCCTGGCTCTTATTGATAGCTTCTATGTCCTTTTTCATGCTCGTGTAATTCTCTGTGAGTTCCTTGTAGTTTTTCTGGAGTTCCTTGTAGTTTCCCTGGAGTTCTTTGTAGTTTCCGCTGAGCTCATTCAACTTCTCCATAATCCATGTTTTGAATTCCATATCTGATAGTTCGCTCCCCTCTATTTCATTTAGCACTCTTTCTGGGGATTCTACCTTTCCTTTTGATGGGAGGTTGTTTCTCTGTCTCCCCATTTTTGTGACTCCTATTGTTTGTTGGTGCTTCTTAGAATGACCTGCACTTCCTGGATCTGCCTCTGATGGCGTCAGATCATGTCCCAGTCTGGCCCTACGCAGCCTGTTGCAGACTTCCAGGGATCTACTGCTGTTGTCTGTCTCCTTTAATTGTTAATCTATTCAATCTGTGATTAGCTGTCAGGCTTAAGGACAGTGGGTGTGGCAGCTTAATTCCTGTAGGCAGGGCTTTTGCTTCCCCTCAGGCTGACGCCACTTGGAGGGGAATGGTCTACCCGCAGTACTGGGGATGAGTCAGCACTGGGACCCAGTCGGCTCTTCCTCCAGTTCTCCCCTCAAAGCCACCGTGCCAAACTCTCCCCAAGTGTCTCCAGTCCTCTCTGCCTTCCCTCTGCTTGAGCCCAGGGTAAGTGGTGGCCAAAATATTTTCATATGTGATCCACTTAACAGTTCTTTTTCTCCAGCTGTTTCTCTCTGGCTAGCAAGAAATCCTGTTGCTTTTCGCTTTTCACAGCTGATACTGTTACAGAACCCCTGGGCTGCTCCAGTTGAAAACAAACCCACGGGCTCTTTAGTTAGGGGCCCGATTGCCCGCTGCCAAAATTGTAACTCTCAATACCAGAGTTTGGTGAAAAGAAAAAAGAATTGTTTATTTAACAGTTATATAGATTTAGTTATTTGCGGATTTCTGTTATTAAGTCTTATGCTCTTTAAAACACCCACAAACACATATCCTTGCCTCCCCCCCTTCCAAACCAGGCTAGTTTTAGGAAAGTCACAGAAACCGTTTCCCTACTTTCCAAACACAGTTCAGCTTTACCAGCAGCTGCCAATCATTCAATCCTGATTGGGGAGGTCCTTTCTGTGCTGTGACGCCCTCCAGCTCTCAATGCAGGACCGCCTGGATTCTCAGCCTCCTTGCAAACTGCCTTCTTCCTGCAAACCGCGCGGATCTCCTCTCCTTCTCAGAACTGCATGGCGAGAGCCTCTTAAAGCAGCCTGGAGACCCCTTCTCCAGGCCACATGGAGAAGGCCCCTTCACCAAGCCATGTGGAGGGAGCACACGGGAGAGCGAGAGAGCGAGAGCGAGAGTGAGCGCGCGGGCGCGCCAGAGAGAGTCAGAGCGCCAGAGCCAGAGCGCCAGTGAGAACCCGAGTCAGAGAACGAGAGTGTCTGCTAAAATGTCTGCAGCTGCTTATATATCCCTGACTGCGTCCTCTGACGCAGTGGGCGTTGCAAACAGTTCTGACCACTCACAGGTCCTTACGTAGGCTCTGTGTGCTTTCCATACCGTCCCCTGGTTCAAGACTCCTCCCATCTGCCTGAGGCTTTGGATGCATTAAATCCATTTGCATAAGAAAGACACTAGTCACCAGCCTCAGGCATGTGGAAGCATTTGAAAAGCTGCTTACTTCTCCCCATCCCCCAGCAGCAAACTCTGGGGATTTTTGAACTCCCCTGTTTCTGTAACAATACTATTTTACTTTCCACTCTGTTGCTGTAGGCTGGGAAGCCCAGCTGGGGGTTTAGACTCTGCCCTTCTCAGGGGGAATCCCCGGCTGCTGAGCTGTTTCTCAGTCCCTTCGGCAGCCACCCGTGTGAGCCCAGCCAGCCCTTCCGCGTCTCCGCACTCCCTACCGGTCACGTTGTGATGTAGCGGCCTTTTCTGTCTCTCCGTGGTTATAAGACTTCTTTCCAGCTAGTGTTTGGTTGGTTATTCCAGATGATTTCTCCAAAATTAAGTTGTAAATCCAGACTGGTCCTGGAAGGAGGTTAGTGTAGCTTCCACTTACTCCTCCGCCATCTTGGATCTCCCCTCCCTGCCTCTTTTTTAGACACATTCAGACCTGTATAGTTTGAAGCCTAAGTCATAAATCCCAAAGTATTGGATATAAACTGCATTTGCTAACTCAGGTGTTTAAGAAATGTAATACTATTTATATTTCTATAATCAAACAATTTCTGATTGGAGCCCCCCATTCCTCTATGTCATCAGGCACTCCCTATGCTCGAGTCCCTTTGGAGCCTAGACTCTGGCAACCCCAAATACTAAGCATTGGAACTCTAAAGCAGGGTTCTTAAACACTTTGGGGGTCTGATGAAGCCTATGGACCCCTTCTAAGAATATGGTTTTAAGTGTAAAAACAAAATGCATAAGATTCCAAAATAAGCCAAATATATGGAAATATAGCAAAATAATTAAATTGTAACATAATGTTTTTTAAAAATAAGATCTATCAACAGGTAACTCTATACTATTTTCCACAGTGGCTGCACCAGTCTATATTCCCACCAACAGTGCACGGCGCTTCTCTTTTCTCCACATCCTTGCTGGCATTTGTTGATTTAATGATGATAGTCATTCTGACAGGTGTGAGGTGATATCTAATTGTGGTTTTAATTTGCATTTCTCTGATGATTAGTGACATTCAGCATCTTTTCATATGTCTATTGGCCATTTCTATGTCCTCACTGTTTTTTTGGTGTTGAGTTGTATAAGTTTTTTTATAAATTTTGGATATTAACCCCTTATTACATGTATCATTGGCAAAAATGTTCTCCCATTCAGTAGGTTGTCTTTTCATTCTGCTGATGGTTTCCTTTGCTGTGCAAAAACTTTCTAGTTGGGTACAGTCTCCTAGCAGTAGGCCAGTGATTTGTCATCGGTCATATATCCAGAACGTGGAAGAACCTAAAATAAAATCTAACAACAGGTCTGATGACTACAATTTGCAATGAGTATAAATAATAATGGGAGATATCCATAAGTTCTGTCTTGTGATATGACAACGTCTGTGGTTTCTATTGCTAACAAAGTCACAGATAATGCCATTGCCTCTGTGGTCTGCTACAACATTCATAACTGAAGGAAATGTTAAATTTAATTAGAGGCTACTTATTGACAAAAAGGGTGTGATATTTCTCCCATTCAGCTTCATGGACTCTTAGAATTCTGTCCACAGATGCCCCACATAGTCTATGGACCCCAGGTTACGAAACTGTGGCTAAAGACTTTCCTCTGCCTCTTTGCCGACTCATCTCTGCCCCAAGCCATGAATGTGGCTGACTGAAAGATGAGAGGAAGTCCCAGAAACAAATTATGTCCTGCTTCAGTTGGGAGAGCAACCTCTCCAGCTCAGCAGGGTCCTGAGCAGACACCTTACCCTAAAGTGGAGAGGCCTCTGTTTCTTCCCTTCTGTGGTCAGTGCTAGAGGGGTTTCTTCAGCAAGACTGACAAGAGCTAACTCTAAGGCTTCTGGTTCAATGTAATGAATTAGTCACATATGTGAACTTTTTTCCTTTTAGAATAAAAATACACTTGAAACCACAGAGGTTTATATATTTTGGTACAGGAGACATTAAAGGATGAAAGATTTGAACCCATTTTTGAGAGCAAACAAAGGAGTGGTAGCTAATTTAGCAGAGTGAAAGAAGACAAACTTGGTTAATAGCTAGGTTTGCAGGATTACTAAAGCAACTACCACTTCTTTCCATGGGACCCCTGAAAGGCTCAGAACCTGAACACAAGGAAGTGAAAGGTGGAATTCATATATATCCCAACCCCCAGAAATCAGGTGCCTGCCCCAACCCCCACACAGCCACCATCCTCACCACCCCAGATGTCAAGAGACCAGAATTCTGTTCTTTGGAAGAGATAATTAGAGAAAAAGCAGAGTGACCTTCAGGTTTGAACATAGGAATATTTTGTGAAATTCTGTAAATTGACTCCTTTCTTAGTTTGTTTCAAAACATCAGTAGTATGCCCTCTGGCCCCATGGAAAGGAGAGCAAGAGACTGCAGGATTCGTCTCCTAATACACTGAGTATGCTGACATTTGGGGCATCTCCAATGAAAAAGCCACCCAGTCATCCAACAGGGAAGCTCCTGAGCAGACAAGCTCCATGACCACACAGAGAACTTCCAACAGGCTTTTTAAGTGCATTGCTTTTAAATATGAATGGGCAGACCAGGAACATAATAGCATCTGAAAAAAGTCTCCAACATGAGTTTTGCAAGGACTCAAATTTACCTCTAATGCATTCTTTCTCAAGAATAAGGATATTCCCCTCCAAATCAAGAGCATAAATGAAGAAAAACTACAGGTGACCCAGGAAATGGGATCCAGCATAAGAGAGCAGTAAGCAGCAAGGTAGTTTCTATGTTGACAGCTCTGTCCAGGTCAGTATAGACTAGAATGGCAGAGCGAAGGGCTCTGGGAGAGAGATTTTCTAGGGGGTTGTGGTGGGAAGAGCGGGAAGATTGGGATTGGTAGGTTAACTGGTTTATCTGACCATTTGGAAAATAATACTGAAATGTTTTTAATATTTTAGACAAAGCTTGTGGATCAAATTAGGGTAAAGTTTATTAAAAAGCAAAGAAAGGGGGGGGCAAAAAAGTGATTATTTGTTTCAGGAGAAGTGGAAAAGTTGTATAAGAAGAGAAAAGTAATTACAACATACTGTATAGCTCAGCAGTGAAGAGTATATAAAAGGTCCTAGTAATGCTAACACAAACTGTTAATATTACCCTCTTAAGATGCAACTACATGGGGGGAGGGTACTATATGAGGTCTATCCAAAAGGTATCCAGCCATGTAATATGAAAAATGGAGATATTTATTGAAGAAAATATAAGAAACATTGTACACAGGACAATGACACCTCAGTCCCCTTCAAAGTAGGCACCTTGGGACCTCACACACAGTTCTCCTAATCGTCATCAGCTGCCCCATCATATTTTCCTGAATCTCATCAACTGTCTGAACTCTCTTCCCTTTCAAAGGTGATTTTAGTTTTGGGAAAATCCATAAGTTGCAGGGCACCAAATATGGGCTGTAGGGGGGCTGAGTCATCTGCATGATTTGATGTTTTGCCAAAAATCTCTGCACGAGACATGATGCATGAGCAGGCGCATTGTTTTGATGAAGCTGCCAATTGCCAGTTGCAAATATCTGTGGCTTTCTGAATCATCTGAATAGTTTCCACTGAAGAATGTTCAAGCTAAATGCAAAATCTGATGCATTCATTGCTCTACTCACTCAGACATTTTGAATGCAACAGCCACACAGTACACGTGCTCACTCAACAGTGTGAAGTGGTCATTGTTCACGCATGTGCATTCCAGTCCACTCTCCTTAGTTGCTAGGTTACATCGATGTTATGCAAACCGTTATTGTTGTATTAACAATGGCTGGACTTTTTGTGGACAGACCTTGTATTATAGTGAAATGCTCAGCTGTAGGAATTGGAAGTCAACAGAAAATGTCTAAAGTTGACGAATTTTAAAAACAGCAGAGTAAATACACTGTTGAGAACTATGAATATTAGCTAAACACTAGAAGAAAGGGCTAGAAGAAACTGCAATGTTTACCCCTGGGGAGTGGGCAGCTGGCGCTCCTTGCCAGAGGTAGCGTGAAAGAGGAAGCCAGCTGTGCCAGAGGGAGGGGAATGTGGTGTCTGTGAGGATGCTCAGCGGGCACATGCGGCTGTGGCTGCAGTTGGTAAGCAGTTTCGTGGCCCAGAGTTGGGGGAGTTTGAAGGGAACAGAATCGGGCAAAAGGAATAGAGGAAATAAAACTAAAATGAAGGACGAGAAGGATAGACATGGGGGACAGGGAGAAGAGTAGGAAAGCGCTGAAGAGAAAGATGAAAATGAAATATAACGTTACTAGACATTGAAGTTTTATTGGCTTTACTCTGAGAGGACAAGAGACAAACTTAAGAATTTGTTTTCCTTATAGTGATAAGAACTGGCAAACCTCCCTCTATAGGAGCTTAACCTAGTATTCCTTCTAAAAGGGTCAAGTGCAGATGGAAAAGCCAGAGGATCTGCTGTGTTAGGAGAAAATCTGCTGGATATCAGAATAATTTTAGGTGCAGACTTTGTTATTACAATCACTTTGGTAGTGGGATATCTAAATAGGAACTAGGTATGGCTGATCTCTGGCCCAAGGAGGAACAGGTACCACAAGCTAGCCACATAGGCCAGGAGGCCAGTCCCAGTGGGTTGCTAAGGAGCACACAGTCTCATCCTCAGTGGGTTCAGGCTGGGAGAGGTGTACATGCCTACAATGAGTTAACAAACTGTTCAGAAAATCAGTTCTCCACATCTCTCACTTGAGCACCACTGACTCCTAAGGAAGAACTTCATGATTTGTCCTGAGTTTATAAGACCTGTCATATAGGAGAGAGAAAAGTATTTTAAAACTACAGTCAACAGAAATCAAATAATCCGAATTCTGGCTGGAGTGGCTCAGCAGATTGAATACTGGCCTGTGAACTGAAGGGTCACTAGTTTAATTTCCGGTGAGGGCACAAGCCTAGGTTGCTGACCAGGTCCCCAGTTGGGAGTGTGTGGGAAGCAACTGATCAATGTTTCTCTCCCTCCCTTCCCTCTCTAAAAATAAGTAAAAAAATTTAAAAAAATCAAATAATTCTAAAACAATATTATTTAGCCTTGAAATATATTTTGTATCACTGTAATAATCTGCCTATTCAACTGTGTTTGTATTTCCTGAGGATGCAGGTGATTGAGGCAGAGAAATATGGCTCAGAGTTAAATTTCCTGTTCCCTCATAGTGTAGAAGACAAAAACAAAAGTAGATTATACAATGATTTGGAAATATTTGTTCCTGGAAAACCAACACATGTCCAGCTGCATGGTATTTGTTCTCATTGCAGAGGTGGTCCTGCTGCACGTGATCAGTTTGCTCTGTCTCCTCAGGAGAACTTCCTGAGGCACTGCTGGCTGTCCTTGGAGACATGAAGCAAGGTGGGGGGTCAATGGCAGCAGCCATCGTGTTACATTATGTATCACATCCAAATGATTCTGCAAGTTCGACATTTATCTCTACAGTTCACATATAAACAGATTGAAGCTCAGAGAAATCCAGCAGCTCTCTGAAACTCACATGGCTATAGGGACTTCAGCTAAGTACCTCTTTTCCCTTTAAGCCTGTATAGTTATTTAGGTGGAAAGGCAACTGTACGATTAACAAAACATAAAACAGTCTTATCATCTGCATTTCTTCTAGCATCAGGGAAGAGAAGTTACCAGAAATCTTAGCTCTAATTTCCAAGTCTATTCCCTGAATGGGTTTGTGCAAACACCAAGGCCTAAAATAGATCTTCTGATACAGAGCAACACAATGAGGGGTGGGGTACCCAGGCCTTATAAAATAATACTCTTCTGTTCCAGGAACATTACATGTGTCATCTCCATCAAGGTAGGCATTATTATCTCCATTTTATAAAGAAGTAAATGATAAAATAAATTAACTTTCCTAAGGTCACAGAGCTATGAGTAACAGAACCTGGATTTGAGGCCAGGTCTGTGGGAGCCCAGGGGTTGGGCTTTTCTGTTTAGTTCTCATGTGGGTGTGTGTATGTGTGTTTCACAATTTTATGACTTGAGAAACATTCTTATGTCAAGTAGAGTATACCCCTCCATGGGAGTAAGAGAAGATTAAAGAAAGTAAGATAATAAGGCAAAAGACCAAATCTCAGTACCAAATTTCAAGCCCAATGTGGGCAGTTCCACTGCCTAACATCTAAACCCTGAGCTCATCTCAACACAGCCTGTAAGGCAGAGCCTAGAACTCTAACCAGACTCTTTCCCAGATCCCCAGTTGAGAGATGACTGTCCCCACCCCCACTTACATTAGCTAACTCTTTAACAAATGAATCAGAGTTTTAGATGAAGCTTCTATGAAACCCCAGCCCACGCAGAGCCTGCAAATTACTAACAGATGTCCTTCTGGTTAAAGTATACATTCCTGCCAACGACAGAAATGAGAGGTTACAGAACAAATCATTTCATTATAAAATAAGGAAAACCAACCAATTGAGCATTCATGTTTTTCAGGTATATGTGACATGGGATTTGAAATCTTCTGGCAAAAAGACCATAGTTTTATAGCTAAAGAAAGCTTTGGCTAATTTAGAGGCGAAGCCTTGCGCATCTGGATTTTATTCATTTGAAAACAAAGTATAAGAGAGTGTGTATCTATATCAATTACATACCTGAGTGGGGGGAGCTTTCCTTTAAACTTTATTTAAATGAGCTGCAGGTCATTGTAACATATTTTATTACTAAAATGTCATCAGAGTCTAAACCATTTCCTTATTTGTTCTTTTTCTATAATTATATAACAAGTTATAAGATTTAAGCTAAGAGGAGTTACATATGCACATATATAGTCTATAATTTTCTTTTTGTGGATAAGGGGTGGGGCTTTACAATGCATATTTTTACTTATTAGGCTTCGAGCGTGGTTACCATAAGATTTCTATTTTAAAAGTATTCATTAGCGTGAGTAAACACTTCTAAAAATGTTTATTGTCAACTACCTTTAAAATTAGTCAGCTGAGCTTGATTAGGGGAAAGCTTACTTTAGCATTTAGCCTGACCAATATATTTTATTATATAAAAAATTATAATAAAGGACATTCCTCGGTATGATTATTTTTGCCAAGCATCATACTACAAATACAAAAATCAAAACCCAAGCATTCACCTGGCTGCTGTGGCTCAGTGGATTGAGTGTTGACCTGCAAAACAAATGTTGCTGGTTTGATTCCCAGTCAGGGCACATGATTAGGTTGCACTCCAGATCCTCAGTTGGGGGCGCATGAGACGCACCCGCACATTGATGTTTCTCTCCCTCTCTTTCTCCTTTCCCATCTCTCTAAAAACAGATAAATAAAATAAAATTAAATTAAATTAAATTAAAAACAAAACAAAAAACAAAAACAAAACAAAACCATGCATTCACTGAGTCAGCTTTAGATCTAGGAATGGCAGCTAAAAATGTTTAACATTAAAGCTAAAGACAAGGATCTTGTCAAGATAAGGAGACAGAGAAGTATGGCCCAAAAGACAGAAAGGATAAAGGTTCCATCCAGTGGGAGAACTAAGCGACGAGGAGATAGCCAGCCTAACAGATGAGGAGATAATCAACCTAACAGATGCAGAGTTCAAAACACTGGTGATAAAGATGCTCACAGGCTTGACAGATATGCTTAAGTATGGCAGACGCATAAGGGAAGAAGTGAAGGCTATGCTATGAAAGAAAATCCACACAAAATCAATGGTGAAGGGAAGAAACCCAAGGTTCAAATTAATGATTTGGAACATAAGGAAGAAAAAAATAGTCAACAGGTACAGAATGAGGAAACAAGAATTGAGAAAAATGAGGGGAGGCTTAGGGACCTCCGGGACAGCTTTAAACATACCAATACTTGAATCACAAGGATGCCAGAAGGAGAAGAGTAAGAGCAAGAAATTGAAGGCTTAAGTGAAAAAATAATGAAGGAAAACTTCCCAAATTTGGCAAAGGAAATAGACATACAAGTTCAGAAAGCACAGAAAGTCCCAAACAACCTAGACTGAAGGAGGACCACACCAAGACACATCATAATTAAAATGTCAAAGTTTTAAGATAAAGGGAGAATCTTAAAAGCAGCAAGAGAAAAGCAGTGAGTTACCTATAAAGGGGTGCCTATAAGACTACCAGCTGATTTCTCAAAAGAAACTGCAGGCAAGAAGAGACTGGCAGGAAGTATTCAGTGTAATGAAAAGCAAGGACCTACAACCAAGATTACTCTACCCAGCAAAGTTATCATTTAGAATGGAAGGGCAGATGAAGTGCTTCCCAGACATGGTAAAGCTAAAAGAGTCCATCATCACCAAGCCATTATATGAAATGATAAAGGGAGTTACTTAAGAAAAAGAAGATCAAAATTATAAACATTAAAATGACAACAAACTCACAACTATCAACAATTGAATCTAAAATATAAAAACAAAATTCAATGAAGCAAACCAGAATAGGAACTGAATCATAGGTATGGGGATCATTTGGAGGGTTATCAGCTGGAAGCAGGAAGGGGGAGAAATGGGAAATGGTGCAGGGATTAATAAGCATAATCAGTTGGTACGAAATAGACAGGGGGAAGTTAAGAATAATATAGGAAAGCGTGAAGCCAAAGAACTTATATGCAGGACTCATGGACATGAACTAAGGGGAGTGGGATTGCTAGAGGGAGAGGGGGTACTGGGCAGAGGGGAGAAAAGCGGAAAAATTGGGACTACTGTAACAACATAATCAATAAAATATACTTAAAAAATTAAAAATTAAAAATAAATTCAAAAAGCTAAAGACAAAGATAAATATTGAAATTTCAAGAGTACCAGTGGAGCTATACTTTCTCTATGCTGTTCAGATGGACATTTTTCTAGTTCCTTCTAGTAGGAGACTCAGTGAAAAACAAAAAACCCACATGTTTCTGACTAGCTCATTCAGCCAGAAACCAGGCCTATGACACTTGTTTTTATTTTGTTGCAGGTAGCCTTGAGCCATAGAAGACTGCAAGCAGTCCAGGCCTGCCACGAATGAACTCTCTTTTTCCCCTTACTTTTTAATCCTGAGGCTTTGAGCCCGTTAAGTCCCCTCTGCATTTAATCATGCAAATATGGGTCTCTCGAGCTAGACCTCTTGGACAAAGATGTTTTCTAGACTCAGTGAGTTGCATAGCTCCTTCCTTAGTTGCACACAACCTCCTTCTCAAAGAGATGTGTTGCAGTAACCAAAGCAAAGAGCAGAGTCTACAATTAATCAACCAATTAGTCAATCAATCAGTCAATCAAGTACTCTGTATTTTTTAAGCATCTGCCAAGTGCCCGGTACTTGCTCTATAAAAATCATCTCTGGAGCTACAAGATGAGTCAGCAGAAAAGAGGGTCTACTGTGTCACCATGAAACAAACAAACAAACAAGCAAAACAATACTTGCTAACAGCACCAACAGCCTAATTCAAAAATAACATGAAACAGTGCAATGTGAGGAAGACATCCTGGAAAAGGTAAATGTTCAGAGGAGAATGAGCATGAGTAGGCACAGCTTGTCAAGGGCAGCCACAGCTTAGAATCAGGGAATCTGTGTGGAGAGCTCTCCCCCTGCTCTGAGCAGAGCAAGGGGCCCTTCTGGCTGCCAGCCCTAGGAGCTGTGACCTCCCCCGTCTCCTCTGACCTCAAAGCCCCACTCTCCAGGAGGGACTTATGGAGCTCTTCCCTGTGCCATGAACTAGTAGGGTCCATATAACACCTCAATTTAAATGCTGACAAAGAGGTGTCACAACTATGAGCTTCTAGGAAAGATGAGAATTGAGAAGTTTGATTCCAACTACCGACTAAAGCTGTCTGGCTGACATTAATTCAACTCTTCAGATGGAACTCATGGGGACAGTGTTTAGGCACTGTCACCAGCAGCCACAGTCTGGAGATCTGGACTTTCAGTTTCTCATTAGAGCAACCATGATCCTCATGTCTGACCACCTGCCTCATGAGTGAGGGATTCCCTTGTGGGATGATTTGAAAGAGTGAAAGAAACAACTCATTTTCCTTGTTGATTAAAAATTATCATCTCATAGTTTCATCTTAATGTATTTTCAAATTAGCCTCCTTATGTCCAAATCACTTAGCAGGATAAAGAAATGCACACAGAAAACATCACCTGGCCTCACAAAAAATTGATTTTTAAAAATAATTTCAAGAAGATGATCAAGCAGTTAAAAGATAAACATTTCCTTGAGCATCTCTTAAGTAGAATCACAGAAAAAGTAATGTAGTATCTAGAGAAAATAGAATTACATTTTCAAGAAAGTTAGTTTATTGATGTCTACTTGCCTCTTTATGACAGACTAAAAACTTGTTTCACTTTTTCTTTTTTTTCTTTTTTTTTTTTTAAATAATAAATACAATTTATTGGCTTACTTAGCTGAGAAGTTGAAAAGCAGGGAAGACTTCAGGCATGGTATGAGCAGAACTATGGTTCTGTTTCTGTTTTTCTCTTGGCTCTGTCTTCTCCATTTGTCAATTTCATCCTCATGTAGGTCTTCTTCCATATGCACTAGATGACTAACAGCACCAATAAGGCTACATGCTTCTTTGTTCATATCCAAGGAAAGACAGGTCAATTCTTTTCCTCATAAATGGCTGTAAAGAGTTGCCCCTCCACCTTCCTGGAGGGGTGTTGTCAGAAAAGGTTGAGTGGGGAGCTGAAACTCTCATCCTCATCCAGCAGTAATGATAAGACCCTACCCATGGGCTGTCAGCAGAGACTGAGTGGGGATTCTTGACTTCCATGCTCACCTGGAAGTATGGAGGCATTATTCACTCTTCCACCAATGGAGTAGTGTCTGCGGAGGTAAGCTTAACAAATGAGACTTATGCTTTCACTTCAATATTTAGCACATGGTAATTTCAATTTGAAGAACTCCCTTAAGCACTTCTTGTGAGGCAGGTCCAGTGATGATGGATTTTCTGTTTTTGTTTGTGAAAGACTTTATCTCTTCTTCCTGCCCAAATGGCACCGTTGGTTTATAACTTCATTTGTTGGACTTCCATGTAGTTTTATTTTCTGGAATTTCTAGTTATCCTTTGTTTTGAAGTAGTTGTATTCCTGTATAGTTGTAGAGGGGGACCTAGCGTGTCCGTCTAAGCCTCCATCTTGGCCGGAAGTCTCACTTTTTCTATTAAAGAATATGTAAGAAAAGTAAGAACGTTTTCTTCTACATCCTAATAAACTTATTCTCGCCCTACTGCCATGAACACTCTGAGATGCAAATGACCCTCTGTACTCAGAAGAAGGAACTTCTCAGAGATAATGAGTACTTCTTGGAGAAGTCAAAAGGGTATAAGTTACCAAAACTAGTTATTCATGGAAAAAAAGATATAACTGGTTCTTAAGGAACACTAAAGATATCAGCGTGGAAAAGAACCTAGTAAAATGTGGATAAAAATGGAAGCAAGCATTGATCCCAAGTGATTTACAGCTAAAGCAATTGTAAAATCAGAAAAAAACCCTCAGAATTTTGGGGTACTCTTTTTATCTGCTCTAAGCAAAAAACAGAGCTGGGTCCTGGATGGTGAGTTTATTTCTACATCAATGTTTGACTACCTCACAAGGGGAGAAGGATCCATAAGAAGTACTCTGAAGAAAATAGAAACCCAGAACATATAAGGTGAGTTATCCTCTACTCTGATTGAATACCAGGATTCCAACACTCACAAAGAAAGAACTTTTCCTCAGAAGACTTATTATGTAATATGCTTTCAGATTGTTAGAGACAGAACTTAAAAACTTCAGCTTATAACCCAGCTCTAATAGCCAGCTCTTCTTCCCTTGTCCAGCCCAGGTACAACAGAAGCAGCATTTGACAGCAGAGAGGTAATGCCTGGACACCACCCTACCTACATAACAAGTGGTATTTTCCACTTTTATTCAAATCTGAGTTCTTTTAAGGTTGGTCTAATCCCATTCAGACACTGAAATTGTTAGGCAAAGTCAATTTATTGAGCAGACTTACATGGTCTGAGTTTCGTTACTGTAATATAAGAGAGAAGTCAAGGACAGAATAATTTTTCAGAACTCAGCATCTGAGTTTATTAGTTCCATATCAGATACGTCTAAACTTCTGAGTGGCACAGTGCTGATGTTCCTACATGTGCTTAATATCTTGATTTCACAAGCAGCTTGGACTTTTTACAAACCTTTTCTGACCATTCACATGTGGTTGCCTGACACAAGCCCACCCACCATTTGCTCACAAGTGCATCAAAGACCTAATTAATACACCAGGAGCCTTGGCCTGAAAATCCTGGGCTAGATTACCAGAAGACTATTCTGGCCACACTACTATCTATAAACTTCTTAATTACTCAGCTCCATGTTTCAATATCATGTTAACATAGAACTCTCCCTTGTGTTTGTATGGTGAACTCTGAGGTTAGGGTTAGGGATTTCTTTTCTGAGTACTAAGGTTAGATCCTAGGGGGTTTAAAGAAAAAGTCAATCCGAACTTTTCTTTGCACCCCAAAGACCATGATTTTTAAAAATAGACTACTTGTTAGAGGAGTTTTAGGTTCACAGCAAAATTGGTCAAAAAGTTCAGAGATTCCCTATGTACCCCTGTCTCCACATGCTTAAAACCTCCCCTACTGTTAACATCTCTTACCAGAGTGCACATTTGTTACAATCAATAAACCTACAGTGACACATCATTATCACCCGAAGTCCACAGTTTACCTCAGGGTCCACTCTTGGTGATGTACATGATGTGGGTTGACAAATGTACAATGATAGATATCTATCATCACAGTATCATACAGAATAGTTACCTTGCCCTAAAAATCCTCTGTGTGCCATCTTATTCTCCCCCCTCCAACTTCCAACCCCCCAGCAAGCACTGATCTTTTTACTGTCTCCATAGTTTTGCCTTTTCTACAATGCCATATGGTTGGAATCACACAGTATGCAACCTTTTCAAATTGGCTTCTTTCGGTTAGCAATGTGCACTTTAACTCCTTCATGTCTTTTCATGGCTTGATAGTACATTTATTTTTAACACTGAATAATATTTCATTATCTGAAATTACCACAGTTTATCAATCCATTCAGCTACTGAAGAACATTTTGATTGCTTCCAAGTTTGGGCAGTTGTGAATAAAGCTGTAATAAACATCCACATTCAGGATTTGGGGGACATAAGTTTTCAATTCATTTGGATAAATACCAGGAAGCACAATTGCTGGATCGTATGGTAAGAGTCTGTTTAACTTTGTAAGAAAGTGCCAAACTGTCTCTCAAAGTGGCTGCACCATCTTGCATTCCCACCAGCAGTGAATGAATGCCTGTTCTACACCCTCACCAGCGTTTGCTGGTGTCAGTGTTTTGGATTTTAGTTATATATACATAGTGGTATCTCATTGCTTTAATTTGTAATTCCCTAATGACATATGATGCTCAGCACCTTTTCAATCTTATTCACCATCTGTATATCTTTTTTGGAGTGGTTTTTGAAATCTAGTTCACATCCTAGTAGATTACAGGCACAAGAGAGAATCAGGTGAAGGGAGGCTATGTGCATGAGCTTGGAGGCAGGCTGTCTGGATATGAATCCCAGGCCTGCCCTTTTCCAGCTATGTGGCTTGCCTCTGTGTCTCCATTTTCTTATCTGTAAAATGGAAATAATAATCATAATAGCATCTACCTCTGAGGACTGTTGTGAAAGTTACATATATTAATACTTGTCAGTTACTCAGAAGAGTGCCAAGGAGATTTATGGTCAAGATGGCAGCATAGGTAAACACAGCTTACCTCCTTGCACAACCACATCAAAATTATAACTAAACTATAGAACAACCATCAGAAATTGCGCTGAATGAAAGTCCTACAACTACAGAATGAAAGAACAAACTACATCGTGATTGGTAGAAGGGGTGGAGATGCAGAATGGGCCGGTCCCACATCCATGTATGGCAGATAAAAATTGGCAGGGATATCTCAAGAGCGAAGGGTCCCAGCCCCACAATAGGCCCCCCAACCCAGGGTTTCAGTGTCAGGAAGATAAATCTCCATAACTTCTTACTGTAAAAACCAGCAGAGGTTGGGGCTTTAGAAGTGGGAGAATCACTGGAAGTTCCTCTTAAAGGGTCCACATACAGACTTACTCAGACTCACTCACTCTGAGATCCAGTGCAGGGGCAGCAGAAAGGCACCAGAAACATATGGGGAGGAACTGAATTATCCAGCATCAGGAAAAGAGTTGGGGGACAGCTTTCTCTCAGACAGAAGTGCTGGCAGAGGCCATTGATTCTTTTCTGAGCCCTCTTCCCACAGAGCCATGGAGCTGGCAAGCAGACTCCATATCAGAGATTCCACGAACCTGGCTCACACTGTTTGCCCTACCATGTTACAGAATGGAGGTGTCCAAGAAAAACCCAGAGCTTTTGGATGGGGGATGGAGAAAAGGAAGCAGCTTTTAGGATGCCTTTGCATGCCTGGGGCTAGTGGTTGGTAACTTTGTTGCGCAAGTGGCTTTGATGCTTCCAGGGCCCAGGAAGATGGTAGAGGATTTAAAAAGCAGCTGCAGACATTTTAGCGGTGCTCTCCATGCAGCTTTAAGAAGGACTCTCTCCATGCAGCTTGGTGAAGAGGTTCTCCATGCAGTTTTGAGAAGGTTCTCCATGCTGTTTTGAGAGGGAAACACCATGCGGCTTTGAGAAGCCAGTTTACAAGGAGGCTGAGCATCCACACTGTTTTGGATTGAAAGCTGGTGGGCACCACAACACAGAAAGACCTCCCCAATCAGAATTGAATGATTGGCAGCTACCGGTAAAGCTGAACTGTGTCTAGGAAGTAGGGAAACGGTATCTCTAACTTTTCTAAAACTAGCCTGGTTTGGTAGGGGAAGGCAGAACTATGTGTTTGTGGGTGTTTTAAAGAACATACGACTTAACAGCAGAAATCTGCAAATAATCTAAATCTATATAACTATTAAATAAACAATTCTTTTTCTTTTCACTAAACTCTGGTATTGAGAGTTACAATTCTGGCAGCGGGCAATTGGGCCCCTAACTAAACAGCCTGTGAGTTCTGTTTCAAGTCGGAGCAGCCCAGGGGTTCTGTTACAACCATGGTGATTACTTGAGGCCCTGACCCACCAAACTTTCAGGCCGACCGAGCTATTTCCAGTGGCTTTTCCATGCAAATGTCTTATCTCAGCCCATGCTTCAGATTTTTCTAAATTGTCTCAAACAAGCAGCAACTGGCTTCAGTGAACCCCATACCTCTTGTTGAGTGGCCCCAGGCCTGGCACTGGCAGCAGCCAGCCTTGATTCAGAGCTTGGCCTTACTTGGGTATCTCTAAGACCAACACAAGTAGCAGCCATCTGCAGATCACTTTGTAACTTATGCTCTGTGACCCCAGACAGAACACAGGTGGTGGCTGTCCTTGGATGTGCTAAGTGTAATCAAGGCTCAACTACAATAGGAGGGTGTACAAAGCCCACAGAGTGGGTACACCTTGATTACCCAGCTAGGGTAATAGGGAGGCTGTGCCATTGGGCCCTACAGGACACTTACTACTTTTGGTCACTCCACCAAGACTGGGAGACATAGACACAAAAACAAGAAGCTTGCCAAAATGAGGAGACAAACAAACATGGCCCAAATGAAAGAACAGAACAAAACTCCAGAAAAAGAACTAAACAAAATGGACACAAACAAGCTACTAGAAGCAAAGCCTGAAACACTGGTTATAAGGACGCTCAGTGAACTTAGGGGAAGAGCAGATGAACTCGGAGAGAAGTTCAACAGCATAAAAAAGGACATGTAAACCATAAAAAAGAACCAGTAGGAAATGAAGGATACACTAAATGAAATGAAGAACAATTTACAGGGAATCAATAGTAGAGTGGATGAAGCCAGAAATAAAACTAGTGATTTGGAATATAAGGAATCAAAAAACAACCAATCAGAACAGCAAGAAGGAAAAAGAATTTTTAAAAAATGAAGATAGTGTAAAGAGTCTCTGGGACAACTTCAAGTGTACCAACATTCACATCATGGGGATGCCAGAAGGAGAAAAGAAATTGCAAAAAATGGGAAACCTATTTGAAAAATAATGAAGGAAAACTTCTTAATTTGGTGAAGGAAATAGGTGTACAAGTCCAGGAAGCACAGAGTCCCAAACAAGCTAGACCCAAAGAGGATCACACCAAGACACATCATAATGAAAATGCCAGAGCTTAAAGATAAAGAGAGAATCTTAAAAGCAGCAAGAGAAAGCGTTATTTACAAAGGAATTCCCATAAGACTATCAGCTGACTTCTCAAAAGAAAGGTTGCAGGCAAGAAGCGACTGGCAAGAAGGGTTCAAAGTGATGTAAAGCAAGAACCTAAAAACTAGTTTACTTTATCCAGCAAAGCTATCATTTAGAATGGAAGGGCAGATAAAGTGCCTCCCAGACAAGAAAAAACTAAAGAAGTTCATTACCACTAAACCAGCATTATATGAAATGTTAAAAGGTCTTCTTTAAGACAAAGAAATGAAAAATATAAACAATAAAATGGCAATAAAGACATATCTACAACAATTGAATCTAAAAAACAAAATAAACAAACAAGCAGAACAGAAACAGAATCATAGATACAGAGAACATTTTGACATCTGCCAGATGGGAAGAGTGTGGGGGAGGTCAGGTAAACAAGGGGAAGGGATTAAGAAATTGATAGTTACAGAATAGTCATGGGAATATAAAGTACAGTATAGGAAATAGAGTATCCAAAGAACATATATGCATGACCCTGGACATGGACAATGGGGTGGGATTGCTTGAGGGAGTGGCAGGGAGCTAGGTGGAGGAGGGCAAAGAGGGAAAAGTTGGGACAACTGTTAGCATAATTAATAAAATACAATAAAAGAAAGAACAAAGCTGATATGTGTGCATTCAGCATTCAGCATGACTTCCAAAAAGACAAAGGAAGTCTCATTGCCTACAACCTGCTCCATTACCACAATATAACAACAACACTTACGAGTTGGTGATATATTGTTGTCAGTTATTGGGAACCTTCTTCTCGGTTGGAATTTTGATCATCACACCAGATAATAGGCATTACTATTTCCATTTTCTAATGACCCAGGACAGTTACCATGCTGGACAGCCAGGGAGGCATCAGCAGGTTTTGAGCTCAGGCTTGTCTAACTTGGGGGCTAAGTTCCCTTATGCCCTCAACCAAAATAAGCTTATCTGTCTCTTTCAATGTGTACTGGGTGAACTGTGTGACATTGCTGATATTTGACCATTTTGTCCTGCATCTTGCTTGGTTCATCCTAGCAGTAAAAAGCTTTATATTTTAGAATGTGACCACAAAGCGGTCCAGAGAGAGAAGGATGCAGATTGCTCTCAAGGGAAGAAAGGCTTGCGCAGGATGAGGGTGGGGCCACCTACCTGGCCAGCAGCAGGCACTAACAGAAAGGACATCTGGTTGCTAGGCCTGGGGTGGGAAGACCGAATGGCTCCCTTCCCTCACTTTACAAAAGGCAGCCCTTTGGTTCTACCCTCACCCCCAACCCGCTGGAAATACAGCATGGGCAGGGCTCAGCCATTTGCAGTTCGGGAAAAACAAATTTCTTTACTATCTAAAAAACCATAATTACTGTGTTTTTAAAACTGACTCTAAGAGCAAGAACCATCTTATTAGATATCCTATAAATAGCACTTGGCTCATTGTGAAAGCTTAATAGATATTTTAGAATTAGAAGAAAACTCACAATAAGTCCCTTGTTTCTGGAAACAAAAGCTCTCTGGCTTATGCTACCCCCACTCCCTATCCCGAGGGTGCTCTGTAAACAGCAGCTGGGGCTGGCAGAGCAGTGAAGAGCCTCCCCTCCTGCACCCAGCCTGGGGCCTCCTCTTCTCTCCAGGGAGTGATAGTCCCACCACCTCATTGATGGTGGTCACTTTACTTTCAGCTTGGGTGAGAGTAGCAGGAAACTCTGTGAAACTATTATGTAATTTCAATAAAACCATTTCAATATCATCATCAGAAAAATAGGTGCTCGGGTATTTTTTGAGCCTTGCCACTGGCTACTGCAGCCAGACAGGTACATTGAGCATTGATTCTGCCCTTGGGTGCTTAGAATCTACTCAGGGAGACTCAGACTATGGCACAGGGGTAGGTAGAGAAGTCTATGCTGTCACTCCTGAGTGTAATTTAAAGGATATCAGTGAGGTGTCTCCTGGAGGAATGGATTGCAGGTGAAGCTTAGGAAGAGGAAAATCTGGAAGGCAACCAGAAGGTCGGCAAGGAAGGTCCCATGAGGAAGGGTGTGGAGGTGGAAGAAGGAAGACAAGGTGGGAGAGAATCATTATGGGGAGGAACAGGGTTTGAGGAAGAATAAAGGAGACGTAATTGGCACCCATGTCATGGAGAGACTTGACAGTGTCTAGGATGAGAAACCACCTGTGTTTGTACTGCATGGACAGCTCTCAGAGAAGTTCACAGAGCTCACCTCACGGGCCTCACAGCAGCCATCTGAGGTCCGGTGTTACCCAACCCACAGGTGAAGACATTGGCAGTGGAACACATCCATGGTCATATAGCTTTTAAGAGGCAGAACCTGAATGCAAACCCAGGTCCAAATCCCACATTCTTTGCTCTGAGACCCACTGCTTAAAGATCATGCAGTTCCCCTTTCCCATGTTAAGTCTAGTAATACAACAGCAGTGCCTCATGTTTACTGTCTTTCATCCGTCTACTCTTGTGAAACGATCACATGTCAATTACTCAAATGCAACTTAAATATTAGAGATTTTCTGTTTTACAGAGCCAGAACTAAATTATGGGCAAGTGACAGAAAAAAGACATATATTCTATTAGACAACCACTTCCTGGCATTTGGTAGCATCCATGGGAAGGTAGTCTGGATGAGGGATTCACCACCAGCAGGAGCTGAATGAAGTGTTCATAACGATACAGTAATGACAAGAGGAAGGAAGATTCCCGCATTCCTGGACTTGAGCCATGCTTTAATTAGAAGAGCTTTTATGAGAGCCACAAAAGCATGTTAACCTCATGACCCTAGGACTTGCTCAGAAGTGAGTTCTTTCTCCATACTCGCTGCCTCTGTGGGTGACTAGCTTCATCCCTTAATACTCAATGTGAAATGAAATCATAAAGCAGTAACCAAATCGCTGACACCAGATGTGATGCCGAGTGCTCAGAATTACCCAAACAGCTGAACCAGGGCCGCCATTCACACTTTTCCAGCTTCTGGCCAGGAAAATGACTCTGGGGATCTGCTGAGGCTGTGGCTCAGCTGCAGCTGTCAGCTCAGCTTGGGGAGCCCTGCTGTTCAAGGCCTGCAAGCTTGGTGGCTCTCGGGGATGGTGGCCCCCAGAGGCTCCCTTTCAGCTTCTCTCCTCTGTGTAATCGGTTTTTCTCCAGCGTATACCACTTCCCGATAGGACACCCCAGCTGATCTAGGGAAGAGCTCCTTTCTTCTCATTCCATTTTCCTGGAGAGCCAGTTCTCCCTACTCATCGTTGCATAATCAGTCTTATGAAGACACTAATGAGTTTAAGAGGCAAAGAATTCCCCTTAAATGCTGCCAAATCCCACTACTCAGAAATACAGCTGCGTTTTGCATGCATCCTCCCTCATTTTCCATCATCACTGAAAATATGATGGAGTAGGAGCTTTGTTTCACTCTGTTCAGCTGCCTCTCTGTGACACACATCCAAGGAGGTGCAATTCTACTGGCATCGCCCAGGCACAAAGTAAGTGACCTTAGCCTCTTTGTATTGGATGGAACATTTTGTGTAAGTAGTTCGTATAATGAAATTCATTCTTCATTTGTTCCCACTTACTACAAGATGGATTTGCATTTAATAGAATTACAATACCATAACACTCCATTTTAATTATGGCCAATGGCAGCTGGTACCCCAATTCACAGTCATCAACTTTTGGTTAAGGATGTGTAATTCACATATATTTATTTCTTACTCAAAGATGGGAGCACAGTTTTCAATTGACTTATGTTTGTCTGACTGAAATACAAGAAATGTGGTACCATGATCTGTTATTATTTGCTACTTCCCAGGTTCTGAGAGCCCTCACAGTCTTGTAAAACCCCATTGAAACTCATGGAGCCTGTTCTTCTGACTTCATTCCTAAAGCTTTGCATAAACAGCCCCCTTAGACTTGCATCAGAAGTCCTTTGGAATAAAATCAGACCACAGGAAACTACTTACAGGTACAAAGAACATAAATAAATTTTCTTTATTCTTTTGTTTATTCAATAAACAAATTCAGACAATAAATAATAAAGAACCAACTGTATGTTGTCAGAAGGCAGTAAGAATCATGAAAAGAAATAAATTTGGATAAGAGGATGGTGTGTGTTGAGTTGAGGGGAGAGTTTGCTTTTTTATGTTGCTTGGTCAGAATGCCCAGCTGAAAGGATGAGTGAGGGACACTCTGAGGAGAGGGAGAAATGTGTGAGTAATGCTGATATTTGGCTGATGTTCTGGACAAAAGGGCAACCACCAGAGTCCTAAGATAAGAGTGTGCTTGTCATGTTTGGGAAAGAGCAAAGAGGCCACAGTGTAAAAAAAGTGGAGGCTTAGTGGATGAGGTCAAAGAGCAAGAGCTAACTAATACAGATGCGGCCAGTATGAGAATGTGAGCTACAGCTTGAGCTGAATGAGAAACTAATAGGGTTTCAGCAGAGGAGAGACTTGCCATGATAGTGTTTCAACAGGCTTACCTTGCTTCTGTGTTGCAAACAGACTACTGGGGCAAAGGCAGAAGCAGGGAGACCAGTCAAGGAGTATATTAGTCTACTAGGGTTGTTATCATAAAATAATATAGACTGGGTGGCTTAACTAACAGAAATTTCTTCTTACAGTTCTATAGGCTAGATGTACAAGATCAAGATGTTGACAGTTTGGCTCTTCCTGAGGACTCTCTCATTGGCTTGCAGATAGTCATCTTCTCTGTGTGTCTTCACGTGGCCTTTTGTCTGGGCGTGTTACATTTCTGGTATCTACTGTATTTATCAATTGAGCAAATAAGTCACTGTGTCACTGATGAACAGATGAGTGGGGTTCCAACATACATCTTCATTGTTTCACTTCCATCTTATCTGTTAACTGAAAGGAAATACAATTTTCATAATGGAATTCTATTTTTTCATTAGTTGTAATATTAGGTTACCTACAGACACAAGAGTTTAACAAAAATCAGTAAAGCCAGCTCTGGCTGGTGTGGCTTACTGGGTTGAGGACTGACTTGTGGGCCAAAAGCTCGCTACAGGTTCAGTTCCTAGTCCGGGTGCATGCTAGAGGCAACCGATTGATGTTTCTCTCCCTTTCTTCCTCCCTACACCTCTCTCTAAAAAAATAAATAAAATCCTTTAAAAAAATCAATAAATCTATTGTGTGAGAATTAGTTTGCTGTATGCAATTTACAATTAAAATGGTAAGTATTGTTAAAACTGTATACTTTTATTATTACTTGAAAATATATGCTACATACCTTTTATTTTTAAGTATATTTTATTGATTATGTTTTTAGTTGTCCCAAATTTTCCCTGTTTCTCCCCTCCACCCAGTACCCTACTTCCCTCCAGCAATCCCCCCACCCCCTTAGTTAATGTCCATGGGTCGTGTATTTAAGTTCTTTGGCTTCACCCTTTCCTATACTATTCTTATCATCCCCCTGTCTATTTAGTTCCTACCAATTATGCTTCTTAATCCTTGTAACTTTTTCTCCATTCTCCACCTTCCTTATTCCAGCTGATAAGCCTCTAAATGACCTTCATACCTATGATTCTATTCATGTTCTGGTTGTTTGCTTAGTTCGGTTTTGTTTTGTTTTTTAGATTCAGTTGTTGATAGTTGTAAGTTTGTTTTCATTTTAGTATTCATAGTTTTGATCTTCTTCTCTTTCTTAAGTCCTTTAATATTGCATGTCATAATGGTTTGGTGATGATGAACTCTTTTAGCTTTACCTTGTCTGGAAAGCACTTTATCTGCCCTTCCATTTTAAATGATAGCTTTGCTAGATAAAGTAATCTTGGTTGTAGGTCCTTGCCTTTCATCACATTGAATACTTCTTGCCAGTCTCTTCTTGCCTGCAAAGTTTCTTTTGATAAATCAGCTGAGAGTTTTATGGGAACTCCTTTGCAGGTAACTCTCTTCTCTTGCTGCTTTTAAGATTCTCTCTTTATCTTTAAGCTTTGGCATTTTAATTATGATGTATCTTGGTGTGGTCCTCCTTGGGTCTAGCTTGTTTGGGACTCTCTGTGCTTTCTGGACTTGTATGTCTATTTCCTTTGCCAAATTTGGGAAGTTTTCCTTCATTATTTTCTCACATAAGCTTTCAATTTCTTGCTTTTCCTCTTCTCCTTCTGGCACCCCTATGGTTCAGATGTTGGCACGTTTAAAGCTGTCCCAGAGGTTCCTAAGCCTCTCCTCATTTTTCTCAAATCTTGTTTTCTCATTCTGAAATGATGACTGTTTTTTCTTCCTTAAGTTCCAAATCATTGATTTAAACGCTGATTTCCTTTCCTTAACCATTGGTTTTGTGTGGGTTTTCCTTCCTTTTATTTAGCATAGCCTTCACTTCTTCCCCTATGCGTTTGCTGTACTTAAGCCTATCTGTCAAGCCTGTGAGCATCTTTATCATCAGTGTTTTGAACTCTGCCATCTGTTAGGTTGGCTATCTCCTCGTCTGTTAGGCTGGCTATCTCCTGGTCGTTAGTGCTCCAACTGGAATCCTGATTCATCCCTCTTTTGGGCCATATTTCTCTGTCTCCTCATCTTGACAGGCTCCTTTGTTTGCCTCTGTGTCTGAGGTAGGGCTGTTGCATCTGTTACGTTGTAAGGGGCAAATGGATGACCCGTTTCACCACACTGTGGTGCTGTATGTGGGGACACTCGCCCCTTTTCCAGACACTTCTCCTGCTTCCCATATGAGACTGGTGCCTCTCTAGTTATTGCCCTGGCCGTCGTTCCCAGAGTAGGTGGGTCTGCAGACATTCTAGGGCTGTGGGAACCCTTTAAACAAGTGGATTCTACTGAAAGACCAGAAGTTTCTTTCTCTTCCCCAACCCCACTGGTTTGCACAGTCAGAAGCAATGCGGTTTTATTTTCACCGGCCCTGGAACATGAGCTGTGTGGTCTGGTCTGGGGCTGGGAGTGCTCCCCAGGTGTCCCTCTCTACTTTTTAAAGTGTGTGACTGAGCTTTCTGCCAGCCTGCCATTGCTGCCGCTGCCGCTGCCGCCACCACACCGCATCCTCTCTGCTCTGGTTCCACTGCTCCCACGTGTCTGTATGAGTATTTCTTCTTTATATCTTTGTTTGTTGGACTACCATGCAGCTCAATTTTCTGAAACTTCTGCTTGTGTCTAGTTTTGAGTAGTTGTGTTACAGAACCCCACGGGCTGTTCAGTTATGAGGGGCCCAATTGCCCGCTGCCAGAAGCATAACTCTCAACACTAGAGTTTGGTGAAAAGAAAAAGGATTGTTTATTTTAAGATTATGCAGATTTAGATCTGTGGAGTTCCAAGCTTTCTTGCAAAGAAAGCATGGATCTCTCCTCTACCTCTCTGCAATACCACGTGATTCTCTTTCTCTCCCTCTCTCTTTGTAAACCGCCTAATTCTCCTCCTCTGCCAGCCACGTGGAACTCTCTTCTTTTCTTTCTCTCCTCTTTTCTTCCTTCCCAAATGTCTTCCACCCTCTCCTTAAATCCCTGACTGTGGCCTGTGACACAGTAGGCATGGTAACTAGTTCTGACAATTCACAGAAACTTCCACAGGCTTTGCTTATTCACTGCTCATTATTCCTTGGAGATGTGGAAGAACCGAAATCATTTACATAATTAAGACCCTAGCTACCAGCCATGGATATGCAAGGCATCTTGAAAGCTGTTTCCCTCCCCCCATCCTCCAAACCAAGGGTTCTGGGGGACACACTCTGTAACAGTTGTATTCTGTCTTAGTTGTGGAGGGAGACACAGTGTGTCTGTCTAGGCCTCCATTTGGTTGGAAGCCCTTTCTCTCTTGCTGCTTTTAAGATTCTCTCTTTACCTTGAACCTTTGGCATTTTAATGATGATGTGTCTTGGTGTGGTCTTCTTTGGGTCCAATTTGTTTGGGACTCTCTGTGCTTCCTGGACTTATATGTCTATTACTTTTGCCAAATTAGGAAAGTTTTCTTTCATTATTTTTTCAAGTAAGTTTTCAATTTCTTGCTCTTCCTCTTCTCCTTTTCCCCTACGATTCAGATGCTGATATATTTAAAGTTGTTCCAGAGGCTTCTAAGCCTCTCCTTTTTTTTTTTTTTTTTTTTTTTTCATTCTTGTTCTTCTTTCTGTTCTGGTTGAACGTTTATTTCTTCTTTTTGTTCCAAATGATTGATTGGAATCCTGGCTTCCTTCCCTTCACTGTTGGCTCCCTGTATATTTTTCTTTGTTTCATTTTGTGTAACCTTCATTTCTTCCTTTATTATTATTATTTTTTGCCATACTCTATGAGTACTTTGAGCATCCTTATCACCAGTATTTTGAACTCTGAATCTGGTAGGTTCTCTATCTCCATTTTGTTTAGCTATTTTTTTCTGGGGTTTTATTCTGTTCTTTGCCTCCTCAATTTGGCAACCTCTTTGTGTTTCTTTCTGTGTATTAGGTAGAGCCTGCTTTTATAACCTGTCTTAGTAGCATGGCCTATGTAGAAAAGGCACCTGTAAATTGTGTGGGGAGGACCCTTAGGTAATTGCCAGGGTGGGGCCACCTGCTTCACTGCTTTATGGCTCTGTTTGTGTTGGGGGGCTCAGAGAGGAGATAATGCCACTGCCTGGCTTCTGGTAATTTGCCCAGCACTTGCTCCTTTTCCAGTCACTTCACTCACTTCCCATATGCTATTTGTACCCTTCCAGTTGCTGCCTTTGGGTTTATTGGGTTTAAAGACCATGCGGGGTCTTTAAACTGTAAAAATCTGGCAATTTCTTCCACCACCCCAACCCTTACTGGTTTTTACCACCAGGGGTAATGGGGATTTATCTTCCCAGTGCTGGAACCCTGGGCTCTGAGGTCTGGCCTGGGGCTGGGATTGGTCATTCCCAGGGTATTCCTCCTGATTTTTATTCACCACATGTGAATATGGAGCTATCCTTTCTGTCACCAACACCACTTGTCTGAGCCACACCCCCTCTCTGCCCCATTTCTGCAACTCTATCCCTCCTACCCATCTGAATGAATGTAGCTTCTTTAAATACTTGGTTGTTGGGATTCCATACAGCTCAATGTTCTGACAGTCCTGGTTGTTATTTGTTTTTTGAGATATGGTTGTAATTCTTTCTATGATTTCATGAGGAGGCAAAGCATATCTACCTGCACCTCGAACTTGACTGGAAGTCACATATCCTTTATATAAATAAAGTTTATAATGAAGTCTTTACATATACAAATGTATTCTGAGGTGGGGGGGAAGAAAGCTGATTATTATACATTTACCAGCCCTCCCTGATCACACCTGTGCTGTGGTATAAAACAGGATTAGGTCTAAGACTGACCCATTTGCCTTTCAGTGGGCTCTCTCTGAGATTCAGAGACTACTATCCTATAGAAAATATGTGTACTTATGGCCACAAATGTGGTTGTGTTTTCTGGTTTTGAGAGACACAGGACTTTCTGGCTACTGTGTCCTAAATCACCTTGCTCTGTTACCTTCTCCTACACCTTTCAAATTAATGTCCCTACAGTTCAAATGTAACTAATCTATTGAGGACATCCCTGACACTGCTGTGGTGGCCAGAGGCAGGGAAGGACTGTGCTATGACCCCAGAGCTGGCAGACCTACTGTTCATCATAAACCAAGCTGGACAAGTGGTCATGTCTGTTTAAACAACTCAGTTTGCTACACTACTAAACACGAGCCCTTCACTAAACCTTTTCTCCCCCTCCCTAGTATTTATCACTTTCTGTTTACTTTATTGTTTGTTTTCTCCTCACTAAAAATGTAGGCTCCACAAGGGCAGGGATATTCTCTCTCTTTGGTTCACAGACAATCCCCAGTGCCTAGAAGGTGCCTGCTACTCAACAAATAGACATTCAGTAAATAGGCACTCAGCGATCATTATCCCATGAAAAAGTAACTTCCAATTCATGAGGTCTAGTGTCCCCACTCCTCACTGGGCATACACGCTGATGGTGCATGAATGCCTGCATTGTTTTGCATCTAAACATGGCACATACACTGACAAGAATGAGAGCCAGCCTGCTGGGACCTCCCCAGAGAGGCCTGTATAGCCTTTGCTAGTCTAGGTCGAGGTCATAGGGGGAAAGCCACTGAACTGGGCAGGCTCAGAGGTGTCATCCTCTGCGGGAAGATCCTCACTGTAGGAAACTCTTTGACTGCAAAACTTTTAAAAATGGTTTTTAAAGAAGGACTATTGGAATTTTTAAAATCAACCATTGTCCTTTGGGCACCTTGTATCAAAGCCAAGACCTCCCCTATTTGTTTTCCTGTGTGTGGTTTCAGATCAGCAGATCCATTTCATTATTGCCACTCAGGAAAGTGCCATTGGTCAAAAGAGCAATCATGTTGTTTTCCTTGCTATTGAGCACACACCCTGCTAGTGTGCAAATGACAAATAATATTGACCCTATTTATTTCTACACTTGTAATCCAACAACTAGACATAATTACAGGAGCAGTTTTTGAAAATATGTGGGCACCATATAAATTTTATATATGAAGAATTCTGAAGAAAATAAAGATGTCGAATTTCTCAATTTCTTTAATAGCAGACTAAATGGAAAATCGACGTCTTATTATAGTAGCTGAAAACATCCCATGGGTTTTATTAGGAAGTCATAAAGCCCTTGAATTTAAGTCAAAGTAATTATACGTAAGTCCTGTTTATCTGCCTTCAGGACTCAGGATTTATCTCCTTCAAGCCAAAGTATATTAAGATGATGACACTTTTAATAGCAAACAGATGAGCAATTGAATCCTACTCGAACTGAACTATAACTGGTAGAATCTTTAAACAACAAATTACATCACAGTAACTACAGCCCTTCTAGGAATTTGACAGTTTGTATTTTAGACTTTAGAGGCCTTAGGCAAAATTAAGCAAGAAAATTTTCCTTAGGGAAACCCTCTAATACCATAAGATCTTTGTGGGAGTCTCTCTCCAATGTTCTGTTTGTCTCCTTATTTCAGCGCTTCATGTGGTAACATGTATCTAAGCACCAGGAAGTAGGTAGGTACCTGCTCCCTGCTCGCTTCCCTGCTTCTCCAGGTGACAGCTAGTGAATGTGGTTTCTAAATATAGCCTAACAAAAATTGCGTGTTTAATATTACCCTTCTGTCGGTGCTTTTAAGGCACATTCTCCAGAGTGACTAGGAAACCCCAGAGAAAGCTCTTCAGTGGTAGAATTCCCCACAGTTGAGAGGGCTCCACCCAAAGCTGGGCAGCTGCCTCCTCCTGCTCTGAGTGAGGCTGAAAGGCTGGGCTAAGGGCCGGAGAGGGCTGGAGAAGTACAAGAGAGCACTAGCTTTTCAATTTGCTTCTGGAATTCATTTGAAACAGTAATCAGCCAAAAAGCATTTCCTATTTCAGTAGCTCCTTGGAATAGACGAGATGGAGATGAAGTAGTCCCTTCTAAATACTTGATCGGCCAGACTGTATGGGACGTAGACAGCTAGATGGTCTCGCTTTCAAGGACTGTAATTTCTCCTGAATACAATCTCTGAGCAGTTTCCAAGTTTAGCACGTTTGCAACTTCCCCCTTTTAAATGCGTGTTTTGTAGGCAAAGATGTGGTAGCCTGTTTTTCAAACTTCTTGATCAATAGGCTGAACAAAAGATTAGTCTTGCTGGCCTGCAGGTTTCTAAGACATGGATTGCTAGTGAATCCATGGCACAAAGCTGCTTTGGCCTCAACTAATAGAAGCCATTTTTCAGCTGAATAGAGATAAGGCAGCAGAAGCAGATTTGGCCATGTTCCCACAAGGGCCCAGATATTGCCCGTGCAGGGGTCATCCAGGTTCTGAGCAGCAGTAGCAGCAAAGTGAAGTCTAATGTCTGGTGATGCTTATAGCTAACTCTATTCCTGGGCTTGCTTTCTATTGAAATATCTGTTGTAAGAAAAAAAGAGAGAGAGAGAGATTCTAAAGTATATTCTTAAAATCCTAAGAAAATCTGAATTTACTTCCATCTTACCAACTTCTTTTCCTTTAAGCAAAACAACCATATTTTTCTGCTTGCCCTGTATATCCATTTCTTGTTCTGCCTTTTCTTTACTGTCCAAATTAAAAGTGGACCCAGAGCAAACAAACAAGTTTCCATGATGGAGGCTGTGATGGCCATTTGTTCCTTGTTAGACCCAACCAGCTGACCATAACAGCTGTCAAGGAGAGGAGCCAGGTCCCTCATGACCTCTTTGGGTATGTGGGGAAGCAAAGCAGCTACTGAGGACAGAGCTGACAGCTTACTTAAACTATCTGGATTAGTGACAAATTAAACATCTGAGGGTGTAGAGGCGACTTCCTTAACATAAAATATCTAAGAAGGATCAAATGTCTTAATAACGTATTAAGTTGAGCAAACCAATTTCTTTTTTCTTAATTAAAAAAAATTCAATTACATTTGACATTTAACATTATATTAGTTTCAGGTGTACAGCATAGTGGTTACATGTTTATACACCTTACAAAGTGACCCCTCAATAAGTCCAGTATCCCTGACAGTATGCATAGTTATTACAATATTATTAACTAACTATATTCCTTACGCTGTACTTTACATCCCCATGACTATTCTGTAAATTCCAATTTGTACTTTTTAATCCTATAACCTTTTTTCATCCAATCCACTAAGTCACCTGACAGCCATCAGTCTGTTCTCTGTATCTACAATTTTGTTTGTTTTGTTTGTTCATTTATTTTGTTTTTTAGATTCCACATATAGAGTAGTCTTGGTTATAGGTCCTTACTTTTCATCACTTTGATTATTTTACTCCAATTCCTTCTGGCCCTAGTGTTTCTGTTGAGAAATCAGCTGACAGTTTTGTGGGAGCATGCTTATAGATAAATAACTGCTTTTCTCTTGCCACTTTTAAGAGTCTCTTTGTGTTTAACCTGTGGCATTTTAATTATAATCTGTCTTGGTGTGGGCCTCTTTGGGCTCATCTTGTTTGGGACTTTATGCACTTCTTTTGTATGTCTATTCCCTTTGCCAGGGTAGAAAAGTTTTCAGTCATTATTTCTTCAAATAGGTTTTTAATCCCTTGCCCTCTCTCTTCTCCTTCTCGTATCCCTATTATGTTAATGTTGTTATGTTTAATGTTGTCCCAGATGTCCCTTAAACTATCCTCAATTTTTTGGATTCTTTTTTTTTTTTCTTTTGCTGTTCTGATTGGGCATTGTCTGCTACTTTATCTTCCAAAACACTGTGTTGTTTTGTTTTGTTTTGTTTTGTTTTGTTTTTTGCTTAAACTTTTTATTTGAAAAACGTATTTAGAAGTCCAACAAATTTTCAATATAAATTATGACTCTCAAACCCATTCTCATCACTCTAAATATTGTTAAAGTGACGGTAGCATACACATTAGAGAAGGTGGCTAAAGGAGAGAGAGCACCTAAGACTGTGTCCAAAGAATCGGCATAAGAATAAGGCTAAAAATCAGGGTGATGAGAGATTTTAGAAGCTCCCATCTTTCTACCCTATCTTGTTAACCTTCTAGATCTAGTAAAACCTCCTGCTATTGAGCTACTTAAGAGCCAAAAGATAAGCTACTTTCAAGAGCAACTAGCTAGACTGGAACAAAATAAACTGGGAATGTATCTCTATGAGCAATCTTAGACCCTGAAAAACTTTAGGAAATATACTGAAACTTGGAAAAATTAGAACCTCAGTCACTGCAGATGGGGGCAAACTGTGTGGATGGTGAATCCTGCGTTCCCACATTCCTGACCCCCCACTACCATCAAACAGGATGCTTCCTGTTACTGAGCTACTGAGACTCCTGCCTTCTGGACACACAGAAGGCAGGCGCTCAGCTGCTCTGTTCTCCCTTCCTAATCTCCTGACAAGGAAGGGGCCAGAACTAAAAAACCCCTGAGAAAGTAGAAAGTGCCTAAAGACCCCGCTCCTCCATTACTCCCACCTACAGCAGACTCTTCAGCCAGGTGGGGAGTGGGACCTGTTCTTCAGACAAAACTCCCTGAGTCTTATTTGTGTCTGACTCCAGGACTAGAGCACAGAAATAGAGCTTAAAATTTGGGGAAAACAGTGCTGGGGTGTCTACAGCTCTACTGCTTTTCTTTCCCTCCCTTCCCCAATGCCAGCACTGCAGGACCCGCTTCTCCAGAGAGCAAGAAGCAGCACTGTTTGGGGATTATGCGCAGCCCTGTTAAGCCTACTTTACAGGGCGGTCTAGTTCATCAAGGCTCAGTCTTAGGATGAATAATGAGATGGGGGTAGGGTGGGGCCACAGAAATCACTTAAGAGAAAAGTATGTTGACTCTACAGTTCTGGCTCTCAACCCGGGGTACTTTTGCCCCTTAGGAGGCACTTGGCAATGTCTGGGGACATTTTTGGTTATCATGTTACAGAACCCCTGGGCTGCTCCAATTGAAAACAAACCCACGGGCTCTTTAGTTAGGGGCCCGATTGCCCGCCGCCAAAATTATAACTCTCAATACCAGAGTTTGGTGAAAAGAAAAAGAATTGTTTATTTAACAGTCATACAGATTTAGTTATTTGCAGATTTCTGTTGTTAAGTCTTATGCTCTTTAAAACACCCACAAACACATATCCTTGCCTTCCCACTACCAAACCAGGCTAGTTTTAGGAAAGTCAGAGAAACCGTTTCCCTACTTTCCAAACACAGTTCAGCTTTACCAGCAGCTGCCAGTCATTCAATCTGAGTGGGGAGGTCCTTTCTGTGCTGTGGCGCCCTCCAGCTCTCAATGCAGGACCGCCTGGATTCTCAGCCTCCTTGCAAACTGCCTTCTTCCTGCAAACCGCGCAGATCTCCTCTCCTCCTCAAAACCGCATGGCGAGAGCCTCTTAAAGCAGCCCGGAGACCCCTTCTCCAAACCACATGGAGAACTTAGCTTCTTTATTCTGCATGGAGAAGGCCCCTTCACCAAGCCACGTGGAGGGAGCACACGAGAGAGCGAGAGAGCGAGAGCCAGCGCGCGAGCATGCCAGAGAGAGAGTCAGAGCGCCAGAGCGAGAGCGCGACCCAGAGAGCGAGAGTCCCAGAGTGAGAGCACAAGCGAGAGCCAGAGAGAGTCTGAGCTAAAATGTCTGCAGCTGCTTATATATCCCTGACTGCGTCATCTGACGCAGTGGGCGTTGCAAACAGTTCTGACCATTCACAGAACCTTACGTAGGCTCTGTGTGCTTTCCATACCGTCCCCTGGTTCAAGACTCCTCCCATCTGCCTGAGGCTTTGGATGCATTAAAGCCATTTTGCATAAGAAAGACAGTAGCCACCAGCCTCAGGCATGTGGAAGCATTTGAAAAGCTGCTTACTTCTCCCCATCCCCCAGCAGCAAACTCTGGGGATTTTTGGACTCCCCTGTTTCTGTAACAATCATACCTAGGGTGGGCCAGGGACACTGCTAAAAATCCTATGACGCACAGGACAGTCCCCTACTACTAAGAATTACCCAGCCCAAAATGTCAAGTGTCTAGATTGAGAAACCTCGCTCTATGGGTCTTCCTGCTCCCAGGCTGTGAGGATCTTAAGATTCCTAAACTCACAGATGATTGTTTCCAATCACCTTCCATCCTCAATGGTTAGGAAGGAAGTGCACCCTGGATATCTCTCCAGATCCCTCTTCCTCCTCTCACGTGGGCCAGTGGGGAGGTTGGCAGAGTGCAGGCCAGGTCCTCAAGACTTAAATGGAATGTCATCAGGTTAAGATCCATCTCTTACCTTAACTCTTCTTCAGTGGGAAACAGTAAGGTTCCTAACAGGGATGGAGTTAAGGACAAAGACAGTAGCAGAGTGGCGGTAATTAAAAGAACTCATATTAAATTAAATTTTTAATTTAAAAAAAGGAAAGATGTTGGAGAGCTAGCAATGTTACAGAAACAGAGTTAGAGGCCTAACTAGAGAAAGACAGTGGTATTAGCAAGATAGATATTGAAGAGCTGTGAGCTTAAGGTCTGAGATTTAAAGAGTAGACTAGGCAGTGGTCACTATCCCAGACCATGCTTGACCTCTGCTTCAGTTCATCCCAGAAGGAAGGAGAAGGGCAGGGAGGTGGGGAGCTTCTCAACAAACCCAGCTTCAGCTTGCTAATCTCACCCACCTGCCGTTTAAGGAGTTCCAGGTTAATAGTTTAAAAACAGATGGCACCCAGACTGTCATTCAGGAGAAGGGACCTCATTCCAGGTTTCCAGAAACTCCTATTTCAGATCTGAGATTGTCCAGGGCTTCAGCTGAGCTCCTCTGGCCAACCAGTAGTCACCCGGTCAGTCCTGCTGCCTTCACCCCATCTCCAGGAAGGGCTATAGCCAGAGGGAGTAGAGGGAGTCCAGCCCCCAAGCCTTTTGAGGCACTATTAGGCGGATAAGGAAAGGAGGGGCCCTGGGGACGCTGGTTCAAGGCGGGATCTGGTGGGGGCAGCATCTCCTGTGGGCTGGATACAGAGCGGAGACTTCAGACAGCAAAACCATTCCTCCTGGAGCGACAGGCCCCTAGAATTGCTCCATGGCCTGTCTCAGTTTCCTTTGGATCTCATCTGCTCCTGAACCGCATCTGTCATGGCAAGTCCATCTCCGGCCCCCAGCTCCCCAGAGCCCATGTGAGTCAGATGGACAAAATTCATTGGTTCCCCAATCATGGTCCTGTCAATTCATCTCCTCTTCTTCTTCGGCTGGGGTTTCTCTACCACACAGCAGCCCAGTTTGTGCCAAAATTCACTCATGTTCCCTGATTGTTCCAGTTTCACTCCTCTGCCTGGGGCCCCACAGGGCTCTTCCTCTGGTGCCTGGACCGCCCACTCTTCACTCCCTTCAGGTGTAACAACAACCGGGGTTCACTCAGCAGGACACGTCTAGAGAAAGTAGGGTCCTCGGAACTCTTAGCGGAGCAGCAAAGGTTGTGTCTCAGACCCTGAGAGATGAGCAGGGCCAGAAGAGTGAAGCGGGCAGCCAGGCACAAGGTTATGTCCTCCTCAGGCTTGGAACCCTCCTCTGCTCCGGCATCGAGGCGCCCCGCTGAAGCTTGTGGGGGGCTCCCGCTCTGTGCCTGCCAGTGTGGGGGTTACCGGACTCGCTCCTCCGCGCGGCTGCCAAAACACTATTTCGATCCTCTGCTTTATTAATTTGCTGTTGATTACTTCTAGAGTATTCCTCGTTTCAGTTATTGTGTTCTTTATTTCTGACTGGTTCTTTTTTATGGTTTCTATCTCCTTTTCTTATGCTTACTATCTCTTTGTTGAAGTTGTCCCTGAGTTCCTTAAGCATCCTTATAACTAGTATTTTGAACACTGTATCTGGTACACCGTTTGCCTCCATTTTATTTCATTGTGTATCTGGAGTTCTGTCCTGTTGGTTTTTTTGTTGTTTTCATTTAGGACATGTTTCTTTGTCCCTTCATTTTGGCTGTCTTCCTGTGTTGTATGAGGTAGTCTACATCTCCCAGTCATGGCAAGGTGGCCTTATGTAGTAGGTGTCCTATGGGGCCCAGTGGCAAAGTCCCCTTGGTCAACTGAGCTGGGTGCTCCAGGGGTGTACCTTGTGTGAGTTGTGTGTGCCCTCCTGTTGTAGCTGAGTCTTGATTGCTGTTGATGTGTCAGTGGGTGCAACAGACCCACTGGTTGTGAGAAATGGTCATGACTACAGCAGTCAAGCTATTGTGTGGGAGTTGGCCCCATGGAGTGGGATTTGCTGTAGTGGGGCTCTGGTGCCTGCTGAGTCCAGTTTCTGGGTGTGTTGTTTGTGGAGCTAATTGGGTGGTGCTCTGGTGTCGTCTGAAGCTGGTCACCCGGTGTGTTGGTTCTAAGGCTTCTTAAGAGAGACACTAGTGCAGACTCAAGCCAGCCACTGCCTGTCTGGCCCAGTGCCACCTGGCAGGAACTACAAAGTGATCTGCAGTTTATAGCTCTCTGTGATGGGCTTGGAGGCACATGGGGAGGCCATACTGCAAACTGAGGCCAGCTGCCACTAGTACTAGGCATGCTAAGGCCAGCTGTTGCTTATTTGGAGTCTGTGGTCCTTTCAGAGATTTTGGGAAAATCCATAGCATGGGCCAAGGCCAGTTGCTAGTGAGTTAACAACAGCTGCTGAAAGAGGTTCCAGCCTGTGCACTAGTTGGGTGAGGCAAGGTCTCAGGGACTCAGCAGGTGGAATGAGTTGAGTAGAGATCAGATTTGGTGTACACCTGAGCCAGCAGGCTGGGTTGGGGGAGAGCTCAGAAAAAGGAATAATACTGCCTGCCTGCTGGCTTGTAGGGGGAAGGTTCCAAAAAGAACAAAATGATGGAGAGCTCCCTCTCCAGCCTCCACTCTGAAACCAGACAGCGTAGTTCCTCCCTATACATCTCGGTACTTTTTGCAATTTTTGAGCTGTTGCCCCAGTGCTGAAGCTCAGAGTGAGTGAGTCCATCAGTGACTAAGTCCATGCATGGGCCCTTTAAGGGGAATTCCTGGGACTCCAGCATCCATCTGTCTCATCCGGATGAAATCCCTGCTGGTTTTCACAGCCAAATGTTGTGAGGACTCCTTTCCTTGGCATTAGAATACTGGGCTAGAGAGCCTGGTATGGGGTTGGGACCCTTCACTCTTTAGGAGGGACCTCCACAGATGAGATACCCCTCCCAATTTTCAACTGCTACCCGTGGGTGTGGAACTAGCCCATTTCACATTTCCACCCCTCCTACTAATGTTAAGGTGGCTTCTTCTTTATATCATTAGTTATATGACTTCTATTCAGCTAGTCTTTGAGTAGTTCTCAATGATGGTTGTTCTACAATTTAGTTGTAATTTTGATGTGGTCATGGGAGGAGACAAGCATAGTGTTTACCACCTTGACTAGGGGTTGCAGACCAATTTCTAGTACCAAGAAACTCGCCCTCAAACTTTCAAAATGCTCTGCTATTGAAGCACATTCTTGCTCTGACCTAGAGGCAGGCTGACTGTGAACTGCACGTGCCTGTGTTAGATGCGAACAAGTGCAGGGAGGTCAGGCACTGCAGATAGCAGCAGCCTCATGGAGATCACTGTAAATGGGTAAGGTGTGCTCAGGGGCAGGCAGGGCAGCACTGGGACTCTAATTAGAGTGATCTAGAAGAACTTTCAAGGATTGAGCTGTATACTGCTTTTCATTTTCAGGGCTTTGGCAACACAGAATAGTACAGAAAACAGGCAGGACTCCAGGCTATGAGTGACAACAGCACAGGGCACTCATTCCATTTGACCTTGCTGTTGTGGGACGCAGGTCCTGGGCAATGCATTGAGTATGACTCATTACACTGCCATTCACACCCTGGAGTCTTCTTTAAAACGTAATTCAAGAGAAAACTTTTAATTTAATTTAAATCATTATTTGTTTAAGTAACAACACTTTATTAAGGAGTATGTATTACACCAGATAGTCATAGAAATGTCAGCAAGAAATATGCAAAGGCTTCTTCCATAGCCTAAGTTGACATGTGCTTACTCAGGGACAGGAGTGATGGTGATCCTGTGTGAGAAGACTACTGAGGATCACTGGTAATATTAGTTATAATGACAAGCTATAATTTAATAATTGTTTCTCCCTTCATAAAAAGTTTAAATTTGATAATTTTAAAGATTGTATTGTTCATATCTCTGTATAGATAAATGATAGAAAGATAGATAGATGAAAGCTAGACAAAAATAAATCTGATTTTTAAAAAGTATTATTTCACTTACTGGATTGTTCTTAATATAACAAAGAGATTGAGATAATTTTTTTTAGAGAAAAATGTAAATTCTGTATCAAAAGAGGGAACATAAAGCTTTACCACAGATGACATTTTTAAAAAACTGTACTTCTGTTAAAGTATTTACCTCTGGAAATGAGTATGGGGAAGAGGTTTTTTTTTGTTTTTTATATACATTTTTTCTGTATTTCTTTATTTACTTCTATAGCTTGATATTTTTTGTCCCAAGCATGTATTTGAAAATGGCATTTTATATTTTGTAGTGAAAATGGTATTTTGAAAATAATATTGTATATTTCCCTTGTAAATTGTGATCGTGTGATATAGGGGAATGTGTTTAAATAAATAAATAGTTCAGTTATTCCATTGCCAAAAAGAAAATGCCTTGAATTGCTAACTTTAAGATAAAAGGTTTCATATTTTTTTGTGTGACATTCATGGTGTTTCTTGCAAAGTTAAAATGTCCAGACATCCTCCAAGCACTACCACTTTCCTCAGAAACTACCTCGTGTTGCCCTCCTGCTTTCTTGCTCTGATGAGTCCTCTCTGACTACCTCCAGCTCTAAGTGTCTTCCACCCTCCCACTCTCTTCTTAAACACAGGTAAGGAGCTTGAGGACCATAAGCTTGTTTCTTGGTGCTGATGTCCTGGGCCATCATGGAAAAAGAGGTAAATACACTCATGTCTTCACCCCTACCTGTGTCTATAGCCATTATTACTAATAGGTTACAACTTTCTTCTCCATTGAACCTACAAATTGTCAGGTAGCCTTGCTCTGAGAAACCACCCAGAGAAGAGTCTAGAATTTTACACCACCTTTACTGAAGGAAAAGTGGGAGGAGAAGAGGTTAAAGATAAGAGAAAACTCCAAGACCAAATCAAGGGCCCATAGAAGCAAAGAAAATGAAATTGGGGACTCCCAGTCCATCTTAAGGGCCCGAAGGAATCCTGTGTTCCTGCAGGCACCATTTCCACACCTTTCAGAACATACATTTTGGTTAGGGTGAGTTTACCCATCAACACTTTTGGCAGGTTTATTTGCATTCAGTTCATTTGCATACGGTTCATTTGCATGCATCAAAAAGTCATGAGGGCAATCCAGCTGCCCCCATGTTCTGACACAAATTTTTAGGCCATTACCAATTAATGAGAACATGAAAAAGAAAATTTACTGTCTGCCGTTCACTTGATACAGATTACCAAAGCATGGTGCCCAGACACTCAATCCTTAGTGTAGTACTTCACCTTTTGCAATGGACCTACGACCTTGACTATGTAACTCACTCTGCCTACTAGCTCCAACCTTCCATTTCTCAAGAAGAGTTTCCTGGTTTTGACCTCTGTAAGGTTGCAGCTCCCTCCCCTCACTGCCCTAGGAATTCTTGTTCTCCTGTTGCCTTACCCACCAGAGGAACAATGCTATTAGAAGACAATGCTATTAGAACTGTCGGTGTAGCAGATACTGGGATTTGCTCACTCTGTATATATTCCAGCTTCCTTCTAGTATGCCTCCCTTACTGGAAGCTAGAACAGGAGAGGACACTTCCCAACCTCTCTAGCAGCTAAGCTTTTAGCTGAGATTTAGGTTCTACTAATTAGAGGCACTCATATAGAACTTGAATTTAGAATGGAGTTACATGGAGGGAGAGCAGGGCACAAGGCCTTCAGATGCTGGTGTGCATTGTTGCTCAGCCAGGTGGTTCTGGTGCCAGTCACTCAGAGGAGAACTCTTAGTTCTGCAGGTGGCTTCCTAATGGGTGGGACCAGTGGCTCTCTCTGCTGGAATGTGGCCATGGGAGCTGGAAGCTTAGCACAGAGCCTGCTACTTTCATCTTCCCAATGCCTCTTCAGTCATCCAACACTCTCTGATAAAACTCTTTCTGCTTCAACTACAACTGAACTTGATGGACGCAGGGTACAGTCATGGGATGCTCCCAATCACCTTCTGTTGTCTTTTTCGTCTGATCTGACTCCACTCTCAGAAACTGCAGGGCCACCCCAGATAGTCTAGTTACACAGAGAAGAAAGAAAATATGATAAGTGTTCAGCAGCTATTAGCTGGAAGATTTATGTGATCGAGGAGAACAGAGAAGGCTATTTAAATAACTTATTTTAATTACTGAAGAAAACTGTTCCTTTCTACAATGGGAGAATTCATTTGTAGCATAGGAAAAAAATTATAATGATAATTGTAATCTTTAAAAAAATTTTTTTTTTAAATTTATTTTTAGAGAGAGGGGAAGAGAGGGAGAGAAACATTAATGTGTGGTTGCCTCTCACACGCCCCCAACTGGGGACCTGGCCTGCAACCCTGGCATGTGCCCTGACTGGGAATCAAACCTGCAGTCCTTTGGTTTGCAGGCCAGCGCTCAGTCCACTGAGCCACACCAGTCAGGACAATAATTGTAATCTTAAAGAACCACAGGGAATACCTTTCATGCTTGCTAAATATTTCACTATGTTCCTACCAAAATATAACTATTATTACCCACCAGATTTTAAGCAGATGATGCTAAAAGACACACTGACAGTATTAAAAGAGATTGTCCTCAGGGATTTTCAAAGACAATGTTCTTAACTCCATAAGAGAACCTTCGCATAATAAATATCTATGGCCAGAAGCAATGCTGTGGATGAGTTTAGTGAGGAGAGAGGTTTTTCTTCTGATAAAAATAAAAAGAGAATAGACAGGGAGAAAAAAAGAATAATATTGCTGTGGAAAAACTTGGTAAACACTGACTGGCTGCCCCCTGCCCAATTATCAAAGTAAACATCAGCAGTGATCATCCATGTCAACAGTATCTACTTTTGAAAAGATGCGATAAGAATGGCACTTTACCTACCCCCTGAACTCAAAATCCCAGTTTAATCATAAGAACAACATCAGGCAAGCCCAATAGAGGGGCATTCTATAAAACACCAGATCAGTCCTCCTTGAAACTGTCCAGATCATGAAAAACAAGGCAAGTCTGAGAAAATGGCATAGCCAAGAGGAGCTCAAGGAGACAGGACACCTAATATCACATGGTATCCTGATGGGATCCTCGAAGAGACAAAAAAGACATTAGTTTAAAAAATAATGACAGCTGAATGAAGTGTGGATTTTGGTTAATAATAATGTATCAATGTTGGTTCATCATTTGTGAAAAATGTACTAATGTAAGATGATACTAATAGAGGAAACTAAGCATAAAGTATATGAAACTCTATGTACTATCCTTGTAATAATTCTGTAAATTTAAAACTTTCTAAATAAAAAGTTGGTTGAGGAAATAAAAGAGATTTGCACTATTGTCATAAAAGGCAACTAACCAAAAATGCCAGAATAACCCAGTACCTAGATGTTCAAACTCTGAGTAACTGGCTATTTACTCTCCATTTAATTGTTATAACAAAAGAAAGCTTGAAGATGCCTCAAAAATTTCCCATGAATATCTCAGTGAGTTTGAAAAATTTAAATGAAACTTAAAAACATCAAGTGAGTTAAAAAGCAAAGGAGTTATTTCATTGCTCATTAATTCTGAATGGTACTTTTTGTCTACATTCATATTTACCAATAATGTTACTTTATTTCAATTATTGTCACCAGATTGAAAAGGAAATGTTGTTATTTAAATAGATGAGATGTAGCTGTATTTTAATGGACAAGATCATGTATAAAGGCTTTCTTACTCATGGACACCTTTTAAAAACTTGAACTAGAAATTAATCCTGACATGAAAATGAGGCCAATGCAGATAGTATGCTTTTTCTCACAGGGAATCTATACACACATTCTGGATCTCTATCTTATTAGATAATTGCCAGAATTTTTATCATCTCAATCTTCTTCCAACTCACTGGGCTTACACTGACTGAGACTGATCTATCTCTAAATGCTTATAGTATTGCATGTCAAAAAATTTAAATGAATAATATTATCTTTAACCCATCTGGAAGAGATAAACTATCCTGAAAGTTAAAAATTCCAGTCAGTCAAAGCTGAAAAGACAGCTGGAATTCTTTCCAGAAACTCTAGTTGAAAAAACACATTTGAAGGCAAGGTCAGTCTGCAGCTGTTGGGCCAACCCTGCCTGAAATAGGATCAACTAGAGTAAAACCCCTGAAACTCTACATGGAATAAAAGAAAATGTAGGAAAGGAGAAGGAAAAATATTCAGTTAATCCCTCTATGTTGGACATGTTAGGTTCACTATCCCACAAGAAATATATAGCAGGAACACTTTACAACTTAGGAAACCAGCTTCCAGAGGTTAAGGTGACAGAAGCCAACTGCTCCTGAAGGGCAAAGCCCAGAATCAGACATGGGTCTGTCTGAGTCCAGTCTCCGAACCTGGGAGCAGGAGCATTCCTGCTTTGTTGCTATTCACAGTGCAATGGCCTGCATGTGGTGCTTGGTGACCAGTGTTTGATGAGAAGGATTTCTGCGTCTGTTTAAACATTACTCTACTATCAAGAACTTTGGGAAATCTTTTCATTTTTATTTTCATTTCATTTTATTTTTGCTGCCAATGCAGGATGATGTCAACAGGCACTGACAACTAAACAGAAGCCTGTATTTCTTTTTTTGCCAGCTCTCCTGACCCAAAACTCATGCTCAGAGTCTATAGCGGACTTTGTGTGATGTGATAAAGGTTGGGCTGTGGACTCCCTCTCCCTGATTTTTACAACAAGGCAGCAAGCAAGATGTAGTCGATAATTACCTCGCAGGTAATTGCACAGCATCTGTGTGTGCTTCACAAATGTGGTCACAAGCCATGCAGATCCATGTGGAATTCATGCAGAATGAAGATGCTTTACATGATGGATCTGCCATTGCCTGCACAACTCCTGCCACCCCAGAGGGGCTGGCTGGGAGGTCATTGGATGGGCCATACCAGGGTTTTGTTTCATGATCGCACATGGACACAACCTTCAGAGAGTTAGACCCTAAGGATCTTAAAAGGTTTTGACATTTGCATATCAGATACTGTTTATTTGTTTTACATGTTTGTAGTAAATCTACAGATAGAGCACAGCATATTCCACTATATTTTTAAAAGACAATATGGATGCTACCCATGACTATGTAAAATTAAAAGTACCCTGACAAAAGCCAAGAGGGGAATGGGGGGGAGAGAAGGGTGGAGAGATGTGAAACAGGAGCCTGTGGCTCTCCATGAAGCCCTTCTGTTCTGTTGGAATTCTTTAAACCAGATTCATGTACTATTGTGACAAGTTTAAGTAATGTATTAAAGAGGTGAAAAATCATTTATATATACTCAGAGTCCCATAGCATGAGACAGAAGGCAACCAGGGCCTTTGGAATAAGCGTGCACTGTGTTTCAAGACTTCCTCTGGATACACAGCGCTTTGTGTTTCTTGAAGACAGATGCTATATGTATGGAACCACCCGTTATATTTTTTCTTGTTCCTTTTCACTTAAGGTTGAAGTCACCTAGTTACTTAATAACCTGTTTCAGAAAGTTTTAAGGAATTGGCACAGACATTCATCGAGAGGTGAAAGGGCCCTTTGGCTGATGCAGCTCAGGGGATTGAGCACCAGCCTGCAGGCTGGTTCCCAGTTGGGGGCATGTGAGAAGCAACTGACCGATTGATGTCTCTCTCATGCATCAATGTTCCGCTCCCTCCCTTTCTCCCTCCTTTCCCCTCTCTCTAAAAATAAATAAGTAAAATCTAAAAAGGGAGAGAGAGAGGTGAAGGGGTGAGCAGGAGTCAGCGCTCAGAGTTTGTAGCTGGTGCAGGCCACAGACCCTGCTGACCTCTCCGTAACCAGCCCCAGCTGGGCACACGAGAGGCCGCATGGCTTCGTATACGTGGTGCCCTGGACTTCCTCGCCTTAGGAAAAGAAACTGCCAAAGTCAAGTCCCACAATGATGAAGCAAGTCCAGGTAGGCTCAGGCTGGACGGGTCAAGGTTACCCCTCACCAAAGTTCAGGCAGCCTCTGACTCTTCCTGCCTCTTTGCCAGAAAGAACAGTTTATGTGACTTTCTATAATTTTAAATGTTTTGTACAATAGAAGGCTTTTCCTGGAGGGGGTGATTCTGAAAATGTCAGTGGTCTCTGCAGGAGTTCTCAGAACAGGGTGTTCCAGTACCAGTTCTTGGCTGCCACCTCAAGCTTTCAGGCTTTCTCCTTGGGGGTCAGATTGGGGTTGGTGGACAGAGGAAGCAGACCTGAGCCCTACTGCTAGCAACAAGCCTCCTGGGAAAGTTTCCAGCAGGCCCACAGCTGGCGTGAGGAAGAAATAGTAACCCCTGCCTTTCTGGGTAATTTTCCTTTCTTTCTACAGGTAAGTCCCAAGGAGACCACTGAGACTGTTAGAAACCTACATATCGTTTCTCCAAGAGGTGTTACAAACACACAAGAGTGGAAAGTTTGTGTGTTCCTAGGGAAGCCTTTTCAGGTACCAGGTAGATGAAAGGTAAAATGGTTGAGTTTTTTCAAAATAAACTGAGTATCCCAACTAATTTGTCTTTAAAACCATCCTTAAATACTTAAAACCTTTAGTTCTAAAAAATACTGCTATAGTGTTATTTTTCCTTAAGGTTTATAAACACAGCATTCAAGGCATTTCTTTCCCTTGTAGGACTTTGCCTGTTGTAAAGAGCAAGCTGCCGCAAGGTGACCCTGTGACTCAAACTGCCTGGATTCAGCCAGTTATGGGGTTAATTAATCTTTAAAGAGAAAAATAATTTTGTAAAGAAAGTTACTACATAAACTAATATTAAATACTGTTTTTATTTCAAAAGATTAAGCTTTCTGCCCTGGCTGGTGTGGCTCAGTGGATTGAGCACCAGCCTGCGAACCAAAGGGTCACCAGTTCAATTCTCAGTCAGGGCACATGCCTGGGTTGCGGGCCAGATCCTCTGTTGGGGGCATGCAAGATAAAACCACACATTGATGTTTTTCTCTCTCCCTATCTCCCTCCCTTCCCCGTCTCTAAAAGTAAATAAGTAAAATCTTAAAAAAAAAAAAAAAATTAGCTTTCTGAGAAAAGTGTAAAGAAACATTCATTCATTCTTCATGAATACATACAGGCGGCATCCTATGGCAGGCCTGTTCTCAGTCTGGGAGGCACAGTAATGAACAGCACAGAAAACAATTCCAGCCTCCTGGAACCTGTGTTCTCATAATCTAGTCAGAATACAGACAATAACAAGCAAACAAGCAAGTAAAACACAATGTTAAATAGTGACAATGTGGAGGAAAAAATTAAGCCTAGAGGGGATAACAAATGTGGTGGAGGGCCTGCAAATCTAAATAGGATAGTCAGAAAAGGCATGGCTGAGAGAATGGCATGTGAGCCCAGACTTGGAAGTGGGAAAGATGCAGGCATGTGCACATGCATGTGAGTGGAAGGAAAGCCAGAGTAACCAGAGTGAGGGGAGATGAAGTCAGACAGGTGGTGGGTGGCTATGGAAGGGGAGAGGAGTGTAGACATTGTGCAGGGCCTGCGGGCCATTTAAACATAATGCTTTTCTCTGAGCAGCCATTCGAAGGTGGTCTAACACAGAAGTGCCAATCTACTTTAGCATTAAAAATATTGTTCTGTCAGCTGTTTTGAGAACAGACTCCAGTAGGGGTGGTGCAACCCAAAGCAGGGAAATCAGCTAAGAGCTATTGCAGTAATCAGTGGCTGAATCACAATGGTGGTAAGCAGTAGCAAAGTCTGGATATATTTTGAAGAAAGACTAGATAAGATTTGCTGGCAGACTGAAGGTAGGTGTGAGAGAAAGGAAATCAAGGACAACGCTGTTTGTGTATGTTAGTGACTTCATTAATCTGCTCAGGCTGCCATAACAAAATGCCTCACGCTGGAGACTTAAACAACAGAAACTTATTTCTCATAGTCTGGAGGTTGGAATTCCAAGCTCAGGTTGCCAGCTGGGTTGGTTTCTGTTGAGAGCCATCTTCATGGCTTGCAGATGCCTGTGTCCTCACATGGTAGAGAGAGATCTCTGGTGTCTCTTCCTTTTTTATATGGATAACAGTGTCTCCACCCTTATGACCTCGTTTAACCTTAATCATCTCCTTAAGGTCCCATCTCCAATGTAGTTGCATGGTGGGTTAGGTCTTCAACATATGAATTTGGAGGGGGGTGGGACACAATTCAGTCCAAAGCAGTAACTAAAAGGATGGACTTGTATTTACTGACATGACAAGTCATGTGAGTAGTGAGCTTTGAGGAAATGAGCAAAAGTTGGAAACTTGAAGAGTTGCCTGTTCAACTAGGCAGTTGGTCACAAAGTGTGGAATAAGGGGGGCAGGTCTTGGCTGGAGATATGAAAGCTAAGCACAGAGTTTAGGTAAGCATCTAAATTTGTGCAGAAAGACCCAGTGCTCAGCCCAAGAAGGTGGTTTCTGAAGCTCATGGTCTTAATCTTTACTGCCTCAGGGGAAAGAAACAGCCTTTATTTTTCAGACCCATCTCTCTCCCCTTTTCTCTAGACCCCTCCACCCATATCAGAGTATCGTTCTGTCTCCCAACACTATCTCAACATCATTGTTATGTGCCATTATGACTGTTGTCCATTCAGATATGTCCTTGTTGCTCATGCATTTTGGGGACAGAGGACTGAATCACAGCCATATGAGACCTTTTTATTGCACTCTCTTCACTGGGTGTGTGAATAAATAAAATTGAATTTCATTTTTCCCTTATAATTCTAATACAGAGTATTTCACTAGGTGACAAAAAATTTCTTTTCTTTAAGTATATTTATTAATTATGCTGTTATAGTTGTGCCATTTTTTTTTCCTTTTGTTTCCCTCCACCCAGTACACCCCTTCCCTTCAACAATCCCACCTCCCTTAATTCATGTCCATGGGTTGGGCATGTAAGTTCTTTGGCTTAATCATTTCCTACACTATTCTTAACATCACTCTATCTAGTATGTACCTACCAATTATGCTTCTTAATCCCTGCACCATTTCCCCATATCTCCCCCTTCCCGCTTCCAGCTGATAACCCTCCAAATGATACCCATACCTATGATTCTGTTTCTATTCTGGTTGTTTCCTTAGTTTGTTTTTGTTTTTATTTTTTAGATTCTGTTGTTGATAGTTCTGAGTTTGTTATCATTTTAGTGTTCATAGTTTTTATTTTCTTTTTCTTAAATAAGTCCCTTTAACATTTCATGTCATAATGGTGTGGTGATGATGAATTTCTTTAGCTTTACCTTCTCTGGAAGCACTTTATCTGCCCTTCCATTCTAAAAAAAAGCTTTGCTGGATAGAATAATCTAGGTTGTAGGACATTGCTTTCCATCACTTGGAATACTTCTGGCCAGTCCCTTCCTGCCTGCAAAGTTTCTTTTGAGTAATCCGCTAAGAGTTTTATGGGAACTCCTTTGTAGGTAACTCTCTTCTTTTCTCTTGCTGCTTTTAAGATTCTCTCTTTATCTTGAATCTTTGACATTTTAATTATGATGTGTCTTGGTGTGGTCCTCTTTGGGTCCAATTTGTTTGGGACTCTCTGTGCTTTCTAGACTTGTATGTCTATTTCCTTCGCCAAATTTGGGAAGTTTTCCTTCATCATTTTCTCACATAAGCTTTCAATTTCTTGCTTTTCCTGTTCTCCTTCTGGCACCCCTATGATTCGGATGTTGGCATATTTAAAGTTGTCCCAGAGGCTCCTAAGCCTCTCCTTACTTTTTTCAATTATTGTTTCTTCATTCTGTACTGGTTGACTGTTTACTTCTTCCTTATGTTCCAAATTATTGATTTTAACCCCAGTTTCCTTCCCTTCACCATTGGTTTCGTGTGACTTTCTCTTTGTTTCACTTAGCATAGCCTTCACTTCTTCCCTTCTGCATTTGCCCTGCTCAATATATCTATCAAGTCTGTGAGCATCATTATCACCAGTGTTTTGAACTCTGCATCCGTTAGGTTGGCTATGTCTTCGTCACATAATTCTCCCCTTGAAACCTTGATCTGCTCCCTCTTTTGGGCCATACTTCTATATTTCCTCAACTTGACAGGCTTCTGTGTTTGCTTCTGTGTCTTAGGTAGAGCTGTTGCACCTGTTACCTTATAAGGGGTGGAGTTTTAGGTATTCGTTAGTGTGGTGCGACCCATTTCACCATGTTGTGGCACTGTATGTGGGGTGGGGGATGGGCATGAGAGGGAACAATGCCACTTGCTCAGCACTTGCCCCTTTCCCAGGCACTTTTCTCACTTCCCAATTGGGACTGCCACCCCTCTATCTAGTGCCCTGTTGTGGTTCCCAGAGTGAGTGGGATTGCGGATGTTCTAGAATTGTGGGGGCCTCTGAACAAACAGACTCAGCTCAAAGACCAGCAGTTTCTTCTGGCACCCCAACCCCCACTGGTTTTCACAGTCAGAAGCAATGAGGCTTTGTTTTCCCTGGCACTGGAACCGTGAGCTGCTTGGTCTGGTCTGAGGCTGGGATCACTCCCCAAGTGTCCTTCCTGACTTCTATAATATGTGACTGCACTTTCCACCAGCAGGCCACAGTCACTGCCTTGCTGCCTTGCTGCCTTTCTGCCTTGCTGCCACTGCCACACTGTGTCCTCTCTGCCCGAATTCCACCCTTCCTACCTGTCTGGATGGGTATTACTTCTTTATATCTTTGTTTTTTGGATTCCATGCAGTTCGACATTCTGGTAGTTCTGGTTGTTTTCAGTTTTGAGGTAGTTGTATTCCTTCTTATGTGTGTGGAGGGAGGTGAAGTGTGTCTACCTATGCCTTTGTCTTGGCCAGAATTCCTGTTTTCTGTTAAAAGCTAGTCTTTTCTTCAGGGAAAAACATTTTCAAACACCTGACCAGACAGCTTGAAAGGAGTTTATGTGACTCCTTTCAGAGGTGCTGTTGGCCAGGTGCAAACCCGGCCCTGAACACAGGCAGGCTGCCTGCCCTTTTCAGGGGACCCTCCCCTCCCTACCAAGGGCACTTTATCCAGCACTGCCACCAAAGGCTGGGCACACTTGCAGGTGTCGTCAGTCAGAATCCAGGAAAATAGGAATCCTGGAGATGATGGGATATGTTGGTAGCATAACATGTCACTTTTCTATCTTTGACTTGATTCTTTTTTCTCTGCATTACTCCCTCCTTTTGTTCTTTGTGGTTTTCAATGCTGTACTCTTTCTCTTGCAAGTGTCCCAGTTGAGAAATCTCAAAATGCATGTTTGTATAGATTCAGACACCACCAGCCCTCTCCAGTGAGCAGAGTTTCTCATTCATGAACAATCAGAAAGGGCCTGCTGTTCAGTCTCATTGCGAACTGGAATTGGAGAGGGAGAAGCATGAAGGACCTTGGGGAGAACAAATACCTAAAGAAAGGTGTCCATAGACCATCCACCTCTGACCTGCCCAGGGTGGTACCTTGTTGTATCCCTGGTTCTGACCCCAGGCTGACAGAATCACTGGAAGGGACGGATCATAATCTCTGATCTGAAAAGTAACCTGAGTGGTTCTGATACACACAGAAGAAGGTGGACCAGTGTCCAGCATATACCCAAGGAGAAGTAAGAGAAAGGATGGCCCTCCCAGGATTCTCTTGTCTCCACAAGCTGTGGAAAGGAAAGTGAGGGAATTCCAGGAGGGAAAAAGAAAACCCAAATGAGGAGATAGTTCTTCTTCTTCTGAGTCATGCACCACCCCTTCCCAAATTTGTGGTCATGTACTCTAAGGATATATGTGTGCATTTTTACACTCTTGTCATGGATATCAAAGAATGCATTTTTAATTTCAGAGCATAGAAAATTTAGAAACCATCTGGCCCAACTAATTATCTCAAGTGTTTCATGGAATGTGGTACAGTGTAAGTAAACACTGAAATTTAATCTGGCTCAATTTTCTACCATTTAACAGATGAGGACTCTGAAGCCCAGATAGGTTATGTCACTTGCTCAGTCACCAAAACAGCCAGTAGTGGAACCAGGCCTAGATCCAGGCTCCTGTATTCAAAGCTTTATCTGAGGTTCCAAACCCAAATTTGCTCTATAGTGAACTGGTGCACTGATTCTTGCAGCGCTGAGAGGTTGTTGCACACAGTTGGGGCCGCTCCAGAGCCAGGGTGGCTGGCACATCCAGTTCCTGGGGGTGGGAGGATCATAATATGTGTCATATCTGTGGTTATATATATGACACATATGAAATTTATCATTATTTATGTGTAATTTGTTTTATTTGTATATAATATTTATATGTATACATATACATATAGATTGGGACATAAATATAGAGATGGAAAGAGCACCATTTATCAAGTCTATCACTTCACATTATTTCAACTGCTTTCCCTATATTTTCTCAACTTTAACCCGAGCCCTGCAAACTTTGTAATTTCTATTTTATACAGAAGGGACCTGAAGCTCAGAGGTTAAGCAACAAGGTCAAGATTACACATTAATGAGTAGGAAAGCTGAAAATAGAAGCTGGGTTTCTCTTATTCCAAGCTTATGTTAGTTCATACATGCTGCTGGCCCCCCCAAGTCCAAATTCACTCAAGACTGAACATAGACTTCCAGCCAAGATGGAGGTCTAGACAGACACACTGTGTCTCCCTCCACAACTAAGAAGAAATACAACTACCTCAATACTAGAGACAACCAGAAGGTCCAGAAAATCGAGCTTCATGAAAGTCCAACAAACAAAGATAAAAAGAAGAAATACTCATCCAGACAGGTAGGAGGGGTGGAGCCGGGGCAGAGAGAAAATGGTGTGGTGGCGGCAGCAGCAACAGGCCAGCAGGAAACGCAGTCACACCTTTTAAAAAGTAGAGAGGAACACCTGGGGAGCATTCCCAACACCAGACCAGACCGCACAGCTCATGTTTCCAGTGCTGGGGAAAATGAAGCCTCATTGCTTTTGATTGTGCAACCCAGTGGGGGTTGGGGTGGAGGCAGAAATTGCCTGTCTCTCAGCAGAGTCTGCTTGTTTAAAGGGCCACCACAGTCCTAGAACATCCACAAATCCACTCACTTTGGGAACGAGGGCCAGGGCAAGAGCTAGAGAGGCTCCAGGCCCATACGGAAGTGGGAGAAGTGCCTAGAAAAGGGGTGAGTGGTGAGCAAGTGGCATTGTTCCCTTTTATAACCCTCCCCCAGACACAGTACCATGACATGGTGAAACAGGTTGCCCTGTACTGACAAATACCTAAGGTTCTGCCCCTTACAATGTCACAGGTATGACAGCTCTACCTAAGACACAGAGGCAAACAAACACGGGAGCCTATCAAGATGAAGAGACAGAGAGCTATGGCCTAAAAGAAGGAACAGATCAAGTTTCCAGTGGGAGAACTAAGTGACAAGGCGATAGCCAACCTAACAGATGCAGAGTTCAAAGCACTGGTGATAAAGATACTCACAGGCTTGACAGATATGCTTGAGTACAGCAAATGCATAAGGGGAGAAGTGAAGGCTATGCCAAATGAAAAGAAGGAAAATCCACACAAAACCAATGAGGAAGGGAAGGACACTGGGGTTCAAATCAATAATTTGGAAGATAAGGAAAAACAGTCAACCAATACAGAATGAAAAAACAGTAATTGAAAAAATGAGGAGAGGCTTAGGAGCCTCTGGGACAAGTTTAAATATACCAACATCCGAATCATAGGGGTGCCAGAAGGATAACAGGAAGAGCAAGAAATTGAAAGCTTATGTGAGTAAATGATGAAGGAAAACTTCCCAAATTTGGCAAAGGAAATAGACATACAAGTCTAGAAAGCACAGAGAGTCCCAAACAAGTTGGACCCAAAGAGGACCACACCAAAACACATTATAATTAAAATGCCAAAGGTTCAAGATAAAGAGAGAATCTTAAAAAAACAGCAAGAGCAAAGCAGAGAGTTACCTACAAAAGGGTGCCTATAAGACTATCAACTGATTTCGCAAAAGAAACTTTGCAGGCAAGAAGGGACTGGCCAGAAGTATTCAAAGTGATGGAAAGCCGAGATTACTCTATCCAGCAAAGCTATCATTTAGAATGAAAGGTCAGATAAAGTGCTTCCCAGAGAAGATAAAGCTAAAAGAGTTCATCATCACCAAACCATTATTATATGAAAAATTAAAGGGACTTATCTAAGAAAAAGAAAATAAAAACTATGAACATTAAAATAACAACAAACTTACAGCTATCAACAATTGAATCTAAAACAAACAAACAAAATCCAACCAAGAAAACCAGAATAGAAACAGAATCATAGGAATGGGGATCATTTGGGAGGGGTTATCAGCTGGGAGTGGGAAGGAGGTGAAATGGGAAGTGGTGCAGGGACTAAGAAACATAATTGATTAGTACAAAATAGACAGGGGAAAGTTAAGAATAATATAGGAAAGGGTGAAGCCAAGAAACTTATTTGGGGGTGGGATTGCTGGAGGCAAGGGGAGTACTGGCAGAGGGGAGCAAAGGTAAAAAAGAAATTGGGACTACTGTAACAACATAATCAATAAAATACCCTTTAAAAAATACTGAACAAAGCATTGCCAAGTACAAATGTATTCATTTCCATGGGAGGCATGCATAATTACAGTACTTGTCTGAATCAATCTTCAGTCTCTCCTCACTTAGAAATGCAAATGAAGTAAATTTCTTATTGAATATAAAGACAGAGAACAAGGGAAATGCAATATGCTTGAAGGGATAACCTTATCAGGTTGACAGCCTGATGCAACTGCAGCCCATTGTGGGGATGCCTATCCACCCAGCCTGCTGAAGAGCTTGTGTCCGCCTGCAGGGCACCCATTCTGGGCATCACTGGAGTCGCCCCACAAACTGGTATCCTGACTCCTGTTACTTTGTGACCACATTTTCCCCATTGTTATTCAGTTTTGTTGCCCAGTTACATTTTAAACATGTTGCAACTCATGGCTTGTTTGACATTGGATACAGTTCAGGTTATAGTTTCTCAGTGGAATCTAGGGAGCCTCCTAGCACAGCTCCAGACAACAGTGAGGAAGCACTGTCTCTAAGAAATGATGAGCTATTAAAATCTCGTTTAAAGGAAGTACATTCAAATAAATCTCGACAATTTGGATCTTGACATTTTCATGGGGATTACATTAAATCTGTGTGTTGCTTTAGGTAATGTGTGATTTTAACTGTGTTTGATTCTTGGAATCCATGAACACAGAATATCTTTCCGTTTCTTTATGTCTTCTTCAATCATTTTCAATAATGCTTAGGCGGTTTTAGTGCATAGGTCCTTTACTTCCTTTGTTAAGTTTATCCCTAGGTATTGTTGCAATCACAAATGGAATTGTTTTCTTCATTTCTTTTTTTCTGATACATTGTTAGTATATAGGACCACAATGAATTTTTGTACATTAATATTGTATCTTGCAACTTTACTATATTTGTTCATTGTTTCTAATAGGTTTTTTGTAGAATCTTTAGGGTTTTCTATATATATAGAATTATGTCATTTGCAAAAAGTGACAATTTTACTTCTTTCCCTATTTAGATGCACTTTATTTTTTCTTCTTCCCTGGTTTCTCTGGCTATGACTTTTAGTACTATATTGAATAACAATGGTGAGAGTGGGCATCCTTGTCTTTCTGATCGTAGAGGAAAAGCTTTCAGTTTTTCACCGCTGAGTTTGATATTAGTTAAGGGTTTGTCACATATGGCCTTTATTACATTGAAGCACTTTCCTTCTATACCCTTTACATTGAGTGTTTTAATCTAAGTGGCTGTTGCAGCTTGTCTAATGCTTATTCTGCATCTATGTATATAATTATATGATTTTTATCCTTTATTTTGTTAATGTGCTGTACCACATTGATTGATTTGCATATGTTGAACCATACTTGCATCCCTGGAATGAGCCGTACTTGATCGTGTTGTATTTTTCAGTGCATTGTTGTATTCAATTTGTTAGTATTTTGTTAGGAATTTTGCATTTATATTCATCAGAGATCTTGGCCTGTGAGTTTCTTTTTTGTGTGTTTTCCTTGCCAAATTTTGGTGTGAGGGTAATGTTGATCTCATAAAATGAGTTAAGAAGTATTCCCTTTTCTTAATTTTTTTGGAAAAGAATTTGAGAAGAACAGTTATTAAATCTTTGGCTGTTTGGTAGAATTCTCTAGTGAAGCCATCTGGCTCTAGACTTTCATTTTAAGGAGAACTTTTTGATGACTGTTTCAATTTCCTTGTTGGTTGACCTATGTAGATTTTCCGTTTTTTCATGGTTCAGTCTTAGGGGGTTTATATAGTTCTAATAACTTGTCTATTTCTTTCAGGTTATCAAATTTGGTGAAATATAGCCTTTCATAGTATTTTTATATAATCTTTTGTATTTCTGTGGTGTTCATTTTAACTTCTCCTTTTGTATTTCTAACTTCGCTTATTTGACTCTGTTTTCCTTTTTTTAGTGAGTCTAGCCAGAGATTTTTGAATTTGAATAATCTTTTCACAGAATTCTTTGTTGAATAAATTTTTTTCTATATTTTATTGATTATGCTGTTACGGTTGTCCCAATTTCTTTTCCCTCTTCTCCCCTCCACCCTGTGACCCCCCTTCCTCCAGTTGTCCCCCCCCACTTAGTCCATGCTCACTGGTTGTGCATATAGTTCTTCTCAACATCTTCCTGTCTACTCCACTCCCTCCTACTATGCTTCTTAATTCCTGCATCATCTCCCTCCCTTTCCCCCTTCCCCCTCCCCGATGACTCCCCCCAATATGTTCCCCATACCTATAATTCTTCTCCCCCTCTTATTGCCTACTTTGCCTTATTTCAATTCCATAGCTTCTGCTGTTGGTTGTGATACAGTTTTCATTTTAATGTTCATAGTTTTGATCCTTCTTCTAAACAAGTCCCTTTAACATCTCATGTAACAGTGGTTTGGATCTAACAAACTCCTTCAGTTTTACTTTGTCCTGGAAACACTTTCTCTGCCCTTCTATCCTGAATGACAGCTTTGCTAGATAGAGTAATTGTGGTTGTAGGTTTTTGCTTTTCATTACTTTGAATATTTCTTGCCAGTCCCTTCTGGCCTGTAAAGTCTCCTTTGAGAAATCCGCTGATAGTCTCATTGGGACCCCTTTGTATATAATTCGTCTCTTCTCTCTTGCTGCTTTTAAGATTCTCTCTTTATCTTTAATTTTTGACATTTTGATGATAATGTGTCTTGGTGTGGCCTTCCCTGGGCCCAGCCTATCCGGAACTCTGTGCTTCCTGGACCTGTAAGTTCATTTCTTTCCTCAAGTTAGGGAAGTTCTGCTTCATTATTTTTTCACATAAATTTTCAATTTCTAGTTCTTCTTCTTCACCCTCTGGCAATCCCATTATTCGAATGTTCATTTGCTTATAGCTGTCCCAGAGGTTTCTAAGCCTCTCCTCATATCCCTCACTTTTGTTTCCTCTTTCTGCACTGGTTGACTGTTTGTTCCCTCCCTATGTTCCGATTTGTTGATTTGATCCCTGGCTTTCTCTTCCTCACCACTTGTATGTATTTTTGTTCATTTCAGCAGGACTAGCCTTCATTCCTTCCCTGTCTTGATTCAGCCCCACTGTTATGTCTGTAAGCTGCCTTATGACTATAGCTCTGAACTGAGCCTCAGAAAGATTCGCTATTTGTTCATCAGTCAAGTCTCTTATTTGTTTTTTCATTAGCTGTGTGATTGGTATTTCAATCATTAATTCTGCCATTCTGACTGTTTTGTTTATCTTTCCTTCTTGGGCGGGGCGCTGTCACACCTCCTATGCTATATTGGGCGGAGCCCCATGTGCTCATCACAACCTGGCGACATTTCTCACCACACTGTGGTGCTTTGTGTGGGGGCAGGGGCCCAAGATGGATCCCTGCTGTTACTCTCCACTGAGGAACCGGGAGTCTACTCTGTCCTCATGCCCTCCGGGCCGCACAGTCCGAGACAATGAGGTCTGCCTTCCCTGGCGTTGGAATCATGAGCCGACAGGTCTAGTCTGCAGCCACGGCCAGTTCCCAGGCACTTCTCTCCTTCCCCCAAATACAGGGGGTGTCTGCTTACCAGGTCCCGCTGTTTGCTGCTGCAGCTGCCGCCTCCAGCACAGTTCAATCTTTCAGCCGCGGTTTCACCCCTCCTACCTGTCCAGATGAGCACCACTTGTTTATGACTTCATAGGTTGGACTTCCATGTAGCTTTATTTTCTGGAACTTCTGGTTATTTTTGGTTTTGCGGTAGTTGTAGTCCTTCTTAGTTGTGGAGGGAGACAGAGCGTGTAGGTCTATGCCTCCATCTTGGCCGGAAGTCCCTGTTGAATGAATTTTTAATGTCTCTTTTTAATTTCATTGAATTCAGCTCTCGTTTTTATTGTTGCTTTCCATTTACTGACATTGGCCTTTGTTTGTGTTTCTTATTCTACTTCTTTAAGGTGAAATGGTAGATTGTTGATTTAACATTTGACTTGTTTCTTGTGGTAAGCTTGTAATAATACTACAAACTTTCCTCTTAATACTGCTTTTCCCACATTCCAAAAATTGTGATAGGTCATTCTTATTTGTCTCTATGTATCTTTTATCTCTTCTTTTGTTTCTTTTTTTTTACTTAGTAGTTGCTCAGTAGCCTGTTGTTTAATTGCCACATATTTGTGGTTTCTCCAGCTTTCTTTTTACAGTTGATTTCCAGTTTTAAACCATTGTGGTTGGAGCATATGCTGGGTACAATTTCAATCTTCTAAAATTTGTTGAGACTACATTTGTGTCCCAACATATGGTCTGTCTTTGAAAATGTTCCATGTGCATTAGAGAAAAATAGATATTCTTGTGTTCTGGGATGAAGAACTCTGTAACTACCAATTATGTCCCTTTTATCTAGTAAGTCACTTAAGACCAGTATTTCCTTATCAATTTTCTGTTTAAACAATCTAGCCATTGCTGTCATTTGGGTATTAAGGTCCTGTAACTGTATTTTTGTCAGTTTCTTCCTTTAATTCTGTTAGTATTTGCTTTATATATTTTGGTGCTCCCAAGTTGAGTGCATATATATTGATAAGTGTTATGTCTTTTTGATGTATTGTCCCCTCTAGCATTACAAAATGTCCATCTTTATCTCTTGTTACCTCTTTTATCTTGTAATCTATTGTGTCTGATACAAGTAGGGCTACATCTACTTTTCTCTGGATACTTCATTTGCTAGGAGTATCATCTTCCACTCCTTCTCTTTGAATCTATGTTTGTTTTTGTAACCGAGATGGGTCTTCTAAAGGCAAAATATATTTGGGTCTTGTTTTAGAATTCACCCCACTCTTCTGTGCCTTTAAATTGATTAGTTCCATTCATTTACATTTAGGGTGATTATTGATATATGAGGACTTACTATAGCCACTTTATCTTTTATTTTCTGGTTGCTCTGTGTCTTCATTTTTTTCCCCCCTTTTATTTATGTCTGCTATTTTAGTTTGATGGTATCCTATGATTATTTCCTCTGCTTCCTCATTTTTATGTTATGTGTCTTGGTTCTAGATTTTGTGTTTTGTGGTTATAATTTGGTTTATGCAAAAAACAACTTCATATGTACAAAAACCATTTTTCTTCTGATTACTTTATCTCCATACACTTGTTCAAGTTAGTCCTTTTCCTCTCCCCTTTTATATTTTTCTTGTGACAAATTATTTCTTTTATGCTGTGGTTTTATTCCAAATTGCAGTAACTATTGTCCTTTAAAAAATGTTTATACCCCTTTAACCTTTAAGTTTTATTATTTATTGGTTTAATATCCTATTTTGAACAAGAATTGCAATTTCCTTCTTCTGTGTGTTTGTTGTCTTAGTTTTGTTTTGTTTATTTGTTTCTTTTCTTTTCTTTTTTTTTTTTTTTTTTGTCTTTTTGTTTCAGGTAGGAGAGCATCTTTCAACATTTCTTGTAATTCAGGTCATGTGGTAGTAAATTCCTCCAGCTTCTGTTTTGAAAAACTTTTATTTCTTCTTTATATCTAAAGGATAACTTAGCTGAATATATTATTCTTGCTTGGTAATTTCTCTCTCTCTCTCTCTCTCTCTCTCTCTCTCTCTATATATATATATATATATATATACACACACACTTAATCCTCACCCAAGTATATTTTCTATTACTGATTTTGATTTTGGAGCGGGATGAAGGGAGACAGAGAGAGAGAAAGAAAGATCAATGTGAGAGAGAAACATCAATTGGTTGCCTCTCATATGCACCCTGACCAAGAAATGAACCCACAACCCAAGTTATGTGCCCTCACTGGGAATCAAACCTGCAACGTTTTGGTGTATGGGATGACACTCCAACCAACTTAGTCTCCTGACCAGGACTCTTTCAATATTTTGAATATTGGATTTGACTCTCTCCTGGCTTGTAGGGTTTCTGCTAAAAAATCTGCTGATAATCTAATATTTTCCTTTATAGGTCTCAATCCTTCTCCCTGCTCTTCCCCTCAACCCCGGCTGCCTGAAAATGCTTTCTTTGAGATTAACTTTTGACAGCTTTAATATAATGTGCTGTGGGAAAGGTCTTTTTGCATTGAGATAATTAGGTGTTCTGTTAGCTTCATGGATTCAAGACTCCAGCCCTTTCCATAGGTTTGGGAAGTTCTTGTCAATTTCTGATTGACTAGACTTTGTTCCCTTCTTCCTCTCTTCTCCTTCTGGTATACCCATTATTCTTATATTATTCTTTTTAATGGAGTCAGATAGTTCCTGTAGACTTATTTTATTTTTACTCTAAATTTTCTCTCTTCTTCCACCTGAGTCATTCCTAGATTTCTATCTTTAGTATCACTAACTCTTCTTTCCATCTGGTCTGATCTATTTTCTAATTCATTCTTTATCTCATTCACTGAGTTCTTCAGTTCTAGAATTTTGTTTGGTTCATTGTTATAATTTCAGTATCTTTGGTAAAATAATACTTTTGGTCTCTAATTTTATTTCTGAGCTCATGAACTGCCTTTCTGAATTTTCCTGAATCTTGTTTGTTTGTTTTTTTCCCCCATAATTGCAATCTTGAATTCTCTGTCATTTAAATTACAGTATACCATGTCTTTAAGTTTATCGCTGGAGATTTTTTATTTTCTTTATGAACTGCCTTGTTCCTTTGGTAATTCCTTGATGGATTATTTCTCTGCCTGAGCATTTGAGAGAATAAAATCTTTTTTTTTTAAGTACTTGTTTCTTTTGAATGTTGTGCTTATTGATAAGTAGAGGTCTTTCTTTTATTTTCCAGTAGGTGGTGCTATAACATGAATTTTTGTTTCTCTTACCTGTACTACTGGGACTTCAGGAGTCTCTGTGCAACAGTGTCACCTTGACCACGGAAAATGACCCATATTCTCTGAGCAAGTGGCCACCCTCTTTGTGACCCAGTCACCTACCTGGGAATTGAACCTCCAACCTTTTGGTCTATGGGGTCACGCTCCAACCAACCGAGCCACCTGACCAGGGCTCTTTCAGTAATTTGGATATGGGGTTAGACTCTTTCCCTGTTGTGGGATGTGATGGGAAATGAGGTTTCTGGCCTGTGTTTTCCTGGCACTTCTATCTTGCAACCAAAAATCACCAGCCATGCAGCACTATCTAGGATGTCAAAACTGCCTCCATCACAATGGGTAGGGGATGGATAAGCAGGGGAAGCAGGTTCATGACTTTGTGGCTATTCTTTAGTGTGTTCAGCCACAACAAGTACAGACCACTTAGGCTGGAATGTTGCTTTTGCCCCTTTACAATCTGCCAAGTGATGGTTATAATGCCAGGTAGATTACGGGAGGGTGAGGGAAGGTAAATGATGGTGAATTCAGGTATGTGGCTTGTTTTCTGGTGGTGGTCTGTGGTTGTCTACTACCACCCTTTGCCCCACTTCTCTGCCTCTGACTGCTATTGCATACACTGAGCACCGGACTGCAACTCCCACTTCTGTCTTTGCTCCTGTCCTGCCTCCCCTGCCAACCCAATATGCCCACCTTCAGATGGATCAGGGTTTGGGTCTCTCTGACATGCTTGTGTGCTGAGCCTAGTATCTTCTGTTGAATTACAGCTGTCCAACATGTTGTAACTTGAGGGAGATAGACCTGGAGGCCTCTTCACACTACCATGGTGCTGATGTCACTCCCAACTATCTGCATTTTTTAATCTGATTTTTTTCATACTTTCTTTTCAATTACAGTTGACATACCACATTATATTAGTTTCAGATATACACCCCAGTGATTAAGTAATATATAACTTATTAAGTAATTTTCCAGTATATCTTGTACCCATCAGACACCAAACATAGTGGTTAGAATATTATTGACGACAGTCCCCATGCTGTACTTTACATCCCATGATTATTCTGTAACTACCAGTTTGTACTTCTTAAACCCTTCACCTTTTTCACCCATGCCCCCAACCACCCTCCCATCTTTCAGCTATCAAAATGTTCACTGTATCTATGAGTCTGTTTCTCTTCTTTACTTATTTTGTTTTTGTTTTTAATTCAGTTGTTGATAATATGCATATATTGCCATTTTATTTTTCATGTGTTTAATTTTTATTTCTTCTTCTTAACAAAGACACTTTAACATTTCATGCAATACTGGGTTGATGGTGATGACCTCCTTTACATTTTTCTTGTCTGGGAAGCTCTTTATATGTCCTTTGATTCTAAATGATGGCTTTGCTGGGTAGAGTAATCTTGGTTGTAGGTCTTTTTATCACTTGGTATGTTTCTTGCCACTAGCTTGTGAAGTTTCTACTGAGAAATCAGCTGACAGTCTTATGGGAGCTCCCTTGAAGGTAACTAACTGCTTTTCTCTTGCTGCTTTTAAGACTCTCTTTGTCTTTAACCTTTGGCATTTTAATTATGATGTGTCTTGGTGAAGGTCTCTTTGGGAATCCTCTTGTTTGGGACTCTCTGCACTTCCTGGACTTGTGTGTCTATTTTCTTCACCAAATTAGGAAAGTTTTCTTTTATTAGTTTTCAAATAGATTTTCAATTTCTTGCTCTCTCCGTCTAGCACCCCCATGATGCAAATGTTGGTATGCTTGAAGTTGTCCCAGAGGCTTCTTATACTATCTTCATTTTTTTTGGATTCTTCTTTCTTTTTGATGTTCTGATTTTTTTTTTTTTTGCTTCCTTATATTCCAAATCACTGATTTGATCTGCAGCTTAATCTACTCTACTGTTGAGTCCTTGTAAATTATTCTTCACTTCAGTTAGTGTATCCTTCATTTCTGACTGTTTTTTGTTTCCATGTCATTTTTTATGCTGAAGTTCTCTTCAAGTTCATTCACTTTTCCCCTAAGTTCATTGAGCATCCTTATAACCAGTGTTTTGAACTCTGCTTCTAGTAGATTGTTTCAATTTTGTTTAGTTCTCTACCTGAAGTTTTGTTCTGTTCTTTCATATGGGGTATGTTTCTTTGTCTCATCATTTTGGCAGCCTCCTTGTGTTTGCTTCTATGTATTAATTAAAGCTGTGCTATGTTACCCAGACTTGGTAAAGTGGCCTAATGTAGTAAGTGTTATGCAGGGTCCAATAGCACAACCTCCCCATTCACCCAAACTATGCACTCCAGATGTACCCTAATGTGGACTGTGTACACCCTCCTATTATAATTAAGCCTTGATTGCTATTGGCATGAGAGTGGGAGGGATTTTTCTCCAGGTCAATCGGCTATAAGGACTGGCTGAGATCACCATGGAGGACCAGCTGTGTAAGGGCCACCCCACTGGGCAAGACTTAGTTCAGTGGGACTCCGGTGCCCACTCAGTATACCCTTTGAGTGTGTTGCTTATGGAGGTATTTGGGTGGTGCTTCAGTGTGGTTTGAAGCTGTGTACCAGATGTGCTGGTTCTGGGGCCTCTCAGAAATTGCAGGTCAAGGTCAACTACTGACTGTGTCTAGCCCCAGGCTGCATGGCATGAGCTACAAAGCAATCTGCAGATGGCTGCTACCTGTGCTGGACTTGGAGGTGCCCAGGTAAGGCCAAGCTGCAAACCAAGGCTGCCTGCTGCTAGTTGTAGGCCTGGGGACACTTAGGAAGAAGAACAGGGCATCCTGACACCAGATGCTGCTTGTTTGAGAATATATAGGGAAATCTGAAGCATGAGCCAAGACAGGTAATTTGCATGGAAAAACACTGGAAATAGCTTGGGTGGGCCCACATGTCAGGTAGGATAATGTCTCAAGAAATCACCAGGATGGGGTAAACTGTTAGCCAGATTGAATGGGACCCAGATACGGTGCCCACCTGGGAGCTCTGTATAGAAAAAGAACAATGGCCTCTGCCAGCACTTCCATCTGGAAGAAAGCTGCCCCTCCCCAGCTCTTGGCATGGTACCAGGTAATTCAGTTCCTCCCCAAATGTCCCTTGTTCCTTTTAAGCTGCTGCCCCAGCATTGAAGCTCAGAGGAAGTGTGCCCAGAGTTAAGTCCATGCATGGGCCCTTTAAGAGGATCTGCAGGGGACTTCAGAAACCTCTGTCTCACTCAGACACAATCTCCACTGGTTTTAGAGACAGAAGTTATGGGGACTTTGCTTCCTGGTATTGGAACCTGGGCTGGGGTGCCTGGTATGAGGCTGAAACTCCTCATTCCTCAGGGGAGACCTCCACAGCCAAGATATCCCTCCCAATTTTTAACTGCCACATGTGGGTCGGGACCAGCCTGTTCTATGTCTCTCCTCCTCTTGCTAGTCTTGATGTGCCTTCTTTCTATTCTGAATTGTAGGGCCTTCTGTCAGGCAATTTGAAATGATGGTTATTTTTTAGTTTAGTTGTAATTTTTATATGGTTTTGGAAGGATATGAGTACTGCATTTACCTATAGGTCCATCTTGGCCAGATGCCTAATCTGATTTTTTAAATGTATCCCATTTCCCAAGCAAAAATACACATTTGATTTGTATGACAACTACAAAAACTGGAAACTATAGATCCCAAACTTTCCCTTTTGCAATTGTCTGTCAGTGTAAATACTGAATGACCATAATTTCCTATAATGTAATTATTTTCCAGGGAATGATAATTTTTAAATTCAGATCTAAATACACATAGTAAAAATATTGAAGCTAAAAGCATACAATTAGAAATGGTTAATTTACAAAAGAAGTAAAAGAAAAAAGATTTTCCTTATTCTATCCTAATTTATTTTATTTTCTTCAAAGTAAAATATAAAATAACACAATTGTACTCCCTGAATTAATAAAGTGAATATTGATGCAGCTTTAGCTCTGACTCCCCCAAATACAAATAAACTATGTCAAATTCTAAGAGCATATATGGGCTTATGTGCTTATTATGTACCTTTGATAGATTGTCAAAATTATTAATTTGCTAAGTTATTTTCACCTATAGGTTGGAAAATTGTATTCAGAACAATTGTATATAGTACATGTGAATGTTATACATGTGGTCACATGAACTGTTGATAAAATATGCATTTTTATGTTTTCAACTTTAATTCATTTTAGATTCTCGATATACGCTTTAGGCTACATTTCTGGGGAAAAATACCCCAAGCCTCATTAATTACATCCTTCACTAACTTTTTCTGTCTGGTCTATCAGCCTTCTCAGCAGGTTTCCCTACCCTGAGCCATTTGCTCAGTCAGTTGTTCCTCTCACATGAGAGGCCCCTGAGCCATCTTGTCTAAGAGGGCATTAAAACCACTAGTAGAACACTCATTTCAGCCTCTTGGGTGGGAATGGACAGGGTAGGCCTAGCACTGCTCAGGGAAAAGTCAGAAGCAAGAAGAGGAAAAGAAGATTTGGTTAAGCAGAAGGCCTTCCTGAACCCCTTCAAGTTGTGTTTCCATTACAAACATTGTTTTCTTTTGTATTTATTTCTTTATAACCAAATTTGCTCTCCATTTTCTGATTTACATAGTATTGCTATGGCTGCAGACCCTTGTTTCTCTGAATACAACTCAGTTCTAGGAATTATATTGAGAGGCGGCCAGTCAGGTTGGTAGGCATGTGGGCTTGGAATAAATAGACCCAGATCTCAGTGTGGGCCTGTCACTGCTAATGTGACCTCTTAGTTCCTCTTCTGCAAAATAGGAAAATGAATACTCACCCCTCCTTGCTTGACAAATAACTAAGGTATTGCAGTATTTGCCACCAGTAGTAGACCATTACCTCACATGCTCATTTGGAGGTCTGAATGACCTTTGCTGAAGCACTTTGTAAACTGTAAAGTCCAGTAGGAACTTTAGATTAACAACCTATTAGGACTGCCAGAAAGCACTTGCAGTGAAGAACCTAGAAAAAGTAAGTTGTTCTCTCAATCCCCAAGTGCCGTATTTCTTCCAAGAATCATGCCAAAATGCAGGATGTTAACCTGCACTGTCAGCGGTGAGGGGAGCAGTTCTGGGGGTGGGGAGCCGAGTCTGAGGTGGTTGGGTGTGGAGCAGGGTCCTCTGCCTTCCCATCTGATGGCCTGAGGCTCAGTGCCCTGGTCTGGAAACGAGGCAGAGTCCAAAGAGTGTAGGGTCCTCTGGGCACCTTGAATCAAAGACCCAGAGCAGCTCCTCACAGGAGATGACCTCGCTGAGTGGGCTTCTGGCTCCACACGTTGGCTCAACTTTCACCACGTCTCCTCTAGAGAAGGCTCCTCACCTGTAGGTCTCCCCAGGACCCACAGAAACTACAGAAGGGAGAAACAGCCACAGAGAAAATAGCATTGGCACTCACAGTCCTTGACAAAGACATTATTTACATGGGACTTGATCACTTCCCTCTCCTATTATAAAACAAAGAATGATAGTCATCCAAATTTGTGTTGTTGGCCAGGGAAAGTATGAGAACAGGGCTTACTCCTCAGGACCTGGCCAGCTGTTCATGGCGCTCCCCTGGACTTCAACTTCCAGACAAGCTCTGGCTGGTGGGAAAGCTAGCCTGCAGCTATCTCCCCTTCCTTCTCTTTGGCAGTGACCCAGTGCCTCTCGTCGCCCTGTGTGCCTTGCTCCAATAATGCTATGGGGTCCACGTCATGCCACCAGCCTCCTTCCATGCGGTTGACAAACTGCAATTTCCTAGGTGTAACTACATAGTAATAGCTTCCTGCCAAAGGAGGAGCATCGTTCTATTTCTGCCTCTAGCAGTGTTCAGGTTAGAACAGTATCTTTTATAAAAATTTACACACTAACCCAGCAATCAGAAAGTGCTTGCAAAGCTGTAGAGTGTTACCCAAATGTAAAGTAGTGTTTTGATTATTATGTCAAGTGAGCTTAGTCTGCTTTGTTTCACTATCTCATTACCCTCTAAAATTGTATACTGTAGAGAGTGCAAAGTGTGAGCTTATTTTAGTGCAGAACTTAAAATCATTTTATTTTTAGAATTTCAGAATAGCCCTTGGATAATTAAAGACACTTGGGGGTGTCCTAAAACCAGGGCTTGGAATCCCTGATTTAATCACTTGGAAAGTAGCATAAGCAGGACTGGGCATCCAGGCAGACTTGAAAATCTAGTTTGAATGTTTTTACAACTCTATTTATAAGCTAGCCACCATCACCACTTTTGTATTTGTTCATTTGGTTTAGTTAGGTTTGGCTTAGTTTAGTTTTGCTTTGGAGGCCTGGGCAAGGTAGGGGTAGGTAGAAATAAAGGAACAAAGGCACAGGAAATCTGATACACACAATTCTCTCATTTGTGGGAACACGGTTTTTCCAGTCCATTTGTCAGCTTGAAACGGGGACCCTGCTTTCTCCTTTTCCTTTCAGCCACTTAGAGGCATGCATGGGTGCAATCTTCTTTATTTGCTTTAACCTCCAAAACCTTTACTGCTCAATTCCCCAAGGCAAAGCCTAAACCTCTTGCTGGTAGAAGTCATGTTCTTTCATGGAGTCTCCAGCAAAGCCTTCCAGGAACCCATGTACAGGAGGGTGTGGTGTGGTACGATATGTTTGTAGCACCAGATGGAAAATCAATGGAGTGTCCCTGGGTTTCCAATGTGCCATCCGCTCTGTCCCTCCCACCATGGAAAAAGTCCATTTTGTCTTCATCAGGCCCAGAAATAGGGCCAGTGTCCAAAGACTATGTGCCATATTAAAGCTTAGTCCTTTGGAACCCGTGTGGTCTGCCACAGGCCCCAGGCAGCTGTTTGACTCATATAGTTTGTATGGAGAGAGAACATGCAAGCACACAGGCGAGTGTGTGGTATCGAGTGAGGGAGAAAGAGCGAGTTAGGGGCGCTTTGTTTTTGTTAGGCTCAGGTTATATTATCTCAGGCTTGAGACAGACTAGGTGCTTTTTAAATTAACCATTCAACTTCACAAGCTTTCACAGGTTTCTTATGGATCCATCCTCTAACCAATCTGTTTCCTGGACTTTCCAGAGTCCTGTGTCCCTTTATCCAATTCAGTCCTTATCCCATGGTAGGACAGACAGGCCTCTGCGGTAGTCATCTTGGTCCCTTCTGCATATATGCTTACTTCCCCCTTTACTGCTTTATCCCTCACCCCAGGTATCTGTGGGGAACAGCCGGTGTGTGAAGCTGTAACTTCCCAGGGAAGCAAGCAGGCTCAGTGACTGATTCAGCTCTGCGAAGCACTAGGCTCAACAATGTCCAATTCCCTTTTCTTCCTTCCTTTATTAATGTCTAGCTACCTACCTATGCTGACAAATCCACAACCTAACCACTGTGAGTGATAAACCCAACAAAGTGGACATGTCTGGGGAATGAGGTATGTGTCCAGCTATGTCCAGGTCTCATGTCAGTAAGCTTTTCCTTTTTTTAGTTCAGATTTCTCTCTTAAAAAAAAAAGAATCTCTTATGATTTCAAGTGTGGGTCACCCTGGGCACTCCTATGAGCTCTTCTCCTCAGTTCCGTCTGCCTTTTTGATGCAGCTCTGTGAGGGGTGTGACTGCAGGCCCCCAGCCTCACTCCCTGGGTGGTGGACAACTGTGGGAAGTACCAGGAGCTGACGTCTCTCCGGAGGCTCTCTGCCTTTGTATGTGCAGTGAGCCCAGGCCTGCCTGGCGGAGAGCCCCTTTGGTCTGGAATCTAGGTCCCTGGCTCCGTCTGGGTGCTCACTCTGTGCTGGGTCCAAGGCTATCAGGGCAAAGAGGCGCTCTCCCTGCTTCTCTTCCCAGCCTTTTTCTTTCCTCAGAAAGTGGTTTTGATATTTTGCAACAATGTTTTCACTATGGAAGCAGTTTTCCCCATGTTTCATCTGTTTCCAGAGGTGCACTTCCACAGATAAGACACAATGTACACCAGTGGCAAACTTACCAATGATTCAACTTGTGAATGAAAGAGCAACCATGTGAGATAAAGGAGGCTAACTAAATTTACAGCAGTGATCATTTCACAATATACACATATGTCAAATCACTATGATATGAACACCTAAAAGTTAATATAATGATTGATGTCAATTTGATCCCAATTTAAAGAGCAACAATTAAATGTGCAGTTGCTTTGGAAAGCCCTCCCTTATCCTCCAGAATGCATTCAGAGTTTCTGCAGCTCCTCCTGGCTGCCCCCTGGGCTCCACCATCAGCACTAACTGAGGGGAAGCCAGATGTGGGAAGAGACCTCAGATTACCTGTAGCCAGTTACCTTCTGTTCGTCCGTTTTCATAGGTAACACAGACCACGGGACAATGCTGTCTCCTAGCACTTTCTGCGGTGAGTGGGCCTTTCTTCCCACCCCATTCGGCTTACTCATCACAGAGGTATTTACACCATTGTGTTTGGTGAGAGCTTTAGGATTAGGCTGGTTGTATTTTTGTTTAGCTCCAACTACTAAAAGTATGCACCTTAGCATTGCAACTCTTCCTTCTTTCATGGACACCTGTCCCTGGCAAGACACTTGGCTATCTAAGGACACAGTGCAATTTAAGATGACTGCTTTTAGGATAATCAAGTTTCAAATTTCCAAATGTTGATACAGATCTGGATCTAAAGGAGGAAGAAGGAAGTCTGAGGTATGAGCCGAGAACGAGACCCTGGAGAAGAAGGTACCCACCTCCCAAACATCTTTCTTTCCTAATTAAAGACATAGCTCATTGCCTACCCTTTACTTATCTCTAGCCAGAAAAATGACTACTCTGCATCCCTTAAAATGACGAAGTAAAATAAAAAACAAACCTTCAAATAATTTTCTACGTATCCCATGTGAAAATGCTAACTTAAGAATTAATCAAAAGGGCTTGATAAGGCTAGAAGTTGGCTCTATTTAAAAATCAGAAAGCCCTTTTCTTTTCTATTTTATTCTTTTTATTTTTATCAAAGCAATATGTCTACTTGGCTTCAAAAACAATAAAATTTCAACAGTTTCATATTATGTAAACACACCTTTCCAACAGAATGTTTCAACTTCCACGGTCCCACACCCCTCTGGGACTTGTGAGGTAGGTTCTGCCATCCTCTGGACCTTCGTACACCTGTGGTTTGGAACTGAATGAACGAGATAAGAGGCAAGTGTGGGTGTGTGTTTTGCCATGCACGTTGTGGTAGGGAGGCACGGCCTGCCTCTGACAGCTGGGGCAGTGATATCTGGTGGCCACATGCTCAGGGTAAGAGGCCATTGCTTTGCTGGTGCCATCAAGCTCTAGGAGCTGCTGTGGAAATAGCCTCAAGTCTCCCTCTTCAGACCTCATTTTTCTTGGAGCCACAGCTATTCCTTAACAAACTCTTTTATTCCTAAGAGTAGATTCTGTTGGCTCAACTAAGAATCTCAACATAAAGATTATGAGTTTTTAATGAAAAACAGCAGCCCCACACTAAGCCCCACTTCCAGTGGCAACACTCAGAACCAGTTTAGCTGATGCTTCTGGTATATTTTAACTTTGGATCCAATGTTTTGACAAGGTTTTATGAACTTAACACAACTACCTATTCCTATTCCCCTTGTTCAATCTCCTAATATAGATCAATGGTTAATTTTCTAAGCAAATAATCTATTGCTCTTATTTTCATATAAGATCCAGCTTTCATTTCCAACAGTATCAGTCAGCAATGTCTACCCAGGGTGAGAATGTTCACATAGTTTGCTCCAGATGGCAAAAGGTACAATGAGAGCACAGTTTCAGTGTACTGAGGGCCTTGCCATCTTTTGTGAATACCCATATTTTTTCACAAATTTTTAATATATATGAGCCATGAAAAAAATCATAGGGTGATCAGTAATCATGTGAGACAAAATCTGAAAACTGTTCAAACAAGATGCTGGCAGCTAAGCTACCACCACGGACTCTTAATATACACTGATTTACAAGGGCAGTTTCAACTACTTTAAAAAGATTATAAAAGAACCTATGCACCACTATGTTCATAGCAGTGCTGTTTACAATAGCCAAGTGCTAGAAACAGCCTAGGTGCCCATCTTTAGATGAGTGGATTAAAAATCTGTGCTACATTTACAGAACAGAATATTATGCAGCAGGAAGAAAGAAGGAACTCCTATCGTTTGCGACAACATGGATGGAACTAGAGAGAATTATGCTTAGTGAAATAAGCCAGGCAATGAAAGAAAAATACCATATGATATCACCTGATACAGGAGACTAATGAACAACACAAACAAATGAGCAACATTGAACAAGGAACAGAAAAGCAGTTATCGGAAGAAAGGGAGAGAAAGGGTAAGAAGGGGAAGGGTCTAGTAAAGGAACTAGTATGAATGACCTGTGGACATAGACAATGGGGTGGAGAATGACTATGGGAGAAGGGGTGGGAAGGGTGGGGGGGAAAATGGGGGAAAAATGGGACAACTGTAATAGAAAAACAATAGAATTAAATTAAATTTTAAAAATAAATAAGATTATAAAAATCAATGACATGAAATCATAATTTTTCTGAGCTCCCAATTTCTTTTATTTTCCTTTAGGTTTAATATATTTATTTTTATTCATTGATTGTTTTATTAATGTTAATGTTTTATTGCTATTTATTTAATATTTATTGTCAAATGTTTACTCCCCACCACCACCACCTTCCCAAAACTCCCCACAAAAGGATGTGTTTTGTCCCAGGCTTTCCCCAGGGGTGTGGTGGCTAGTGAGCCAGCAAGAAGACAGGAGAACGCAGTGGGTCAGGATTAGGCCCTGCTATGAGGGAAACCCCAGTTTGAACTCTTACTTTGCCATTTAGTAGCTAAGTGACCTTGAGCAAGAGCCCTGGGTTCTGAGCTCTGGCCATCCTCTTTTCAGCCCACAGATGGATGCTTGTAGAATCTGCCTCATAGGGTCATCCTAGTGAAACACCTAATGCGCATCTTGTATGTTGTCAACCGAGAATACTGGTCCCAATCATCCCACCTCACTGACCACCAGCAGCTGAAGCTCAGTGAATGCTTATCATTCCAACTCCCATGAAGGAATTATGACCTTTTAGCTTGTATGTGTATCATACTTAAAATTTTTTTTAAAAAACTAGTAGCCCTGTAGAAAATAGGCCTTAAAAAGCCAAAATCTATGTATCAGTGATGAAAGTGAGAAAGAATTAAGAAAGCGATGGTTGTTAACTAGGGAAGTTAAAATTTTGGGTAAATTAAGGAGAGGAATGTTAGCTGAGGTGTTGCCTTGGAGCAAGTTTGTGGACAAATTACTGCACACTCCACTGTAGAAACAGAAAAATAAACAAAGACTGCAAATTGTGGAACTCTTCTCAGCAAAAGCTCTGAATACTGTAGTACAAAACTTGTGCAAGTGAGAAATATTACTGAAAATTAGAACTCTAATTATCTTGAAAGGTAAGGACACTTCAAGGGATCATGTGAAAGCATGGCCAGGAATTGCAACAAACGCTTCTTAGCTAAAGCTTGACTGGATTATAAAGTCTCCAAAAATACTCCTTGAAAATCCTCTTCTAATGACTAAGGAAACTTCCAGAGAATAAAACATCATTGAGAGGTTGGACCAAAGTGTATAGAGGCAGGGGAGGAGTGATCTGGGCATTAGGACCACTGCTTAGTGCCACACCAGGAAGAGAGTCTGTGGTTTCACTTTGCATGTGGAGCTGCCCTGCCCCGAACTGCCAAGGCACACTGCCTTCAGCGCCCACCTCTCATCCCTCTCTGTACGATGGTGTCCCCCTCACTCCCTCCCTTTTTCTGTGCTTTTTCTCAGGAAAGGATATATGACAAACTCATTTACACTCGTGTGTGTCAAGACTGTCACAGCTCTCTCACAAAACCTAAACTGTAGTCATAACTACAAAGGCCTACAGTATCCATATTTTTGTGTAAGTTTTTCCAGTTTTCATTTATTAGCAATCAATCAGTTTCTGTTGAAGTACATGTCCATGGGCAGCATTTGGCTGACCGGACACAGGGAGAATACTGCTGCAGAGGAAGGATTGGAGTGATAATATCTACAAGCCAGTGGGCACCAAAGACAGCCACCCAACCAGCAGAAGTCTGGAAGAAGGAAAAAAGGAGCGTTTTTTATAGCTTTCAGAGGTAGTGTGGCTCCTTTGACACCTGGATTTTGGACTTCCAGACTTCAGGACTATGAGATGATAAATCTGTGGCACTTTGCTACACCAGCCTTAACAAAATGTCACAGATTTTGGTATGTCATGTCCTCTGGCATATACCAGACACGAAGCATAATGTGAGACATCAATAAGCCACTGTAGTGTGTCTCTGAACACCATATTGGTGACTACCAGCTGGAAAGACAGCTCTAGTCACGTGGTCTCTCATGAAAGGAAGTGCATGGCCACACCACAAAGCACAACTATGCAGAAAGTCACTGCCTGAGCACAGGCCTCCGAGAGCTTGCAGGGTGTCCGACAGCACAAAATGGCCCAGCAGTTACTTTGCATTCTGTTTTCTCAGATCACACAGCTCTCTCTTAGGACTCTAGCCCAGACTCTGCTGAGGACTTACCTACTGGCCATCTGGAAACTTCGGGACATGCATCCCATCCCCATCTACTCCAAGCAGACAGGGCCCAGTGGAGGTGGTGCCAGGACTGTGGGGGCACCTCAGAAACATCATGCTCCTGCCTTCAGAACTCACTCATGAGTTAAGATAATAGGCTTTCCATGAAAGCAGCTGGCTTTATGAGAATAGGGTCTCTAGACTGATACTATTTCACCACATTCCTCTCTGAGCTGGATCTGGGTTCTAATATGTGGCTCAGGGCTGGAGAACTGGTTTAAAGAAATAGGACCAGGCCAGGGAGCAAGAGAAATGTAGAGCTAAAGAAGATTCTCCCATTAAATCTGAATCTCAAATCAACAATGAACAAATTTTATTATCAGTATGGAAATACTTCATGGAACATTAACTATAAACATGTTCATTGCTCATCTGGAATTTTTGTTTTAATGTCCTGTATTTTTACTTGCCAAAGCTGGCAGCCCTATCCCAGGCAACATAGATGGTACCTTCTTCAACAACACACTTCTCATCAACACTCAGTAAACAGCCACGTACAGGAGAAAAAGTCCAGGCTATTCCTGCAGAGAAAGGCAGGAATAGCTAAACAGGCAGACATGTGGTCAAGTAAGCGCCTCCTGTTCTCTCAAATGGCTGGGAGGCCGTGGCGATGACAGCCCTTAGGAAGTCCAAGCCAAACAGTCCTTTTCCCAGACCAGATCCTCATGAGTTGCAGGGAAACTCAATGTCTTTTATGATTATTACCCAAAGAGCCCATCTTGACTGGATCTTGCAATGCCAGGAGCAGTGTTGGGAGCAGGCCCAGTGCAGTTTTTCCCAGAGCTATTATAAGGAAGTCATTATGAAACAAAACGAATCTGTTATGGTTGAAAACTCTAGTGCTGACCCAAAATATTTCTAATGTGCAGAACTAGCTGGAAAGCTGAGAGCCTGAGGAAACAAAAAACGTTCTTTGGCTGCTTTGAAATGCTCAGATCCTCCAAGTGTGGCTTTCCCTTCCTGCTGTTAACTGAGTTCCAGCAGGCAGGGTGCCAGACCAGGCAATTCTTGGGGGGATGTGTTGGCAGACACAGGGCTTTGGCCTTGACGGCTTCATTGCCAGGATGAGGGGGGCTGAGAAGGAGGGAGGACTGGGGGGCATCGGGAGGCCAGATGCCCTGCCGCCTCTGTGGGGCTGTGGAGCTTCACCACGTGTGTCACCCACACTCCTGCACCACCCACTCCCTGCAGCAGCCCTGTGAGGGTGAGGCTGTCTTCCCCACTTTACAGAGGGGGAAAGGGAGGCTTCCTGAGTTACCAGTGGGGTGGAATTCAAGCTCAGCTATTTTTAAGGACACTTTAGTTATTTACTTATTTTTTGCATAGGTTATATATTCACATGGTTCAAGCTCCAAAACATACTTAAGGATATGGTATAAAGTTGGCTCCCCAGGCCCTAACCTCCTAGCTCCCCTCCAAGGACATGATTGACATTGTCCATTTCTTATATGTTCCTTAAGAGATTTTGTAAATATATGCTTTTCTGCTTTTCTTTATTTAGACACATGATTCTGCTGTTTTGACTGAACCAAGCTCTTTCAGTCTTGGTCTAGTAGTCTTTCTTTTAAAAAAGGGGGGTGGGCCCACTCTTGTTAGGAATTTCTGGACCCAAGGATAGGTAGGTTGACAACCATGTCCAGCTTGAAGCAGCTAGAGGAGCACGAAACCTTCGCCCATTGTCCTTTATAAGATTATAAAGTCTGAGAGGGGGGGAACTGTTATTTTTTAATGTTATAAAAAATTAATTACTTATTATTTATTTAAAAAAGACTTATATAGGAAGGGTGAAGCTGGGGAACTTACATGCATGACCCATGGACATGAACTAAGGGGAGTGGGATTGCTGCGGGAGGTGGGGTGCTGGGCAGAGGGGAGCAAAGGGGAAAAATTGAAACTACTGTAACAATATAATCAATAAAATATACTTAAAAAAGGAGGGTGGCAGTATTTTCTCATTATAAAATATAGTAAATTTAATAAAGGAAAATAAAAAGAATGAAATATCACCTCTTGTCCTTGTCCCAGGAGGTAACTTCAGTTAAATGTTTAGTATTTAACTCTACCTTCTTATAGCTGTTGTTTGTAAACAACTTTCTATACTCTTCCACTATACCATTGTCACCTCTGTGGACAAAATTAGGGACAGAAGGACAATGGGAAGAAGACAAGAAGAAGAAACAGGAACAAAAATTTGTCCAACAGGTATGGAGGCCATTGGGGGCCCAAAGGAGCCAATTAGTCAAGAAAGGAATGGAGCATTTATTTATCCTTCTGAGGACCTTTTATCTGGGCTCCAAGTACCTGCTCTGTGGGAACACAGATTATATAATAAAGCAGAGAGCAGGGAAAAACATATCGTAGACCATTTCGACACTGTGTGATGTGTGCTAAGACAACAGGAAGCTTGAGGAACAGGAGAAGCCCGGGGACGGGATGGGAGTCAGACCTGGTATCCTGAGACAGTGACACCTGACCTGAACCTTGACCCATCAACCTGGAAGGTCCAGCCAGGTGATGAGAGGAGAGGGCATGTCCACCGAGAAAGGGGTAGTGGAATTAGATCATTTAATATGGTGGCAAGAATGACAGAACATAGGTGTGCATAAGAAAGGAATTTTGACTTTATCCTAAGGGTAAAGAGAATCTCTTTAAAGTCTCAAAGCAGGACATTGACATGACTGGATTTGCACTTTAACAAAGACCAAGTCTGGCCCTTGCTGGGGAGAATGCATTAGAAGTGACTGTGCTTGAAGGGAGTCTGGAGACTAATTAGGGCACTGTAGCATCATTGAGATGAGAGGAGATGGTGGTATGAACAAAGGCTGTGGCACCCCAGGAAGAAGACTCTTGGGGGGATACTAATGAAGTTACAAATGTAGATTTGGTGATGACTGGGGATAAGAATGGCTCCCAGGTTGAGACTTGAGCATTTCTTGACTCAAAATTCTTCACTGGCTCCCTTTTATCTACAAAAGTTTAAACTCTGAGCTTGGTATGAAGACCCTAAGTGGCATTTCAACCTTCTTTTGCAATATTACTATCTTGCTTTCTCTCTCACTGTATGTGAGCCACAGCAAAATGCTGGTGATTCCCAAGCATGCCCTTCCTTTGTGCACTGTCCTCTTCCAACCTCCTGGACTTCCTGAAGCACATTCCACCCTTCAAGTCTAGCTCAATGCCACCTCTGCTTACCCTTCCTTTTGCCCTCTACCCATTTGGAAATAATCTCTAGACTCCAGTAGCACTTGCTCCTCGAACTGCTGAAACACTCACCACATTCTTCATTTTACTTTTTGTAGAAGTGTCTTATTTTCACCCTATACCCTAACCTATATATATATTCAGCCTTGCAGGTAGCCAAGCAAAGATGAACGTTTATTCGGAATTCATAGATTTGCTTAGATTAACCTGTAAACCCATTTAGATCACCCTAGTCATGAGATTTGTGTAACCACATCCTTTAACTTGCCAAGGGTTTAATACATGATCTGGGATTTAATTGGTTAAACTTCTTTCTATACCTACACCATCCCTGACATTGACAACTGCCTGCCAGAGCCTTCTTTTCAAGGACAAGCCCAGGGTGATTTGCAGGACAGAGGGCTGATGTGCTCAAACCATCTGGGACTGATCAAAATGGCCTGGAGGACCCTCAACTGACCTCCCCATGATCTTTGCTCATTATCCCCTCAGTATAGTACTAAAATCACCCAGGGGCGGAGATTTGCCATCATTTTTGAACATGTGATGTATGTATAGCTGTAACTGAATGCAGGTGCAGCTGCCTGCCACTTAGAAAACCCATACTTGAGAGGCAGATGCTGATGTAAAGGAAAGTGGTTTATTTTCAGGTGCCAGCAACCTGGAAGATGGGGGACTCTCGTCTCAAAGCCCATCTTCCTATCTCAGAGAAGACAGAGTTTGTATAAGGAGGGAGAGAGGACAGAACAAAGAGATCAAGGTAGAGGCTTCAAAAGTTCTCAACATGCAGAGGAGCACAGTCCATTCTGTAAGGCAAGTGACAGTTCGGTGTGCGTCATCCTGGTTTAGTCATCCCAGCTTCATGTCATCCTGGCTCCACAGTTGTAGGTCAGCAAATCTTCCGGAGCTGGAATTCTGAAGGTCAAGGGTCTGTATCTTTTAACGTTAGTTCCTAGGATTCTTATACAAACATGCTGTCTATCTACAGGATACATATCAGTCATCATCAGCACTTACAGAAAAAATGACAAAAGAATGGTGGGGTGGGTTACAATTCACCACTGTTAAAATTCCCACTGTTCCATAGCCATGTTTTCTACTGTGCAGGCACAGAAATGTCCCCACCTATACATATAATGACGAAGCTCACCTGATGTTTATGCATGATTTCCCTGAATAAAGACATATCTGATCCTTTGTTCAGGGACACAGTGTTTTTGTAACAGTGGTGAACTGTAAACCCCTACCACCACCACTCTTTTGACATTGTTTCTGTAATGCTGACTCTGACTGGTATGTAGCTTGTAGATGAACTGTGTGTTTGTATAAGAATCCTGGGAACTAGCTTCAAAAGATACAGACCCCAACCTTTAAGCATCCCAGCTCCAGGAGGTTTGCTCACCTTCAACCATGGAGCCAGGATGACTGAACCGGGATGATGCAACCCAGACTGTCACTTGCCGTATGGAATGGACTGTGTCTATCTGTATATGGAGAACTTTGCAACTCCATTCCTCAGTCTTTTTGTTCTGTTCCCCTCTCTCTCCTTATAAAAAAACCTCTGCCTCCATTCAGAGGTGGAAATGGGCTTTGTGACATGAGTCCCCCATCTTCCAGAAGATGGGCTTTCAGATGTGACTCCCCCATCTTCCAGATGGCCAGCCTCTGAAAATAAACCACTTTCCTTTACATCAGACCTGCCTCTTGAGTATCGGCTTTCATAGCAGCAGGCAGCTGGACCTGCTTTCGGTTACACTTTGGGAAGTGACAACCCCACCTCACCCTGTGTGTGGGCAATAAAGTTTGTTCCTTCTCATAAAATCATCTAGAAGCTGTATTGGGGCTGGCTAGCTGTGACTGAGTAATAGGACCTGGTTCAGTAACAGCTACAAAGTTAAAGGCTCCTTGAAGGCAGAGACCAAAACTAAAATCTCAAGGAATGTTTGTTTATTTGAAATGAATGCCCACTGAGAAAACCAAGTTCAGAGACAAGACAGTTTGTGAAGTAAAGAGAATCAGGCAGGCATAGGGGTGGTTCCCTGGAATAAGTGTAATCAAACCTGTGGGAAGGCCCTGAAGGCAGAAAGGATCAGCAAGAGCATAGGGGCTCATGCCCTGCGTTTAGGCTCCTTCCTGAGTGCTATAGGTCTTTAGGATGTGAAAGCTTCATCAAGAAGCTGAGACTCACAGACACTAGTAGACCCCAAATAGAGCAGGACCAGGGGAGATGTCTTTGGGAGGTTCTTGGAGTCAGAACCTCAACCCCATGTGTGAGAGAATCCAGATGGTTTCATGAAATGCCCTACAGCCATCAGATAGCCTTGCGTCTTCTCCCCGGAATGAGAGCCATGTTTCCTTCTCTTACTCTCCTGGACCCTCACTGCCAACTTTCACAGCTCATTAGAACTCTGCAGTGACCACAGGCTAGCCAGGGGGCTCCCATAACTCAGCCTCAAAGCAACTCTTTCTAGCTGAGCATTTCTATTTTGGAATTGGGGTGGAATAAGAAGAGAGCTGCAGTGAGGAAGCGAGCGTCCCGAGGACATCCCTGGTCTGAGCAGAGACCCAATGTTCTGGGCACCATGTATGCAGGTATACTTTTGTTCTCCCGAGATTGTACCTTCTAATTGGAGAAAGGGAGAACCAAATAGGATTTAAAAAGCAGAAAAACCCACAGAACTCTAATACAAATGCCATAATAAAGGCAGGAAAGGGCATTGCAGACTTTAACTTGGGTCAAAGAGCTCAGAGAGAATGCCGAGTGCTTAAATTTTGAAAGATGAGCCAGATTTTTATCTGAAGAGACTGAGAGAACTGTACAAAGAGGTTAGAAGGGAGGAGATGATTGCAAGTCTGTCAGAAAGATTACAGTTTAAAGAAATAAGAATGGAGACCTTGTTTGGAAAGCTTCCACCTCTCCTGAACAAACAAGATTCAACAGACAGGTGCTACCTAAGGTAAAACGTAAGGAAATGGTACAAATGGGCCTAAGGGTAAGAGGGGGGGCCTTGTGGTGTCCAGTTCACTGTAGCAATGTCCTACAACTAACATCACACAGGTCAAGTGGTGGCACTTAGGGTTGGGAAACCCCACTACTCACCTACAGACTCCCTCATCCCCTCCTGGAGTTTTCATTGCAGGTGAGGTGGGCCTTTCCTTCATAAATCAGCTGCCCTGTCCTGGAAGTATCCACTGTTCTGGCTCCTCTCAGAATTGCAGACAGGACAGAGCAGAGACTGAAATACACCTGAACTCCTGGCCTGGAGAAACCCACCCAGAGTACAGGGCTCTCCCACACACCCCCAGGACCACAGAGGTCTTGTTGCAGGTGACCACTTTGCTGGTGAGGAACCTGAGGCTCAGAGATGTTCCGTAAACTGCTCAAGGCATCACAGCCTATAGAAAGTAGACATCAGTTCCAAAGTTAAGATAGAGGCTGATACCACAGCTGATGCTCTTTCCACATATCCTACATCCTCTGACCAGACCTGGGAGTCAGCAGGGTGAGTGAAAAGGCAGGAACCCTACAGTCAGTCAATTCTCATGTCTGCAACATAAGTTGAAGACTCTGTGCAAATTATTCACCTTTTCTAAATTCTTTTTTATTCACCTTATCTAAATTTTTTTTTATTCGCCTTTTCTAAACCCCTGTTAACTCCCCTGTAAAAAAGAAGTGAGGACAACCACTTGGAAGTGTTGCTTGTTTTGATAATTAAATTATTTTTTAAGTAGAGAAGAGAAAAAGACGTGTGGAGCCCATCATAGGACTTGGCACTCAGGAAACTTAGCTTACTCCCCTTTGCCTTCCTGCTTCAGATCTTTCCCATACCTCCTTTGGAAGGATGGAGGAGGAAGGAGGGTGAGAGACAATATTTCCATCCTCATTCATTCCCTAGCATTCTGGGTGGTAGGTCACAGAGGCCCATCCCAGAGGTCAGGGAATCTTAGAATCTGGAGTAGAGCTCATTGACAGGGGGAAGAAATGGGAACCCAGAAAAGAGTAAGATCACTGTTAAGTGTTACTTTGTCAGTCAAAGCAAAGATGGGACCAGGTTTCAATCAGAACCTCCTCTATGAAACAGAGCCTTCTGAGGCCCTGGTCATGTGGGGCGGTCCAGATGGATGAAGTTCTTGCCCTGAGGAGCTTACATGTTAGTGGGGAGGCTGACAATAAGCAAATGAGAAATCCTGGGAGAGAAGGGGGCTCCCATCAAGAGAGTGAGTTGAAGATTCAGAAATGAGAAGGTATCCAGAGCACAAGACAGATGGGGAAAAGAACACCGTTTTTACTGTGAGGAAGAGGAGTAGTGGGGGGTGGGGAAGCAGAAGGGACTTCAGGTTTGAGGGCTGGGAACTAAGGGCACCTCCATCCCAGGGCTTCTCTGTGTGGTGTGCTCACTTTTCTCCAGCTCAGGATAGGCTCTTCCTTGTCACTTCATTGTTACTTGAGCCCATTTCTTCATGTCACTGCACATAGTTGTAGTCCATTGTCATCGCTTCCAAGCAATACAATTTTCATTGCACTTTTTACATGGATATACCATAGTCTATTCTGCTGTTGTTAGGCGTTTGAGTTCTTTCCAGCCTTAAGCTGTTTACATGTTGCTGCTGCTACATACATTCTTATACATCTTTTTGAATTTCTATGAGCGCATTTGGGGGCTATGTCTGTAGCAGTAGAATTGGTGGGATACAGGGCATGCATATTTTCAGTTTTGGGAGACAGCACCAGTTTCCCAAAGTGATCGTTCTGATTTATGGCCACCAGTAATGCATGCAATTTTCATTAGCTTCACATCCTGGAATAGTTAGTTTTCAGAAAGTTTAGCCATTCTGCTTAGTGGGAAATGGTATGTTATTGTGATTTTAATTTTCATTTCCCTAACAACTGATGAGGGTGAGCATCATTTCATGCTTAATGTCCATCTGGGATTCTACTTTTGTAAAGTTCAATCAATCTCTTGCCAATTTTTCTGTTGGATATTCACAGCACTTCTTTTACTATTCCATGTACAGCCCCCTTGTCAGTTTGATGGGATGCAAGGCTCTTTTCCCAATCCCTGGCTAGCCTTTTGTATTCTCCTGATAGTGTCTTTTGATAAACTTAATTTTAGTATAGGCAAATATATCAATCTTTAAAAAATATTTAGTGTTAATGCAAGGTCATGAAGATATTCTTTTATATTATCTTCTACAAATTTTATCATTTTGCCTTTCACATTTAGTCCACAACATATCTGGCGCTGACTTTTATGCACAGTATGAGGTAAGAGTCAAGTTTTATTTTTTCTTATGAATGACCGGTTGTTCTGAGACCATTTATTTAAAAGTGTATCTTTTCCTCACTACTCTGCAGTGATACATCTGTCAACATCAATGTCCACATATTCAGGTTCTGTTTCTGTGCTTCCATTCTACTGCTGATTGTTATATCAATAAGTGTTGACAATGTTGTATGACATTAAGTCTTGGTACTTGGAAGAGCAAGACTTTCCACCTTCCTTTTTTTCTTCAAGGAAAAGACTTTTTTGTTTAAATTTTAGTTCTATTACAGTTTTCCCATTGCACTCTCCTGCCCCACCCATCTTCTTCTTCCCTCACAATCAATCCCCACCTTTCCCCTTCTTTTAATGTTGGTCCTTTGTACTTCCATATAAATTTTAAATAAGATTTTCAAACAAAAATCTGTTGAGAAAGAATCACATTGAATCTACACAGCAATTTAGGGAGACCTGATACATTTAAAATACTGAGTCTTTCGATAGACCACAGATTTTAAGCCCAGCCTGGAAAAAGCCCCACCACTGAAAAGTGTGAAAACCAGCACGATGGCCATGACTTTGGGCTACTGAGACATCCGCGGGCTAGTCCACGCCATCTGCCTGCTCCTGGAGTACACGGACTCGAGCTACGAGGAGAAGTACACGATGGGGGACGCTCCCAACTATGACAGAAGCCAGTGGCTGAGTGAAAAATTCAAGCTGGGCCTGGACTTCCCCAACTTGCCCTACTTACTGGACAGGGCTCGCAGGCTCACCCAGGGCAATGCCATCCTGCGCTACCTCACTCACAAACACAGCCTGTGTGGGGAGACGGAGGAGGAGGAGATTCGCATGGACATTTTGGAGAACGAGAATATGGACATCTGAGTGTACCACATCAGGACGTGCTACAACCCTGACTTTGAGAAACTGAAGCCTGAGTTTTTGAAGCTGCTCCCTGAAAAGTTGAAGCTTTTCTCTCAGTTTCTGGGAAAGTGGTCTTGGTTTGCTGAGGACAAGCTGACCTCTGTGGATTTCTTGGCTTATGACGTCCTAGGTGTGCTGCGTATATGTGAGCCCAAGTGCCTGGATGCGTTCCCAAACCTGAAGGACTTCATGACCCACTTTGAGGGTCTGAAGAAGATCTCTGCCTACATGAAGTCCAGCCGCTTCCTCGTTCCCCTGTGTACTCCAAGGCTGCCATGGGGGGCAACAAGTAGGCCTGTGAGCACAGAAGATGGAGCGGGGAGCACAGCTGGAGGTTCCTGCATTATTAGAACCATCTGCTCTGCTTGTTTTTTCTTAACGCTTTTTTCTTCACCGCCCCCATCCTCCCCTGATGCCTCGTTGGCCCCTTTTCTGCCTCCTAAGCCCCCTTTCATCCAGGCCCTCTACAGCTGCAGCCCCCACTTTTCTGCAGCAATGTTTCCACTCCTCCCACGTGAATCCTCTTGCATTAAAGTCAATGAGATTGACTCCCCTCCCCACCCCCTCACTGGTCGCTCTGCTTTGAGGAGCCTGACCGGACCCCTAGCCTAGAGCTCAATTTTTCTCTGTTGTCCACAACAGCGTGTGGGGAGGTATGTGTGGGGTGGTGGCAGGGGGAGGAATAGGAGGATTATCAGGTTTCTTGCTCATTTCTTTCTGCATGTACTGTGTTCCTCAGTGTGGGGTCTCTGCCGAAGAGGGGCCTCTGTCCTGCTTTCATGTCAGCAGACCTGGAACACCCCCTGTCAGCTTGTGGAACTTTGTGTCAGGGTTCAGAGGGTTCTCAGGGCGGGGAGGGGGTTGAGCTGTCCGCTGCTGGTATGGGATCCTGGTGGCCTTCCTCCTGGAAGTCTTCCCTGCTGTTGATACCCTGCCTCTGCGCTCCTACAATGTATCTCAATAAAACACCCCATTGTAGTATAAAAATAAATAAATAAATAAATACTGAGTCTTCCAATTCTTAAACATGGTATAACTCTTGCTTTATTTAGTTCTTTTTGGTTTCTTAGAATATTTTATAGTTTTCTATATAGAAAGTGTACACATCTTTTGTAAGATTTGTTTTGGGCTAGTTTATCATTTTTACATATTGTAAGTGGTATCCTTTTTATCCAGTCTTCAAATATTTTTTGTTAAAAAGCCATGCATTGTATTTCAAATCACTGTACATTTACTTTTGTGAAAACATTGCCAGCATTTTGTAGTACAATAAAACCCCTCAAAAGTTATTTCAAGAATGTAGAGGAATATCCAACTTAAATAGCAAAAAAGTGCACCATAATTACTACTGCACTGCAGTCATTTTTGCATTTCCCAAGTTTCTTAAATAACTGTCTTGTCTGATAACATACAATGTAAAGAGCAATTATGGAAAACAGAAATTTACATATATGTGTAAATCTTATTGAGAATATCTTGTTGGCATTGGATAATCAATCATAGGCACAGCTACACTAGCAGGATATGCATATGTCTGTTGATTCATACCACTGTATATTTGGAACATTAATTCCATATTGCTGAATATTGTTAAAACCATTCTGATAAGTCCTGTTGGATTACCAGGCATAGAACTGGTCTATATACCAGCTGACATGCATTTACATCCAAAGCTCCTATTGGTGTAATTTGCAGCACTATAAACACCATTCTGGGTTTTTGCTCCAAAATCTCTCAAGCAGACTGGAGTAACCTCTGTCATAATTTTGCCTGTCTGTACAGGTATGAAATCCACTGAACCAACTGAAGCAATTTGGGATTAACTGCTTGAAGACCTTCATAAAGCACAAAGATAAGGTCACACATTTGCTTTATATTATTAGGTGTAAAGAAAGTATATGCTCTGCCTATTTTGGTACTGTGACTAGTTCTTCCAATTCAATGAATATAATCCTCTGAGGAGTTAGGGTAGTCATAATTGATGACAAATTTCACATCTTCCACATTTAGCCCCCTGGAAACCACATCTGTACCAATCAAAATACAGTAGTCCCTCTCTATATTACAGTTCACATATCATGACCTCACTGTATCGCGGGATTTTTAAAAATATTATATTTAATTATTTATTGCGGATTTTTTCGCTATATTGTGGGATTTTGCGGTACTGTATACGTAAGTTGTTAAAGTTACATAGGTTTAAGAGTGTAGAATATGTTTAAGAACATAAGTAGTGTTTGTAAAAGTGTGACAAAGGATAATGAAGGAGTTGGAAAGGTTAATAAGGGACTGGGAATGGTTTATAAGTGTGTGGGAAGGGTTTATAAAGCCTTAAAATATATAAAAAATATTAAAATAAATGTAAGGTTCTTATTTCGCGGATTTTCACCTATCACGGGGGGTGTAGAATGTAATACCCGCGATAAGTGAGGGAATACTGTAGGAGCTTTTTCATGTTTGAATTCATTTAGAATCTGGTCATGCTACTGCTGACTCTTGTCACCATGGACACCCATGGCAGACCACCTGTCTCTCCTCGTTTTTCTAGTAGGCTCATCACATGTTCTTTTGGTTTGGACAAAAATAATGGTTTTATTCCCCCTCTCACTCACGACGTCTTCCATCAGGTCAATTATGTTTTTCATCCTTTTCTATGGCATGACACACATCCACATCCACACTCAGTTCCAGTGCACCAATGTTTATATAAATATAGTCTTTCAGGAAATTTTCAGCAAGTTGTCTTACTTCTTTTGGCCAAGTCACACTCCACATTAGGGTTTGCCTGTCAGGTCTTATCTAATGACTTCCAGGTATCAATCAACTGCAAAACAGATTTCCACACCTCTCTCCAAATCATGTTCTGTGGTCCTTTGGGAGGACCATCATAAATGCAAGTTGACTTCAGTCAATATTCTCTATAGTATTCAGCAGCTACTTGCTGTACCTGTTGGGCTAGATCCCAAGTTGGTGCCAGCACCAAGCAAATAGGCCCATCACCTCTAAGAATAGCTAATGATTGATGTGGACAATGGGAGGCAGCAAATAAGAGAATGCTCTCCCAGATTCAGTCTTTCCTACTCCAACCATATCCAATCCAGTTAGAGCAATTGGCCATCTCTGAACTTGAATAACAGTGGGTTCACTGAAGTTCCATCTTGCAATCACATTCATGACATTTGCAGGGAATCTTGGTTTATACAAATTCAGAACTGGCTTTGGATAGCTATGACGTCTAATTATAATTTCCTTGCTTCTCCTGTATGTCTCCATCTTTTGTGCTGTGTGCCTACCCAAATCAGGGTATTCTTGATAAAAATTCTTCTCAAGATTGGGCAGCTCAACACAATTCCAGTTATTTTAAATTACTTTTTCCCCAGGATTTCCAAACTTCTTCCCTACCCTACTTCTTCCAAACTGAGGTGTCCCAAACCTTCCACCCCAGCTGTGGTCTGAGTCACTCGAATAACCTGACATGGCATCAATGCTTGTGGTTGGCAGGAAACTAAGTGGGGAGAATTGAGGCAACAAGTCGCGGGAGGTGGCTTCAGCAACAGAGAAGCCTTGTGGGAGTAGCAGCAGCATAGGGACAATGATGCCAGGAGCCAGAGCTGCTCACCAAAGGACCAGTGGAAATGAATGAGATCACAAGTAGTAGCCTTTTAAAATTCACTTTTCAACCATTTGTGACTAAATTTTTGTATACTGACTTTGTTTTCAGCAATTTATTAATTTTAGTAATTTAACTGCAATTTCTGTTAGGTTTTCTATGTACATAATAATATTGTCTTTAAATAATAACATTTTGTCCTTTCTTTCCAATTCTTATGCTTCTGATTTTTATTCCTTCACTGGCCAAAAAATGTCACACAGAAGTGGTAAGAGCAGGCATCCTGTCTTGTGCCTGATGTCAAAGGGAAAGCTTTCAACATTTTTTTAAATGTTAAAACAGTCTTTATTAGAAAATCCTGGAGGGGATCCAAGTGGCGGAGGAGTAAGTGGAAGCTACACTAACCTCCTCCCAGGACCAAACTGGATTTACAACTTAATTTTGGAGAAATCATCTGGAATAACCAACCGAACACTAACTGGAAAGAAGTCTTGTAACCATGGAGAGACAGAAAAGGCCGCTACATCACAATGTGACTGGTAGGGAGTGCAGAGATGCAGAAGGGCTGGCTGGGCTCCCATGGGTGGCAGCTGAAGGGACTGAGAAACAGCTCAGCAGCCAGGGGTACCCCCTGAGAAGGGCAGGGTCTAAACCCCAAGCTGGGCTTCCCAGCCTACAGCAACAGAGTGGAAAGTAAAATAGTATCAGCTGTGAAAAGCGAAAAGCCACAGGGTTTCTTGCTAGGCGCAGAGAAACAGCGGGAGAAAAAGAGCTCTTAAGTGGATCACATACAAAAATATTTTTCCCCCACTTACCCTGGGCTCAAGCAGAGGGAAGGCAGAGAGGACTGGAGACACTTGGGGAGAGTTTGGCGCATTGGCTTTGCAGGGAGAACTAGGGGAATAGCCGACCAGGTCCCAGTGCTGACTCATCCCCTGTACTGCAGGCAGACTATTCCCCTCCAAGTGGCATCAGCCTCAGGGAAAGCAAAAGCCGTGCCTACAGAAATTAAGCTGCCACACCCTCGGTCCTTAAGCCTGACAGCTAATCACAGATTGAATAGTTTAACAACTACAGAAGACAGACAAAGGCAGTAGATCCCTGGAAGTCTCCAACAGGCTGCCTAGGCCCAGACTGGTACAGGATCTGACGCCACAGGGGCAGATCCAGGAAGTGCAGATCATTCTAAGAAGCATGAACAAACAATAGGAGTCACAAAAATGGGGAGAAAGAGAAACAACTCCCCATCGAAAGGAAAGGTAGAATCCCCAGAAAGAGTGCTAAATGAAATAGAGGGGAGGAAACAATCAGATATGGAATTCAAAACATGGATTATGGAGAAGCTCAATGAGCTCAGCAGAAACTACAAAGAACTCCGCGGAAACTATAAGGAACTCCAAGAAAACTACAAGGAACTTACTGAGAATTACACCAGCATGAAAAGGGACATAGAAGCTATCAATAAGAGCCAGGAGGAAATGAAGAATACGATCTCTGAATTGAAGAACACAGTAGAGGGAATTAAAAGCAGGCTAGAGGAAGCAGAAGATCAGATCAGCGAGCTGGAGGACAATGTAGACAAAAACTCCCAGACAGTGCAACAAAATGAAAAAAGACTGAAAAGGACTGAAGAGGTTCTAAGACAGCTGCAGGACAACATGAAACGTAATAATATCCGTATCATAGGAATTCCAGAAGCAGAAGAGCAAGGGACAGAAAACCTCTTTGAAAAACTAATGACAGAAAACTTCCCTAACATAAGGAGAGAAAGAGTCACACAAGTCCAGGAAGCACAGACATTCCCAATGAAGATGAACCACAACAGGCCCACTTCAAGACACATCATAATTAAAATGGCAACATTCAAAGACAAAGGGAGAATCCTAAAAGCAGCAAGAGAGAAAAAACTAATAACAAGGAAGCTCCAATAAGGCTATCATCAGATTTCTCAGCAGAAATACTACAAGCCAGAAGGGAAAGGCAAAGAATATTCCAAGCAATGAAAAACAAAGGCCTATAACCAAGAATACTCTACCCAGCAAGGCTCTCATTCAAAATGGAAGGTAAAATAAGGAGTTTCCAAGACAAAAGAAGGCTAAAATAATACATCTCCACCAAACCAGCATTGCAAGAGATGCTAAAGGGTCTGCTTTAAGAAGATGAAGAAACAGAGAGAGACAGAGAGGAACACGAGTACAAAGGGGAAAAATGACAATGAATAAGTACTTATCAGTAATAACCTTAAATGTAAATGGATTAAATGCTCCTATCAAAAGACATAGGGTAGCTGAATGGATTAGAAAGCATGACCCACATGTATGCTGTCTACAAGAGACCCACCTTAGAACAAAAGATCTACACAGATTGAAAGTGAAGGGATGGAAAAAAGTATTTCAAGCAAATGGACATGAAAAAAAAGCTGGGGTAGTAATACTTATATCAGACAAAACAGATTTCACAGCAAAGGCCACAAAAAGAGACAAAGAAGGACATTTCATAATACTTAAGGGAAAAATCCATTAAGAAGATATAGCCCTTATAAATATATATGCGCCCAACTTAGGAGCACCCAAATATGTAAGGAAAATTTTGAAAGACTCCAAGAAAGATATAGACAGCAACACACTCATAGTAGGGGACTTTAACACCCCATTGTCAACAATGGACAGATCTTCGAAGCAAAGAAACACCAAAGATATTGAGGCACTGAACAACACTCTAGATCAAATGGACTTAGTCGATATATATAGAAGTTTTCACTCCAAAGAAGCAAAATATACATTCTTCTCAAGTGCACATGGAACAGTTTCAAAGATAGGCCACATGGTAGGACACAAAACAAGCCTCAACAAATTCAAGAAAATTGAAATTATATCAAGCATCTTCTCAGATCACAATGGCTTAAAATTGGAAATCAACCTCAAGGAAAAAACTCAAAAACACTCAAACTCATGGAGAATGAATAACATGCTATTAAATAATGAGTGGGTTAACAATGACATCAAGGAAGAAATCAAAAAGTTTCTGGAAACTAATGATAATGAGCACATAACAACCCAAAACCTATGGGATACAGTGAAAGCAGTCCTGAGAGGAAAGTTCATAGCAATACAGGCCTACCTAAAAAAGCTAGAAGAATCTCTAATAGAAAATTTAACCCTACAGCTACAAGAACGAGAGAAACAACAACAAGCAAAGCCCAGATCCAGTAGAAGGAAGGAAACCATCAAGATGAGAGCACAATTAAATGACATAGAGACTAAACTAACAATTCAAAAGATCAACATAAGTAGGAGCTGATTCTTTGAAAAGATAAACAAAATTGACAAGCCTTTAACCAGGCGCATCAAGAAAAAAAGAGGATCCAAATAAATAAAATCAGAAACGAAAGAGGAGAAATCACAACCAATACCACGGAAATACAAAGAATTGTAAGAAATTATTACGAACAACTGTACGGCAAGAAATTTGACAACCTAGAGGAAATGGACAAATTCCTGGAAACATATAGTCTTCCCAAACTGAATCAAGAAGAAGCAGAAAGCCTGAAAAGAACAATAACAACTAGTGAAATTGAAGCAGTAATCAAAAAACTCCCGGCACACAAAAGCCCTGGACCGGATGGCTTCACAGGTGAATTCTACAAAACATTTAGGAAAGAACTAACTCCTATCTTCCTGAGACTATTCCAAAAGATCCAAGAAGAGGGAACACACCCAAACTCATTCTATGAAGCCAGTATTACCCTAATACCAAAACCAGGTCAAGACACAACAAAGAAAGAAAACTACAGGTCAATATCGCCGATGAACATAGATGCTAATATCCTTAACAAAATATTGGCAAACCAGATCCAGCAACACATTAGAAAGATCATACACCACGATCAAGTGGGATTCATTCCAGGGATGCAAGGATGGTTTAATATTTGCAAATCAATAAACATAATACACCATATAAACAAAATGAAGGACAAAGACCACATGATAATATCAATAGATGCAGAAAAAGCATCTGATAAAGTACAACACCCATTTATGACGAAAACTCTCAGCAAAATGCGAATAGAGGGAGCATACCTCAACATAATAAAGGCCATATACGAGAAACCTGAAGCCAACATCATCCTCAATGGGCAAAAAGTGAGAGCTTTCCCCCTGAGGTAAGGAACAAGACAAGGATGTCCACTCTCTCCACTCCTATTAACATAGTCTTGGAAGTTCAGGCCACAGGAATCAGACAAGAAAGAGAAATAAAAGGCATCCAAATTGAAAAAGAGGAAGTAAAACTGTCATTATTTGCAGATGACATGATAGTGTACAAAGAAAACCCTATAGACTCCACAAAAAAACTACTCGACCTAATAAGTAAATTTGGCAAAACAGCAGGGTACAAAGTCAATATTAAGAAATCGAAGGCATTTCTGTACACCAACAATAAAAAATCAGAGCTAGAAACTGAAAGAAAAATCCCATTTACAATAGCAACAAGAAAAATAAAGTACCTAGGAATAAACTTAACCAAGAAGGTAAAAGACCTGTACTCAGAAAACTACATAACACTGAAGAAAGAAATTAAAGCAGGTACAAATAAAGGGAAGCATATACCATGCTCATGAATGGGAAGAATCAACATCATTAAAATGTCCATACTACCCAAAGCAATTTATAGATTCAATGCAATCCTTATTAAAATACCAATGACATTTTCACAGACCTAGAACAAATACTTCAAAAATTTAAATGGAACCAAAGAAGAGCCCCAATAGCTACAGCAATTTTGAGGAAGAAGAACAGAGTAGGAGGAATCACAATACCTGACATCAAACTATATTACAAGGCCACGGTAATCAAAACAGTCTGGTACTGGCATAAGAACAGACATATAGATCAATGGAACAGAATAGAGAGCCCGGAAATAAACTCAGGTCTATATGGTCAATTAATATTTGACAAAGGGGGAAGGAACATCAAATGGAGTGAAAAGAGCCTCTTCAACAAATGGTATTGGGAGAACTGGACAGAAACATGCAAAAAAATGAAACTAGACCACCAACTTACACCATACACCAGAATAAACTCAAAATGGGTCAAAGACTTAAAATGTAAGCTGTGACACTATAGAAGTCCTAGAGGAAAAAATAGGCAGGAAAATTTCAGATATCCCATGTAGCAACATTTTTACTGACATATCTCCTAAGGCAAGGGAAATAAAGGAAAGAATAAACAAATGGGACTACATCAAACTAAAAAGTTTCTGCTCAGCTAAAGAAAACATCAGCAAGATGAAAAGGAAACCAACCATATGGGAAAGTATATTTGTCAATGACATCTCAGACAAGGGATTGATATCCAAAATATATAAAAAACTCATATGACTCAACACCAAGAAGACAGACAACCCACTTAAAAAATGGTCAAAGGACCTGAACAAACACTTCTCCAAAGAGGACATACAGAGGGTCCATAGACATATGAAAGAATGCTCAACATCACTAGCCATCAGAGAGATGCAAATAAAAACCACAATGAGATACCACCTCACACCAGTCAGAATGGCCATCATCAACATATCAGCGAACAACTTGTCCTGGAGAGGATGTGGAGAAATGGGAACCCTGGTACACTGCTGGTGGGAATGCAGACTGGTGCAGTTTGGAATTTCCTCAAGAAACTAAAAATGGAACTACCTTTTGAACCAGCAATTCCATTGCTAGGATTATATCCGAAAAATCCTGAAACACAAATTCAAAAGAACCTGTGCACTCTAATGTTCATAGCAGCACTATTTACAATACCCAAGTGCTGGAAACAACCTAAGTGCCCATCTGTAGATGAGTGGATCAAAAAACTGTGGTACATTTACACAATGGAGTACTATGCAGCAGAAAGAAAGAAGGAACTTCTACCATTTGCAACCACATGGATGGAACTAGAGAGAATTATGCTTAGCTAATAAGCCAGGCAAAGAAGGAAAAATACCTTATGCTGTCACCTATTACAGGAAACTAATGAACAACACAAATAAATGAGCAAAATTGAACCAGAGGTATGTAAACAAGGAGTAGACTAACAGTAACAAAGGGGGAGGTGGGAGGGAGAGAAGGGGGTAAGAAGGGGAAGTGTCAAGTCAAAGAACATGTATAAATGACCCACAGACATGGACAACTGAGTGGGGACTGAATGTGGGGGAAGGGAGGGACAAGGTGCAGGGAAGCAAGAAGGGGGAAAAAGTGGGACAGCTGTAATGGAAAAACAAACAAAAAAATTTTTAGTGGGGGAAAAATGAAAATATGAAGAATGGAAATGCCAGTTCAGTGAATGTTAGAAGAACAAGGGTTTTCCTTCACAGTGTATATTTTTCTTCCTATCTGATCCCTCCAGAGTTTGGCATTCTAAAGAAGTAAGTAATGACATAAGTTTCCTTGCATAAAACTAATAAGACCAGTTGTTCATAGAAGTTTTTTTTGACCAAGTCTTTGACTGGAATGTCATGCCTAAAGGAGACATGCTTGGGTTCTGGTTGTTACCAAAAAGCGCTGAGGAACTAGGAATGACTTTCGAAGGTAATAAAAGCCCACGAGATAAAAGGCCTGGTACCGTGGTTGGTTGTGCGGTCCACAGCAATCTTTCCAGGGAAGAAATGAAGGTTGTTTCCCTGAAAGATGGCTAGAAGGGACCTTAAGGCACAATGGAAAACAAGAAGGATTTGGAAAAGACAGGTGTGTACAGGCAAGGCTGAATGCCAGGTATGTGGCTCAGCTTCTGTGCCCTGAAGGGCAAACTGAAGGTCACCCTAAATGTTCCTTGGGTAAGTTCCAGCAAAGCAGAACTAAAGATCATAAGTGATCATTTGTTGCTCTTGTTGTGTTTATGCAAATGAACAGGATAAATTAAAAATGGACTTAATGCATAATGCAGTCCCTTTAATGACAAGGAGGGTAATCTTAGGGAGAAAAATCATTATTCAAGGAAAATCACAATGATCAGTAGTGCAGCTAACCGTCTTTAAAGTTTCTTTTCATTTAAAATATGTTTTTACTTGGAAGTTAAACTATGTCTGTGGTATCATCAAAGATATTTAATTTACAGGCAAGAAGAATGTCAAATGCCTTGCAACTGGATGTCTTTCCAATTAGACAGTCTTACAGATTTAGACCCCCTGGCTGGTTTGGCTTAGTGGATTGAGCGTCGGTCTGCGAGCTAAGTGTCGCTGGTTTGATCTTCCAGTCAGGGCACATCAGAGAAGGAAAACTCTGACTCCCAAAAACCTCCGCTGCCTTGCGGCGTACCTCTTCAGGGGAAAGGCTAAGGGAGTAAACCCCGACAGAAAATCCGGAGCCGGAGTCCCTAAGGCGGTTTGACGTTGTAGTCAACACCGGCAACTCCTGCGGCGCACCTGAAGCCAAGCTGTATTGACTCCGTCTTTCCCTTGGACCCTTCAGCTGCGAAGAGAGGGGGGGGTCTGCTGCATGGGCAACAGCAGACCCTCCATATCACCCTGCCCAGGCTCTGTAGCTTCAGCTTCACTGGAGAGGACACTCCAGCGTCATCGCAAGATGTCGATTCAACACGGGAGGAGACACTCTCACTCCCGAGTCGGACTGCACAGCCATTCTCGGCGGTGCAGATAGACTCTTAAGAAGCTACACCATCGTCTCTCGAGACGGACGGCTGCCGACGACAGATTTAGAGACTTGTTTGTGGGTTATGTTACATAAATTAACATGTGTTTTCTGTTTTCAAAGGGCATAAGCCTATGATCTCATTATCTGAGTGATTGTCTGTATGTATAGGCCTCACTTAATCCTGTCTGCAGCGCTGCCTCCTGAGACTCAACGGTTTGGCTGAACTAAGTGGCTGGGTTGGTGAAGAATGGGGAGGTCTGTGGGCTTCACTTTAAAACTGGTTCCTCTTTTCTATCCTAATGGGTTGGACAGAAAGGGCCCAGATGTCTGAGAGGGGGGACACCTAAAATATTTCCATCAGCCCAAACTAATTATAATGGGCAAAAGGGTTTTGGACAGGTGAGATGTGCCTGGGACACCTTCCTCCAAAGAAGCCCTTTTTTTTTCCCCCTAATGTGGGACATTGAAAAATTAATCCCTGCCTTTTGTCATCTAGTGGTTATGTAGTGAATGATGTCTTTTAACCCTTTTGCCAAATCTGTTGCCTCCAGAATACAACAAGGATGCCAGCCTGTTAAACCAAGCACGCTGTTGTCCGGGGACAGCCAACTGACCTGGAGTCTGCACGATCCTTCCCCACGTGGGAAGGCCACCCTCCCCTCCACACCCCCACTCTTATTAGAGATTTCTGGACCCAAGGGTACGTAGGACGACGACCATGTCCAGCTTGAAGCAGCTAGAGGAGCTCGAGAGCTTCGCCCATTGTCCTTTATAAGATTATACAGGGTCTTAAATCTGAGAGGGAGGGATTGTTATTTTTTATTATTAAAATAATTAATTAATCACTTATTTATTTAAAAAAAGAATATATAAAAGGTTGAAGCGTGAGAGTTTGTATGTATGAACCATGGGCATGGATTTGGGGGAGGGATTGCTGGGGGAGGGGGGGTTCTGGGTGGCGGGTAGCAAAGGGGAAAAAATTGGAACTATTGTAACAATATAATCAATAAAATATACTTAAAAAGAAAAAAGAACACACACACACAAAAGAAAATCCCAAATATTTTACTTTTTTAAAAATCAGTAATTCAAGTGTAAATACCAACAGGGAATGGCCAATTTTACTTCAGTATTTACACTGTGGTCAGTTTCCATTCTTAGAAAATGGCTTGAATTCCCTTCTGAGAAGCTCTGAAAGGCCCAGGCGTTATGGAAGAAGTTGTTTCATCTTCATCTTCTTTCCATATTTGATTTAGTATCCAGCTACTACAACAATCATGAGGCCTTTGAATTATCTTCCTGAACTGATTACCTAAACTGCAGGTCACAAGCAGCTTCGTGTTCCCTGACATGCAAAGTGCCTGGCTTCTCCACGTCTCTCCTTTCCAGCATGGATGAGCTGGGGTTTGCTCTCTTCTCTGCATCCTGCAGCTTAATCAATTTTTCTATCAGGAACATTTTATCTTTGCTCTCATTAATGATCTGTTCATGGAGCAGTCTGATCATAATCTTTCTTCCCTCTGTGATCTACCGGTAAAGATAGGTGATGATTAATACAATAAGGTGGAGGATGAAAAAAAAAAAAAGTGCACACTTCTGATGAGGTTCTGGTAGATCCAAACCACCCACAGGTAGCTGGGCCTTTCACTCAGGGTGTCGATACAACTGTAAATGGAGTGAATGAAGAAGGGCAATCCTCAAAATGGGCCACAATCAGCTGAAGGTTTCAATCTCCAGATGGTGATGGCCAGGATGCACAGGATCCCAGTGAAGGACAGGAAGAAGAGCAAGAAGATGAAGAAGGTCATCATCTGTGAGGCCTGCCAGGCTTTACTTGGAAGGTGGAAATTGATAATCAGGCTGATATTTTTTATGTAAAACATGATGAAAAGAGTCAACATTTGGATAAAGGGCAGCAGAGGGCAGAAGAATGTTCCAATCCACACCAGGATCTGTGCATAGATCAGTGTTAGGACATTCCTGGCAATGCCAAACTCCTGTATGCCAAGACTTGTGATAAACTGCATCCCATTGATTCCCCTCAGGAACTCCCCCAGGAAGGAATTAGCTAAAGAGAACACAAAATCCATCGGAAGAAGTTGGTAAATTTCCTGGCCAGTGAGGGTTTCCCAACACTTTCCACCAGCCAGAGCCACAATGCTGAGCCAACAGTAACACAGAATTCCAATGATTATTATTTTCAAAAAGATGTTTTGGATTAGGAGGATGTAAACTTCCTGCCGTGCTATCTCATAGCGCTCCACCAGCCTAAACACAAGAGTAGAAGCAAGGCACCACCAGGTTGATGCAGGAGACCACAAAAGGCAGTAACAGCACCGCCCCAGGGTTCCTATGGCTCTGGAGTAACTAAGTTATTCTCAACCAAGTAATAAATAGCTACACAGCAGGCAGTGGCCACTCCAGTAGAGACAACCCAGGCTGCCAGATGGACAGATAGGTGGGTCAGCTGCTAATTGAGCATTAACTTGATATTCTCCTGACAGATTTCTGACAGATTCTCCCTTCTTTCAGTGCTGAGATTCTTCTGTTTCAGCTTCACAGCTCTTTCAGGAGTGATGGTGAAGTCCCAGTAAAAAATAAGTTTAACGATCCCTCTGGAGTAAATGTGGGGGTTAATAAAGTTGTTCCAGAAATATCTGGCCATGCTCACAGAGTTATTATGAGAAGTGTGTTAGTTTCCCATTGCTGCTGTTAACAAATTGCCCCAAATTTAGTGGTTTAAAACAACACAACTTCGTTCTCTTACTGGAAGTCAGAAATCAGAAAATGGATCCAAAATCAAGGTGTCAGCAGGGCTGTATTCCTTCTGGAGGCTGTAGTGAAGAATCTGTTTCCTTGCCTTTTCCCCCTTCCAGATGCTGCCTGCATTTCTTATCTTGTGGGCCCTTCCTCCCTCAACATTTTACTATTAAGTCTTCGGTTTTCCTGAAGATTTTTTAGTTCTGGATATAGCTTTCTTTTTTGGTTGCTCTGTTTGGAATTTGCTGGTCTTCTAAAAACTGTGGCTCCATGTCTTTTGATGATTTTGGATACATTTCTGCCACACTCCCTCAAATATTGTTTCTGCCCCATTTCCTTCCTTCCTTATGAGACTCCAATCAAGCCAATATTTCGTCCATCACTAATAGAATCTGCTGCAACAATGGAAATTGCTTTATATCTATGCTGGAGCTATTGAGTATTTGTGTTGAATACTGATGTTGTGGATGCTGAGTATTTTAAATGTGGCTAATGTGACAGAGGCACTAAATTTTTTAATTGCATTTACTTGTAATTCATTTAAATTTTAGTATAAAAAGTCACACCACATTGGACAGTATAGATTTGGAACCTACCCACACTATCATAAATGTCTTACTCTCTGTATATTCTATTCTTCTGATCTGTCTTCCAGTTTCCTAATTCTTCAGTTGTTTTAAATATTCTATTAAATACATCTACTTTCTTAATTTTGGTTATTTTGTTTTATTTTTCAAACATAAAACTAACATTGTTTATATTTGTCTATTAAGTGCCTCAGATTTAGAACTAACCTGAATTTTAACTTTATCTTAATTTTCAGTTTTGTATTCTCATAATAAACCAAAACATAAGGCTTAAACTCATATGTACCAAATAATTTATCATGCTTTAAGAAAATTATAGCAAATATAATTTAAAATAACTGGTTTTATTATCTCTGAAGTCACGTGTAATCATCATTAAACGAGAAGAGTTTGTATTTAGAAATTATATCCTCTGCTAAAAAGGGAAGATGAAATTCCCACTTGGTATTAATTAGATCTAAGTGTGTTCAAACACTGATCTATAGGATTCAAATAATGAAAAGCAGATTGCGGTCAATAAGTAAACTGTTCTGAAAGTGTTTTCCTCATAGATTTTAAAATTTAATCTTTATTGTATTATTTTTCATTACCATTTAGTCCCTCTATAAACCCTCCCTCCCCAACAATCACCACACTGTTGTCCATGTCCACAATTCTTTTTTCCCTTTTGCTCAACCCCTCCAACCCCTAACTTCCCCTGCCCAGCTGTCATCCTGCTCTCCATCTTTGAGTCTGTCCTCATTTTCCTTCATTGTTCAGTTTATTCATTAGATTCCACATATGAGTGAAATCATATGGTATTTATCTTTCTCTGACTGGCTTATTTCACTTAGCATAATGTTCTCCAGGTCCATCCATACTGTTGCAAAGGGTAAATTTCCTCCTTTTTTACATATGAGTAGTATTCTGCTGTGTAAATGTCCCATAGTTATTTTATCCACTCATCTGTTGATGGACATTTGGGCTGCTTCCATATCTTGGCAATTGTAAATAACACTGCAATGAACATAGGGGAGCTTATGTTTGCTTGAAGTAGTGTTTTGGGGTTCCTTCAGATATATTCCCAGAAATGGGATGGCTGGGTTGAAAGGCAGATCTATTTTTAATCTTTTGAGGCATCTCCATACTGCTTTCCACAGTGGCTGCACCAATCTTCAATCCCACTAACAGTGCAGTAGGGTTCCCCTTTCTCCACATCCTCACCAGCACTTGTTTGTTGATTTATTGATGACAGTCATTCTGACAGGTATGAGATGGTATCTCATTGTGGTTTTAATTTGCATTTCTCTGGTGATTAGTGATGTTGAGCTTCTTTTCATTTGTCTACTGGCCATTTATATGTCCTCTTTGGAGAAGTGTCTATTTAGGTCCTTTGCCCATTTTTTCTAAAGTATATTTTATTGATTATGTTGTTACAGTAGTCCTAATTTTTTCTTCCCTTTGCTCCCCTCTGCCCAGTACCCCTCTTCCCTCCAGCAATCCCACCACCCTTAGTTCATGTCCATGGGTTGTGCATATAAGTTCTTTAGCTTCACCCTTTCCTATATCATTCTTAACTTACCCCTGTCTATTTTGTACCAACGAATTATGCTTCTTAATCCCTGCACCATTTCCCCACTTCTTCCCCTTCCTCTTCCTAGCTGAGAACCCTCCAAATGATCCCCATACCTATGATTCTGTTTCTATTCTGGTTTGCTTAGTTTGATTTTGTTTTTATTTTTTAGATTCAGTTGTTGATGGTGGTAAGTTTATTGTCATTTTAATGTTCATAACTTTGATCTTCTTTTTCTTAAGTAAGTTTCTTTAATTTTTCACATAAGTTTGTTGATAATAAACTCCTTTAGCCTTTCCTTGTCTGGAAAGCACGATTATCTGCCCTTGTATTCTAAACGATAGCTTTGCTACATAGAGTAATCTTGGTTGTAGATCCTTGTTTTTCATCACATTAAATAATTCTTGCCAGTCCCTTCTTACCTACAAAGTTTCTTTTGCAAAATCAGCTGGTAGTCTTTTAGGCACCCCTTTGTAGGTAACTTTCTGCTTTTCTCTTGCTGCTTTTAAGATTCTCTCTTTATCTTTAACCTTTGGCATTTTAATTATGATGGATCTTGGTGTGGTTCTCTTTCGGTCCAGCTTGTTTAGGACTCTCTGAGCTTCCTGGGCCTGCATGTCTATTTCCTTCACCAACTTTGGGAAGTTTTCCTTCATTATTTTTTCACATAAGCTTTCAATTTCTTGCTCTTCCTCTTCTCCTTCTGGCACCACATGATGTTGGTGTGTTTAAAGTTGTCCCAGAGGTTCCTAACCCTCTCCTCTTTTTTTTCAATTCTTGTTTCCTCATTCTATACTGATTAACTGTTTTTTTCTTTCTTATGTTCCAAATCATTGATTGGAACCCCGGTTTTCTTCCCTTCACCATTGGTTTTGTGTAGATTTTCCTTCATTTAACCTACCATAGCCTTCACTTCTTCCCTTATGCATTTACCATACTTAAGCATATCTGTCAAGCCTGTGAGCATCTTTATCACCAGTGTTTTGAACTCTATGTCCGTTAGGTTGGCTATCTCCTCGTCACTTAGTTCTCCCACTGGAACCCTGTTCCCTCTTTTTGGCCTCACTTCTCTGTCTTCTCATCTGGACAGCCTCTTGTGTTTGCTTGCCTCTGTGTCTTAGGTAGAACTGTTGCACCTGTTACATTGTAAGGGGTGGAGCATTAGGTATTGATCAGTATGGGTGACTCACTTCACCATATTGTGGTGCTGTACGTAAGGAAGGGGTCTAAAAGGGAACAATGCTGCTTGTTCAGCACTTGCCCATTTTCCAGGCACTTCTCCCACTTCTGTATGGGCCTGGAGCCCCTCTAGCTTTTGCACTGGCCATCGTTCCCAGAGTAGGTGGGTCTGTGGACTTCTAGGACTATGGGGGCCCTTTAAACAGTGGACTCTACTGAGAGACTGGCAGTTTCTTCCTCTGCTCCATCCCCACTGGTTTTCAAAGTCAGAAGCAATGAGGCTTTATTCTCCCAGGCACTGGAACCATGAGCTGTGCAGTCTTGTCTGGTGCTGGGAGCGCTCCCCAGGTGTCCCTCCCTACTTTTCAAAATGTGTGACTGTGTTTTCTACTGGCCTGCCACTGTCATCATTGCTGCAGCCACCACACTGGGTCCTCTCTGCCCCAGTTCCACCCCTCCCACCTGTCTGGATGAGTATTTTTTTCTTTACATCTTTGTTTGTTGGACTTCCACGCAGCTCAGTTTTCTGGAACTTCTGATTGTCTCTAGTTTTGAGGTAGTTATATTCCTTCTTAGTTGTGGAGGGAGACCGAGCGTGTCTGTCTAGGCCTTCTTCTTGACCAGAAGTCCTATTCTAATTTTTAAGTTATTTTCATCCTCCTACTCACTTTGGGTTGTGTTTGTTTTTCTTTTTCAAGTTACATTTTTTTTTTCATTTTGCAAATTTCTTCAATGACTGGTTTAATAGAAGAAAGCTGGGTTATTTTTACTTCCAAATTTAATCTCATGAAACTATATGCATGTTAGTTTTCTATTATTAAAAAACTAATGCTATTTTTACCAGCCTATTCCTTCACAACCTTCGTTTATTTTTTTGTATGTTTTACTGATTATGCTGTTACAGTTATCCCAATTTATTTTCCCTTTTCTCCCCTCCATCCAGCAGCCCACCTCTCTCCAGCAGTCCATGTCACCCACTTAGTCCATGTCCATGGTTCATGCTTAAAGATCTTCTCAACATCCTCCTGTCCATTCTGCATCCTCCTACTATGCTTCTTAATACTTGCACCATTTTCCTTCCTCTGCCTCTTACCCCTCCCAATTAACCTCCCCCCATGTGCTTCCTACACCTATAATTCTGTTCCTGCTCTTGTTGTCTGCATAGTTTGCCTTTGTTTCCATTCCCTAGCTTCTGTTGTTGATAGTTATGATACTGTTTTCACATTAGTGTTCATAGCTTTGATTTTCTTTTTCTTAAATAAGTCCCTTTAACATTTCATGTAATAATGGCTTGATGCTGATGAACTCCTTCAGCTTTACCTTGTCTGGGAAGCACTTTATCTGCCCTTCTATTCTGAATGACAGCTTTGCTGGATAGAGTAATCTTGATTGTAGGTCCTTGCTCTTCATCACTTTGAATATTTCCTACCATCCCTTCTTGCCTACAAAGTTTCTTTTGAGAAATCAGCTGACAGTCTTATAGGTACCCCTTTATAGGTAATTCTCCTCTTCTCTCTTTCTGCTTTTAAAATCCTCTCGTTATCCTTAATCTTTGGCATTTTGATTATGATGTGTCTTGGTGTGGTCCTCCCTGGGTCTAGTTTGTTTGGGACTCTGTGCTTCCTGGACCCATATGTCCATTTCCTCCCCCTAATTAGGGAAGTTTTCCTTCATTATTATTTTTTTGTGTGTGTAATTTTTCAATTTCTTGCTCTCCCTCTTTACCTTCTGCAACCCTATGATTTGGGTGTTGGCACCTTTAAAGCTATCCCAGAGGTTTCTAAGGCTCTCCTAATTTTTTTCAATTCTTGTTTCCTCCTTCTGTACTGATTGACTGTTTGTTTCTTACTTGTGTTCCAGTTTGTTGATTTGAACCCTGGTTTCCTTTTCTTCACCACTTGTTTCATATAGATTTTCTTCATTTCAGCCATGATAGCCTTTATTCTTTCCCCATCCTGTTTAACTTTTTCTATAAAGTCTGTGAGCATCTCCATCACCAATGCCTTAAACTGTGCAACTGTTAAGTTCTCTATATCTTCATCTGTTAGGTGCACTATCTGCTTGTTGCTTAGTTGTGTCACCGAGACTTTGATCTGCTCCTCCTTCTAGGTCGTAGTTCTCTGTCTCCTCATCTTGACAGTTTTCTGTGTTTGCTCTGTGATTTGGATAGGGCTGTCATACCTGTTACATTATAGGGGGCGGAGCCTTAGGTATTTGTCTGGTCTGGGGCTTGGATCTGTCTGGTTTGGGGCTGGGATCGCTTCTCAGATTTAACCCTATGGGTTCCAATGTCGCTGTGAGCAATGTTGACAAATTTTCCTGAAAGTGTCAGCGTCGCTCCCAGCGACTCTTTTCTTGATGGCTATAAATGTAAATAACAATGAAATAATTTATATTTTATGTTTTGTTCTCTTTTTTGTACCTCAGGTTGTATATTGATATAATTTTTTCTCATGTTGATCCAAATTTCAAATTATGCATGACGCTCATAGGGTTAAGCTGTATTACTGTGTTTTTCACCACGACTACTGCTAGCTGTTCCACCTTTAGCCACACTGCCCACCAAGCACTGCCACCACAGCTGCTACTCCGTTCCTCTTTCTCTCCATCCTGGGTTTGCCTCTCCTACCTTTCTGGATGATTATTTTTTCTTTTTTTCTCTCCTAAATTTTTCTGTAGTTTTGATTTTCTGTTTTCTTAAAGTTTTGAAGTGGTTGTAAATTCCTTCTTACTTGTGAGGAGATGCAGTGTGTGTATTTATGGCTCCATCTTGGTTGGAAGTCCCTCAAGTTACTTTATTATTTTTTTTTTCTTTTTTCGGTTTTTCAGTTACAGTTGTCCCATTTTTCCCCCATTGCTCCCCCCACCCATCCCACCCCTTCTCCTGCAATCATATCCCTCCCCGCTGTCCATGTCCATGAGTCATTTTTACACGTTCCTTGACTAAACCCTTCCCTTAGTTATCCCCTTCTCTTCCTCCCCCTCCCCCCTATTGACTATTATTCTGCTCCTTGTCCTATTTAGTTCATTTGTTTATGTTGTTCTTTAGTTTCCTGTATTAGGTGATATCATATGGTATTTTTCTTTCTTTGCCTGGCTTATTTCACTAAGCATAATTCTCTCTAGTTCTATCCATGTTGTCACAAATGGCAGGAGTTCCTTCTTTCTCCCTGCTGCATAGTATTCCATTGTGTAAATGTACCACAGTTTTTTGATCCACTCATCTACAGATGGGCACTTACTTTGTTTCCAGCACTTAGCTATTGTAAACACTGCTGCTATAAACATAAGGGTGCATAAGTTCTTTTGAATTCGGGTCTTAGGATTTTTCGGGTATAATCCAGGCAGTGCAGTCGCTGGTTCAAAAGGCAGTTCCATTTTTAGTCTTTTTGAGGAAATTCCAAACTGTTTTTCATAGTGGCTGCTCCAGTCTGCATTCCCACCAACAGTGCAGTAGGGTTCCCGTTTCTCCGTATCCTCGCCAGCACTTGTTTGTTGATTTGTTGATAATGGCCATTCTGACTGGTGTGAAGTGAGATATCATTGTGGTTTTTATTTGCATCTCTCCGATGGCTAGTGATGTTGAGCATATGTCCTCTTCCGAGAAGTGTTTGTTCAGTTCCTTTGCCCATTTTTTTAAATTGGGTTGTCTGTTTTCTTGATGTTGAGTCATATAAGTTCTTTATATATTTTGGAGATCAGTCCCCTGTTTGAGATATCATTGGCAAATATGTTTTCCTATACGGTTGGTTTCCTTTTCATCTTGCTGATGTTTTCTTTTGCTGAGCAGAAACTCTTTAGTTTGATGTAGTCCCATTTGTTTTTATCCTTTATTTCTCTTGCCTTGGGAGATGTGTTCGTGCAAATATTGTTACTTGGGATATCTGAAATTTTCCTGCCTATGTTTTCCTGTAGGACTTTTATGGTGTCACGGCTTACATTTAAGTCTTTGATCCATCTTGAGTTTATTCTGGTGTGTGGTGTAAGTTGGTGGTCTAGTTTCATTTTTTTTGCACGTCCCTATCCAGTTCTCCCAGCACCATTTGTTAAAGAGGCTCTTCTCACTCCATTTTATGTTCCTTCCTCCTTTATCAAATATTAGTTGACCATATTTTCCTGAATTTATTTCAGGGCTCTCTATTCTGTTCCAGTGATATATATGTCTGTACCAGACTGTTTTGATCACAGTGGCTATGTAGTATTGTTTGATGTCTGGTATTGTGATTCCTCCTGCTGTGTTCTTCTGTCTCAAGATTGCTTTTGCTATTCGGGGTCTTTTTTGGTTCCATATGATTTTTTGGAGTATTTGTTCTAGGTCTGTGAAATATATCGTTGGTATTTTAATAGGGATTGCATTGAATCTGTCAATTGCTTTGGCTAGTATGGCCATTTTGATGATGCTGATTCTTCCCATCCAAGAACATGGTATTTGCTTCCATTTATTTGTATCTTCCTTAATTTCTTTCTTCAATGTTATGTAATATTCAGAGTACAGGTCTTTTATCTCTTTGGTTAAGTTTATTTCTAGGTACTTTATTTTTCTTGTTGCTATAGTAAATGGTATTTTCTTTTTTGTCTCTGTCTCTGATATTTTATTGTTGGTGTACAGAAATGCCTTAGATTTCTGTATATTTATTTTGTACCCTGCTATTTTGCCAAATTCACTTATTATATCGAGTAGTATTTTAGTGGAGTTTATAGGGTTTTCTATGTATACTATCATGTCATCTGCATATAATGATAGTTTTACTTCTTTTTTCCCTATTTGGATGCCTTTGATTTCTCTTTCTTGTCTGATTGCTGTGGCTAGGACTTCCAACACTATGTTGAGTAGGAGTGGAGAAAGTCTTGTCTTGTTCCTGACTTCAAGGGGAATGTTTTCAGTTTTTGCCCATTGAGTATGATGTTGTCTGCAGGGTTCTCATATATAGCCTTTATTATGTTGAGGTATGCTCCCTCTGTTCCCATTTTGCTGAGTGTTTTCATCATAAATGGGTGTTGTATTTTATCAAATGCTTTTTCTGCATCTAGCGATATGATCATGTGATTTTTGTCTTTCATTTTGTTTAGGTGATGTATTACGTTTATTGATTCGCAAATATTAAACCATCCTTGCATCCCTGGGATGAACCCCACTTGATCGTGGTGTATGATCTTTTTGATGTATTGCTGGATCCTGTTTGCCAATATCTTGTTGAGGATTTTAGCATCTATGTTCATCAGTGATATTGGCCTGTAATTTTCTTTCTTTGTTGTGTCTTGACCTGGTTTTGGAATTAGGGTAATACTGGCTTCATAGAAAGAGTTTGGGATTTTCCCTCTTCTTGGATTTTTTGGAATAGTTTGAGAAGTATAGGAGTTAGTTCTTCTCTAAATATTTGGTAAAATTCACCTGTGAAGCCCTCCGGTCCAGGGCTTTTGTGTGCAGGGAGATTCTGGATTACTGTTTCAATTACCTTCTTTGTTATTGGTCTGTTGAGACTTTCTACTTCTTCTTGATTCAGTTTTGGAAGGTTATATGTTTCTAGAAATTTGTCCCTTTCTTTTAGGTTGTCAAATTTCTTGCCATACAGTTGTTTGTAGTAATTTCTTACAATCCTTTGTATTTCTGTGGCATCAGTTGTGATTTTTCCTCTTTCATTTCTGATTTTGTTTATTTGGGTCTTCTCTCTTTTTTTCTTGATGAGACTGGCTAAATGTTTGTCAATTTTGTTTATTTTTTCAAAGAATCAGCTCCTAGTTTTGTTGATCTTTTGAATTGTTTGTTTGGTCTCTATGTCATTTAATTCTGCTCTAATTTTGATGATTTCTTTCCTTCTTCTTGCCCTAGGCTTTGTTTGTTGTTGTTGTTCTAGTTCTTGTAGCTTTAGGATTAGAATTTTTATTTGAGATTCTTCTATTATTTTCAGATATGCCTGTATTGCTATGAACTTCCCTCTTAGGACTGCTTTTGCTGTGTCCCATAGGTTTTGGGCTATTGTGTGTTCCTTATTATTAGTTTCCAGAAATTTCCCGATTCCTTCTTTGATGTCATTGTTAACCCATTTATTAAATAATAGCATGTTATTCATTCTCCATGAGTTTGGGTGTCTTTGTGTTTTTTCTCTGAAGTTGATTTATGGTTTCAAGGCATTGTGGTCTGAAAAGGTGCTTGATATGATTTCAATTTTCTTGAATTTGTTGATGCTTGTTTTGTGTCCTATCATGTGGTCTATCTTTGAAAATGATCCCATGTGCATTTGAAAAGAATGTATATTCTGCTTCTTTGGGGTGAAAAGTTCTATATATATCAGTCAAGCCCATGTGGTTTAGTGTGTTGTTCAATGCCTATATATCCTTGGTGGTTTTTTTTTTTTTTTTTGCTTCAAAGATCTCTCTATTGTTGATAATGGAGAGTTAAAGTCCCCTACTATGAGTGTGTTGCTGTTAATATCCTTTTTGTGGTTTTTTAATATTTTCTTTATGTATTTGGGTGCTCCTATGTTGGGTGCATATATGTTTATCAGTGTTATATCTTCTTGATGGATTGTTCCCTTAAGTATTATGAAATGTCCTTTTTTGTCTCTTTTTATTGCCCCTGCTTTGAAATCCGTTTTGTCTGATATGAGTACTGCTACCCCAGCTTTTTTTCATGTCTGTTTGCTTGGAATACTTTTTTATATTCCTTTACTCAGTCTGTGTAAATCTTTTGTTTTGAGGTGTGTTTCTTGTAGACAGCAAATATGTGGGTCCTGTTTTCTTATCCATTTTGTTACCCTATGTCTTTTAATTGGAGCATTTAATCTTTTTACATTTAAGGTTATTATAGACAGGTATTTATTCATTTCCCTTTGTACCTGTGTTACTCTCCTCTTTTTTTCTTCTTTTTCTTAAAACATTCCCTTTAACATCTCTTGCAATGCTGGTTTGGTGGAGACGTATTCTTTTAGTCTTCCTTTGTCTGGGAAACTCCTTATTTCACCTTTCATTTTGAATGAGAGCCTTGCTGGGTAGAGTATTCTTGGTTGTAGGCCTTTGTTTTTCATTGCTTGAAATATTTTTGACCATTCCCTTCTGGCTTGTAGTGTTTCTGTTGAGAAATCCGTTGATAGCCTTATTGGAGCTCCCTTGTATGTTATTTGCTGTTTTTCTCTTGCTGCTTTTAAGATTCTCTCTTTGTCTTTCAGTGTTGCCATTTTAATTATGATGTGCCTTGGAGTGGGGTTTTTTTTGGTTCCTCTTCATTGGTACTCTCTGTGCTTCTTGAACTTGCATAACTTTTTCTCTCATTGGATTGGGAACATTTTCTGTCAATACTTCTCCTATCAGCTTTTCTATTCCATGCTTCTCTTCTTCTCCCTCTCTTATTCCGATGATCCTGATATTATTTTTTATCATGCTATCCTGTAATTCCCTTACATCTTGTTCATATTTTTTCAATCTTTTTTCATTTTGTTGTATTGTCTGGAAATTTTTTTTCTACATTGTCCTCTAACTCACTGATCCTATCCTCTGCTTCATTTAGCCTGCTTTTGATTGAATCTACTGTGTTTTTTAGTTCAGAGATTGTGTTTTTCATTTCTTCCTGGTTCTTGTTAATAGTTTCTATGTCCTTTTTTATGCTGGTGTAGTTCTCCGTACGTTCCCTGTAATTTTCTTGGAGCTGTTGCTAACTTCCTTGGAGGTTGTCATAGTTGTTTTTGAGGTTGTTGAGTATATTGAGCTTCTTCACCACCATTGTTTTGATTTCCATGTCTGACATTTGGGCTATGTGCATTCCATTTACCTCTCTTTCTGGGGATTTCTCTTTTCTTTTCATTGAGAGGTTGTTTCTGTGTCTTACCATGTTGGATTCTCCTTGTTTTTTTTTTTGTTTTTTGTTTTTTGCATTTGTCTCCTTTGACTTCCCACCTTTGTCGTATGAGATTTTTTATAGGAGATCTGGGGGTTTCAGTCGTGCAGTCTCTTTGATCTTCTGAGCCTGATGTTCTTGGGATACCCTTTATGCCATTTGTTTATGCTGTCTGTTATATTTCAGATACTCGTTGGTAGAATCTTCCCTCTGGCTAGTTGATTGAGAGTCACTCTGTCCACTTTGTCTTGAGTTCTTTTGTGGAGATGCTGTTAAAAACATAAACACACATTCCAAGCAGGAAACCCACACCCTCAAAAATATCTCCCACCCTCTATTTCATTATCGTCAGCCAATGAGCCAGTATTAATATAAATGTGGAGAGATTAGGGTTTTTATACTATAGGAAGAATAGATAAGAGTTGTTTTTAAAGAGGAAAAGTATGATTTTTGAGAGAGGGGATGATAGGTTAATAATAGTAGCAAGTAGTGTCGAGACTATGCAAGACAGTAGGTAATATTTACATTGTATGTTAATAATAACAAAAGAAAAAGAGGGAAGAATGCAGACTATAGTAAGAAAGTGGAATTGTATAGTATTAGATTTATATAGTAGTTATATTCTATTTATTTAGTGTGAAAGGGAGGCTAAACAAAACAGACAAACAAATAAACAAAAATTAAAGAGGAAGGATGAGAAGGAGAGATAGTATGAAGCAAATTAAAGAGAGATTTTTAAAATTATTTTAAATCAAAGTAAAAATTAAAATTAAAATAAAAAATAAGAAATTTAAAACATTAAAATAAAAAATATATAAAT